>NC_133877.1:0-92183 GCF_044706935.1 Curcuma longa
AGCCTGCTGAGCCACTGGTAGCCGCTGGTCTTGTAGCCCCAGGGGTACCATTTACTTCAAATTCTATCTTAGGGTCAACTCTTCCGGGATCTGTTCCATCGTCTGCATCTCTTTTGACAAATCAAATTCCCATGTCTTCTGTTAATCCCCTTGAAATGGTGCAATTGCCTTTGGTTACACAAAATGCTGCTACCATTATTCAGAAGTTAAATCAGGTGAGGGATTTTGTGTTTGTTAAAGGTTTCTTTTCACTAAATGAATAATTGGGTACTAATTTATTAGGATGCTACTGACCCAATTTACCTTAAGTATTTTTCTATTATGCATGCTTCTTATTGTCTTATAATGTATGGTGATGTATAATGAAGGTTCAAAGTATTGTCTATTTTCCATGCTCAATATTTATTGAAGGAACTTCTTACTAGTCTTATCATATCATTATTGTGCTAAACATATTAAGTAGAGATTCTTGACTTTGCCTGGACTTCCAGCCAAAGATTCAAGATGAGGTAATAACACGGGAAATTGTGATAAACGATGCAGAACCAACTATAAGATACAAACTCACTAAACGGCAAACCCAAGAAGAGGTGAATTTTTGGAGTAATTTGATTTACTTTTAAATTATTACATGCTTAAGGAAATTCTTTGTATACTACAATGGGTTTGCAGTTTAACAAGTTTTCTTTTGCATTTGCAGATTCAAAAATGCACTGGTGCAGTTGTCATAACTAGGCATCGTCCTCCAAATGGTTTGCCAGACTATGAGAAACCTTTATATCTCCATATCTCTGCTGGGGCTAATGTATGTGTTATGTTGCTCATCCCTAGTACCATCTTAGGTCAATTGTTTGAAGTGGGAAAAGTTTGTTAGTTTTGCAGAATGTTTTTTTTTTGTACTAATCAGTGCCTCCTTTCCTGTTTTCCAGCATACTGAATTTCCTTTTAGGAACGATGAATGGATCATTCAATGGGCAGATTTTGATGGATAAGCTTGCCAGACTTAATAATTCACAGCAGAGTATAGAGAGTATAGATGCTCAATAATTCATCAGTTGTGTGCTACTAGGAAAAAGGTATGATTCGGTTCTTTTGCTGCAATTGCAAATTTTATTATTTTCAATTAGTAGCTAATGTTGCACGACAATATCTGTTAGACAATGTAAATCGTTTATATACTCTGTGGTTTTACAAAGTTGTCGTTGCCTTCTTATCACAGTTGCCTTCTCTTGGGCAGTGGAAAGAGAAGACCTCTATTTCAAGTGGGGAATTGCATTAGACTCAAAGCAGAGAAGAATGCAGCTTGCTCGGCGCCTACAGTCGGAACCCAAGGACCTATAATATGTTAGAGAGAGTGCATCTGTTGTGAAGGAAAATGACTTTGTATCAATATTTCTTGTAGGGAACAAATAGTTGTATGAATTGTAAAGCTGTTTTGTTTTGTTGGCCAAGCATAGAACAAATAGTTGTGAAGGAAGAATGCAGCTGTTTTGTTCTTATCACAGTTGTTTTGTTAGAGAGGTGTTGCTTGCTTGAAAGAGGTGATCCAAAATTAAAATAATAAGTAGATTAACGGACGAAGGTTCTATTGAAGAGTAATAAATAATTGTTCACAAACTGGCATAAAATTACATGCGAAACTGTTTTTCAAACAGCTGCATATAGTTATATGCACAAGGAACATACCTAAATACAAAATTACATGCAACACTGTTTTCCTCTCTAGGAAGAAACAATATACAACATACCCAGCATAGAACCAAAACACAAATCACAAAGTAAAGAAACAGAAAAGATATAATGTAGTTCACCTTTACATCTACAAAGAAAATTCAAGCCTCTATGAAATGAAACGAAATAAAAAAAGAACAGAGAAATTCTACAAAAGCTGCTCATACACACTTTGTAGAAGAAGTTTTCTCAAACTTTTTTTAAAATGCTAATCACATTGGATTCAACACAATACTACAACAGTGCAAATATAATATCTTCCAAAGTTTGTGATTTGTGTACTACAACAGTACAACAGTGCAAACACAATACTACAACACAATACCACAACAGTACAAACATAAAACTACAACAGTGCAAACATGATAACTTGATACAATATATTTAATCCTTATCACTAATTAGGAGAGAATCTAATTCTTGTTTTATTTCTTCCAAAGTTTCTTTCAAGATAGATATTCTTTCTGACCGCGATAGGTTTCTTTCTGAATTTGAACTTGATACTGAAGCTGATTCTGATGCTGAAGCTGATGCTGTTGCTGATGCTGATGCTGAAGCTGAAGCTGAAGCTGAAGTGGGGGTAGAATTTTTATTCATGTGACGTTCAAAAACTCTTTCTGCCTCCTCTCTAGTCTTGAAAGACTGATGTATAGCGCCCTTAAAGCCATCAACTTGACTAGAAGCTTCTATCCAAGTGTCATATATACCTGGTTGATGTCCAACAAAAACAACGTATGTTTTTCCCTAAATGAAAAAAACATTCAGATTATTATATAACCAAGATATTAAGTCAAAATAAAATTAAATGACTTACCATTCTTGCTACGAGTATAAATTTGGATTTACAACTCCAACCTAACAAGTAGACCAATAGCTGTTAATCTTCTGAATTGCTAAGAAATTCATCCATATGATCTATCCAAATTTTCTCATTCAAAATAGTAAATCCAACATAAAAATCAAGCACAAGATATTCCAAGCAAATGCAAACAAATGCAGGTTGTAAAATAATGTTCCTTTATCAAACCAGAACAAAAAAATAAATTAGCTTCTTTCTAAATTTACAGAAGCAACAGCATACCTCAATAATAGAACTCTAATAAATGAAGAAATGGAAGACAGAACAAGCATAACCAAAACCAGATTAATCCAAATCTAAATCTAAATCTTAAAAAAAGCAACACTAAACTACTATTTTAGATGAATCAAACTGAAACACCAGAAAGGAAGCATCAATATTTTTTTGGGTTTGGGGGAGCTTTCGCGACTAAATCTTAATTAAGTCTTTCAATCAGGAAAGGAGGATTCAAATGAATAGAACAAAAACTATAAGCTCCAGGTGGTAAATGGGACAAGTTGCTCGAAGAAGTGAGCAGATCCAGTGGCAAATAGTCTTCCTCCATCTTCTTATCTCCTAATCAGGCTACTAGATGTTGTTTTGTGGATAACGATATGCACAAACATACATAAGAAAAAAATAGGGAAAAAATAGGGTTAGGGACCTTCGGCTGGCGAGTAGCAGGGGCGGGCTTCGGATCGCGATATGCAGGGGCGAGGCCGAACTGTGGCGAGGAAGAAGAGCTGCTGGGGCGAGCCTCCTTGCGCTGGCGAGTAGCGAAGGAAGAAGAGAGGCGCGGCGAAACGAAACCCTAGCCTAGAGCTCGAAGGCGAGGGTGCGCCGGAGTGGTCGGCTGTGGAGCTTCGGCGAACAGAGGGGGGAGGCTCCTTGCGCACGGGGCGAACGGCGAAACCCTAGAGAACAGGGGCTTCGGGCGCTTCGGGCGCGGCGAGAGAACGGGGGCGAGGGGCGCTGCGAAGAATGTCGAGGAAGAAGAGAGTGTCGGCGCTCGCCTGGTTCGGGAGGGGGAGCGGAAACCCTAGCGTTCGCGAGCAGGAGAAGAAATTCGGGAGAAAAAAATGCAGGCTGGTTTGGGAAGAAGGAAATCGCGATCTTTTTTGGCCACGCACGCGAAGACGCGAAACCAAATCCACGTCAGCAATCCACGCGAGCAGACGCGCACCAGGCGCTCAAAACAGGAGCTCAGCATAGCCCTACTGTATGTATATATATATATATATATATATATATATATATATATATATATATATATATATATACTACAATACACTCCAATTTGTTATTTCTTTGGCATCTATGAACATGTTATTTGACCGATAAAAATGTAATTAAATCTACAAGCCTTATTCGGGTCATCTAAGTTTCCACTCCAATTGCTATCAAAATATATATCCAACAAGTTAAAAATTGTTAGAAAATGGAAAAAGAAATCAATTCCTTAGAAATCGACAACTACATCGATTGCATCAAATCCCTTATCTAGTAATTGACGTCGGAACCCAATTAATAAAGCTTCTACTTTGTCGATGTTAACATTTAACTAGAAGCTCAGGACTGACTGCATGCTGCGTGCAAAAATGAAAGAGAGTACAGCCAGAAACTCGATTGAGTTGCATTCTCCGGGTCTTGGAAACCGAGGTTCAGGCTCTCTGTTCGACGGGCACGAGCTGCGCAACGCCGTCGGCCGTCTCACCGCCGGCCTGACTCCCCGTTGGACGCCCGGCCACTCGAAGGTGCAACGCAGCTCGCTGTACGATTCGTTCGAGCTGAGAGCAGTGGCGAACCAGCTGGACAAGGCCCTGCTGCAGGCTGCACACGATGCGCCCAACGCACTGTGCTCCAGCCCCATTCTAAAAAAATTTTACAGGAACAAATGCAAGAAGGTGAAGTCGCTCCGAGGAGCAGGGAAGGACGGCACATCAGCTAAGAACACTAGTGTGGCACGAGGAATATTACCCAAGATCTTGAAGATGATAAAGAAGGCCTTCCATTGAAGTCGCTCTTAATTGATTATATAATGTCTTTCAAGGCATTGTATAATATATAACTGTTTGATCATTCATGTACTGTATTTGTGTTCTTGCCTTTCCAGTTAGAAATAGTTGCTATTTGATTAACTGATCGTTAACTTGATCTTTTTGATAATTTTAATTTGATCATTAGGTCTAAATAATATTCGTTTTGAAAATTGAATTGCAAATTTTCTAGCAGTGGCACTTTGAACTCAAAGTTTTTAATTGTTATAGTAAAATGTGAGAAAATTCCATTGCTGTGAGATGAGTTCCTTGTAAATATCTGCTACGTTCATTAAATTTTTAAGCTAAGAGTTGCTTAACTGATCGATATCGTTTCCTTTTTGCATAAAATATGGTACAAAATGTTATGATAAAATATAGTTGAGCTTTGTTTTTGTTACAGAAGTTAAACTCTAGCTTATATGAGAGTTGAGAAACTTGTATCCTTAGGAGAAGATAGATATAAATTTAGACGAAAACTCAATTATTAGGATGATTGTATCAAGGTTCCGATTGACTGCAAGTGGTTCTAGCAGGCTGATAAACTGAGTCAACCAAGGAATCGTGAGTTTTAGTGGCTCACAAACAAATTATATTTATGTTTAGAGTAAGTCATCTAGGCATTTGATTGATTGAGTTCAATCGACTAATAATGAATTTCAATTGATTGATAACCTAGCGATAAAGTCAAAAGGAGCCATTCATCTAAGATACTAGAGTTTATAGAGATCAGTCAACTAAGATAACTATTGGTAGATTATTAGCGATCTGAGATTGAAAAAATAGTTGGCTGATGATGAATTCAATTTATTGATCAGTGTAGAATGGCAAAACAGTAAATGAAAATTGAAGATAACCATAGTATTTTTTCTATTAGTGATTGTTATACATTAAATTCTTTATGTATTTATTTCTACTGCATAATATTATTGGATAACCTTATTAAGATTTTAGTAAGAGTAGAAGTTTGTAATTTCAGATTAATTGCTATGCACCTCTCCTTCCTGCTGTTCTAATTAGGTTCTGACAAAAATTATATACAAATACAGTGAATACAACAAGGATCGTAAACATTATATAATTGTAAAGCCTAATATGATATACATGATCGTAAACAAGGACCGCAGTTCTCTTCTGCCTTTCATAGGCCATTTGTGGCCTTCACATCCTCCTTTAATGGGCTCTACATGGGCCGCTGGTGGCCAGCACATGATCGTCCCTTCCTAGCTCTCCTAACGTGCAAGCCAACCAAAAGAGAGCCCCTTTAATGTATTATCGAATGCCACTTTTTGGTGCCCTCCCCTTTTACAGTGGTCCTCCGTGCAAACATTGTAACAGACAATCATCCATGTCGAAGAAACAGACAGGAAAACAAAAACAAACAGAGGTGCGACACTGCTTTCTCCGGCTTTACACCCAACGGCCTCATCAACACAACCTGGTAAACAGTGGCACATTCGACCACGGCATGCATGTTCGGGAATTTGGTTGCACGGGACCACTGCATCACCCGCCCATAGGGAGGCCCGCATAGATGCACATCACACGGCATGATGCAAAAGTCGAGGCATGCATGCATGCACGAATGCGCAGCCAACAGTCAACAGTTGTCGAACTCAACGTCAGTAATGTATGTTTCATGCTTTGGGGATTGTTATAGCGATCGTGTTATAATATGAAGATAACATCAAATAAAAAAATAGTTAATCGATGGGTCGACTGAAAAAGGAAGGAGTTGGCCTCTCCTGCGTGCGATGCATGCCGTGCTATCCAGGGGACAAGAAGACAGACAGTTCTGACACACCTCCCGACTTTGTTCTTTCCACCCTACGTTTTCACTCAGCTCTATCAAAACATCATGCTTTGACTCAGATTTTGTGATGCTGCTCCATGGAACTCGTCATCAAAAGCCGTGTCTCACAACCGACTTGGTGAAGTAGATATTCTAAGACTTGTTTAGAGGAGATGAATACAGTAATATTTGAAATGAGTTGATGGGACGGGGGAAGATTAATGGAAGCTACAATAGCATGTGCGAGTGTGACTGCTCCATGTTTCCCAACTTGCTGCTGCAGAATGCTTTGGAAAAGGGCAGCGTGGGGATGTGGAAGGTACATTTGTTTCCCCCTCTTCGCTTTATTCCCGTGCGTAGGCTGCTCTTTTGTGCCTTGCTGCTTTATTGGTGGCTGTGAACCCATGCATTGCATTGCATTGCAGCTGAGTCAGCTCTCATTGTCGTCGCCTTCTCTGAATAGTCGACGAGAGAGTGTGTGTGTGAGAGAGAATCGGATTTGCTACGGTAAACGTGAGCACGCAAAGGGTGGCTTGTTCCCTCGCCGGCCGCTTTACTGCTGCGTATGAGGAATTTAATAACTGGGTTTATGCTCGAGCAACTGTCCAGGTTTAGAACTGGGCAGTTACCGAGGCCGATTTGGTGGATTGCCCGCTAGATTTCTTCCATGCGTTTCCACCGCGGTCGGAGAGAATTGAGAGCCGCACGTCGACCGGCTTTAACGTTCCCGGTGGCATGGCGCCGGCCCCGCCCTGCTCGCACGTGCCGTATTCGTCGCCGACACCGTCACACGCTGCCTCCCACGTCGTCAGGGGGCCTCATGCTGACGCACTTCGTGGGGCCCGCGCTGCCTGGCCTCAGGTGGTGGGTCACTTTTGACCTTTGACCATTACAGGTTGACCGTGTTGATGGTCTAATGGAATTCGAACAAAAATATATAATATATGAATAATGGGATGTTTGATTTCATGCTTTTTCTATATTAAACTTTATGAATAATATTTTAGACACATGTAACAAAAAATATATATATTTCTAATTTGGAAGAACTCGTACTAGAATAAAAGTTGGACCAAGCTTGTTTATGAGAGTAGTTAAATAAATTAACAGTTAATTTGTGCAAGTAATTGAGCTTGTTAAAATTGTAATTTAAATGTATTTTAGCTCAAATTAATTTAACAAAAGTTGTAAAAAATAATTTAAAGTGAAAAATAATTTTGATGATAATTTTACTAGAGTTGTAAAATTTACTAGAGAAAGTCGCCCACCTCCAAACCTCCAGACTTAGTTGGACAGGCCTGAATACATAAATTATCAAAATAAAATATCTATTTTGGATTTAGTCAATTACAATCACTTGAGTTATCTATTAAGTCAACTATATTTTTGAATTAATCTAAGAATGGTCAATTAATTTCTATAAGATAAGTTTGTTGTAAGGGATATGAGTTGATTGGAGGACTTAGAGTTAACTAATATCATGTCAATAATGATAGTTGAAGGTTATGCTGATCAAATCATTTGATTGATGATAGAGAATAGTTGACTAATAACACAATTAACAAAATAATTGATCATGATCTAAGGGAACAAGTATCGAGTAGATCAAAATAAGGTGATTGATGGTTCAAAACAATTGACTAATGACATAGTCAAGAAAAAACCAATCAAGATCCAAGTGAACTGTGTTGGAACTTTTAGCCTTTGAGTGGTCTAGTGTAACCATGAGTTTTGATATTTGAACAAAAGATTTAAGTTAGATCTTGCCTTTGTTTATGATTTATGTATTTAAGTGTTCAACGACTTAATTAGGTATACACACATGAAGATGACTTGACTAAGTTAAGATCATGAGTACCTAGTGGCTCAAGGTTTATAGAAGATCACTGCAGAAAGGAGCTCAGAGATATGTGACATCCAAAGGACTGCAGGAGAAGTAGCATCGGAGACAATTGTGCTTAAAAAGTAGATAGCCATCTCGAGCAAGAAGAATAACATAGAAAAGAAATCAAGGGCTTAATGCATTTGAGATACGAGAAGATACCACTTTTAGTACTAATGGAATCAAAATATCTCCACAATGAAAAGTGCTAAACATACACTACATAAGTGGAATATGTTTGCACCTTTGCAACCCAATAAAGGGCTCTGAGACAGTTTTAAAAGAGTGCTATACAACATAGAGTGAAAAGATGCATTTGAGGGATGATGGAAACTTAATAAGAGAAGGTCATGGATGAAAGACAACTACTAGTGAGCTGAAAATTGAGAGCAATTATACTTGGGTGAGGCAACTATTTCAATCTAGGTGGACTCAACTATTAAATAGGCCAAAGTCAACTTATTGGTCGATTAATTAGTTGAGTCAATATATTACCTATACTCACTAATGTCAACATTTGTCTAACTTTTTCATTGCCAACTCACTATTTGAATTTTTCAAATGTCAAAAATCTAATCAACCTTATTAATGTGGACTTCATATAATATCAAATATCTAATCAATTAACTTAACTCATTTCAAAAATTGAAATCCGTCTCCAACGGTTTTACACGGTCAGTCTCATCGATTATTAAAAAATAAATTGAAAAATTACAATTGACTATTATGGGGAGAACATTACTTCAATAATTTAACTCATATTAATATGATTGTACTAACATATTGTACAAATATTAAAACATAATCCTTAGACTATCAAAATCAAATTGGGCATGACTACACTAATCGTCTCCTCAACAACAGAGCCTAGCTGAGCTGATTGTACCAATAGAAAAAACAATCAATTATCATAATATTTAAAATCTTCAATTTCATTAGAATTAAGATGATAAAATCATCATCAAAGATAGAATCAATTCCTGGAGTTAAATCATTAAGAAGACTTAATCTCTACTTAAAAGTTTTCATAGCAAGAACTGTCAAGATCAACTCGCGCAAAGAAGAAAACTTCAAATGGAAGCACAACAAGGATGGTTCTCCGTAGAACTTTCAAAAAGCTAGTGCATGTTTGATAAATTGCCCGAGAAGAAAAGCTTTAGATTTTGTCGAGGAAGGTGAGGGAACGGGAGACAAGGCTGTTCATCAGACGAAACGCCTGGTTACGTTCTGCTTCTCTTGGCCCCCGTTTCGGTGTCGAGTTGATCGTGGCCCGCCGCGGCGGAGGTCGGCCCACCGGCGATCACTTCTCAACCCGACAACAAGGACGATGACAGCCGCATTTGCCCGACATCCCTGTATCCTCCTGATAAAGCCTGCACCCACTCCCTTCCTCTTCTTCTTTTTCTTTTCTTTTCTGCCTCTCTTACTTGAAAAAGATGATAACAATTAACTAAAAACCTCAAGCATGCTCTGCTCCTCCTGCTTATCATGCAAAGATTTATTTTATTAATAAACTAGCTAGCGAGAGGAACAGTGGGATCGGCAGGAAAGAGATGAAATAGTGGAAGTTGACACAATTTGAGATGCACAGGTTCTCTTTGGGGAACTTCCCGTTCTACTCCTGAAACTGTTTATTATTTATTTGATGGTGGAAAGGAAAGGAGAGCAGAAGATGGGATGGGACCTCTGAAACTATCAATTGTTTTATTAACAAATCGCCCTGTCTTCCTCCTATAAATACTCACTCCGCCTCCCACATTCACTGCAAAGCAATCACTCCTCTCCGGTTTCTGCGTGCGAGCGATCGAGTGGAAGAGAAAATGCAGTATCAGGCGGCGGCGGCGGAGGCGTGGGGGTACGTGGCGGCGGCGAGGGGGGCGACGATGGACGCGCTGGAGCGGGTGGAGCGGCTGGCGTCGGAGAGCGCGGTGGTAATCTTCAGCGTGAGCAGCTGCTGCATGTGCCACGCCGTGAAACGGCTCTTCTGCGGCATGGGCGTCAGCCCCACGGTGGTGGAGCTGGACGAGGACCCGCGAGGCAAGGAGATGGAGCGCGCGCTCTCGCGGCTGCTCGGCGCTGGCTCCGCCCCGGCCGTCCCTGTCGTCTTCATAGGCGGAAAGCTCGTGGGCGCCATGGACAGGGTAATGGCAGCTCACATCAACGGCACCCTCGTCCCCCTCCTCAAGGAAGCCGGCGCTCTCTGGCTCTGATTCAAACAGACCAGAGAGCATCAATCATACCACCAACTGCTTCTTATTCTCCTAATTAACAAAAAAACTAAAATCTTCTTCTTACAAATCCTTGCGAGTTTGTCTCCTTTTCAATTCATGTTCATTAACAAAATTAAGAGCGAGAAGAGAGTGATCAGGGAGACCAGGGAGGTTGGTTTTTTTAGGTCCTCCATTTTGGGCACAACATCATCACCTCATGCACGATCACATCGATGTGCATGCGCTTTATGGGGTGCATTTGTATGCCTTCTTTTCTTATTGTCTTCCCTTTTTGATCTTTCTTTTTTTTTCCTTTGGGTTTTGATTTATTTCTGATCTGGGGCTTGAGAGATCGATGCATGCTTGCTTGCTGCTAGTGATGAAGCAAGGAGTGTAACTTGGTTTGATGATGATGATCCTCGTGTATAGAAATTTCTTCAAAAAACAGTGCTTTCTTGTTCTTCTTCTTTTGATGTCTCTCAGGCGTTCAGATCGACCGTGCAAATCTAGATTAATTAGAAATCAGAAGAACTCGATTAATAATTTATTAGATTAAAGAAAAAGAAATAACAGGGAAAAACAGGGAAAGAGAAGATTAGCAATAAGCATGTGCATGGTCAAATATTGCATGCAGGCAGCCAGGCAGGACAATGCGGTGCTAGTGGAGGACCAATAACGCCTTCCACCTAGGGGTAAACGAGCCAAGTGAATTCACGTTATTCGAATTTTGATTCGAAAAAAAATTCGTTTGAATTCATTCGATTAAGTTAACGAGCCAAGCTCTAGTTTGATTTCGACATCGAAAATATTATTGAACTGAACTCGAGTTTAATCGTATTTGATTTGTAAGTTTGTGAACATGCTCGTTTAAAGGCTCATAAACGTGTTCACGAACATGTTCATTTAAACGCTCACGAATGTATTTGTTAAAAGACTCACGAATATATATTACATGAATTATAAATATTATATATTAATGAGATAAGTTCGAATTAAGTTTGTTTAATTTTTAAATGAGTTATTTTCGAATCGAGCTCGAACTAAATTCGTTTAACTTTAAATGAGTCTTTTTCGAACCGAGTTCGTCGAAAGTTAAATAAAATATACGAAATAAAACTGTTATTTAATGAGGGAGAAGAAATGAAAAAAAAAAAAGGTGCCTTAGTTCACTAGAATATTCCGAGTCAAAGTGAGAGAGAGAAGGGATGCTGCGAAGGCACCTCCGTCTGCCGAGTTCTTCCGACGATGATGAAGACGCCCCACCACCCCAAACCTTGATCACTCCGAACCCTAACACCCTACTGGAGATCTCCGACGACGATTTCATGGACGTTCCGGAAGATCTTTCACCACCCGTGGCTGAAGCCCCACCCGGCCGCGCTGGAGACTCCGCCGCATCCGGAGGGATGGAGGAGGAGAGGGATGGTTTTACCAGAGAGATTGATGACTTTCTCAGGAGTCTAGGGTTACGGCTCCGGTCAGAATGGTTGGAGTCGTGCGCCGCAACTTTGATGGCCAGTGGATCAGATTTTTCTCGTTTGGATGTCGCCGGAAGGGCCAAAAGGTGTTTCGAACTGTTCCTTCTTTCCGACATGAATACTTCCGGTGCCGGCGTCCTTCCAGAGGATGTTCACAGATTGCACAAGACCGAGCTCGAGGGTCCTTTCGTTCTTCAGGCAAGCGTTTCTTCCTCTAGGGATTGCGTTTTAGAAACAATTCCATTGCCCTAGATGCTTGCAAACTTGTTTATCTTGTCTTTCTAGAGTAATTGAATAAAGCTTTTCCTTCTTTTCTTTGTGTGAAAAAAAATTATACGAGGCAACAGTGGTTCGCTCAAAGATGCATTAAAAGAGGTTATAAGTTGCATGGTCTAGTCATGAGAGCAAGTCTGTCTTATTATCCATGGCCTTTGCTTTAAAGTTAATTTGGCGGATACTATTCTTGATGTCATCTAGTCACAAACTTGTTGCTAAGAATGTCTTCTGTGATTTTGCTATTATATCTAGTCTCAAACTAGTTGCTAAGAGTGTTTTCTGTGTTTTTTATGTGAGCATAAAGTAATTGTTTTAGCTAGCCAATGGAAAGTTTCTATCTGGAGAAAATTAATTATTTTAGCTAGCCAATGAGAAAGTATCTATCTGCAGAAAATTAAGGAAGAAGAGACCAAGCAACAGAAAACTAAATATAATGTAACTGAATCAGACTTGGCTGTAGCAGTCTTTGTAAGAAAGGGGCAAAATTTCTATATATGTCATTGAATAAGGAATATGTGCTAGTTGGATTCTGTGGTTGAATGATCATTTGAAAATAGCTGGCATTCAAGGTTGACTCAGAGAGTGAGGAAGTGAAGGTGCCTGACATACATGAATTACTAAATTAAAGATTGTTTTTAGTGTCAGAATAGGCTAGGCCCTATTACTCGTTTTGATCCTTCAACTAGTTATTTTCTTCATCAACTTAACTCAATCTTTATCTACTAGTTATTCGAGGATGAGCCTTCATGACTTGAACTTTTATCATTGTTGTTGAAAGCTATGAATGTTACATTTTAGTATTCTTGTTTGATTTTTCTTCTTTGGATGAAGGAAGATGAAGAGGATTCATCCCATGCTGCTTTTAGAGTCTTTTTCTTTTTCTTTTCTTCTTGCTTGTTGAGTATGGGGTACTCTGACTTGTAGTGACCCTTCCTATTGCACTCAAAACTCAAAAACAAATTAGAGTAGATTGGGTGTAGTTTTACCTCTAGTTTGGTTTTTTTTGGTTCCTTAAAGATTTTCTTTATGTTCATCTTACACTAATGGTTTTGCCTTTTCTACAATTGATTCATAAGTAAATCACTCTTAGCTATTTTGGAGTCATGTGTACCTTCATGTAATATTATGAGCTTGTCCCAATGCACTTTTGTGCTTTTAAATGGTTTAATTTTGGCATATTGTTCAGATGAAAGCCCACATCGAAGAGTGGTAGTAGTTTTAGCGTTTGATTGCCCCTTTGTCATGTGTGCAGGGATTTGATGATGAAATTAAACTCGTCAATGGGCATCTTGAAACCTTAATAATACTTCATCCTACCTTTTCAATATGAAAAATATGAGCCGTTGAAATAGGGAGGTCTCATTGTACTAAATCCTTCTTGCATCACCATGAAAATGTTCTTTCTCTAGTAGTTAGTCCTTTGTAACTAACCTGCTTTGATACCAAGTGTAGGATCTTAGAGAGAAGGCTAGAGGGTGGTGGGTGGGGTGAATAGCCTTTCTTAAACCTTTTATCACAACAAAGAAAGTTTAACTAAAAGAAAATCACAAGCACAATGAACAAACTGAAATGATAAAAGAATATGAGGTGAACAATACAAACTCGAATATTTTATGTGGTTCGATAGCCCATACACCACGTCCTATGATCTTTTAGCAGGTCACTCCACAAAATCCACTACTTTTCTCTTTCTTGGATACCTTTCGAAAGTGAAGAAATCCCTTTTAATTGTCATATTTACAAGTAAAGCATTTAGAGCAAAAGGAGATTACCAATGGAATAAGAGAGTCAGAGACTTGAGAAAATGGCAGAGTAACAATGCTTTTAAAGTGTTGTAAAAACATAACCTACAACCCTATATTTATAACCTTCACCCAAGTCCTCAAGCTGCCTCTAAACTATGTTGTTATGTTCTGGATTAGTTGACTGGTCTTTGCTGCACGTGGCCACACAACTATGTCGACTGTCTTCTGCCATCAGCCGACTGCTCTTTAGTGAAACTTTTGGATTCCACTGTTGTAATAGCTAACAATTTCGTTGTAATTGTTCAATTGCAATTCAAGATCCCTTTATTGATTGCATAACAAATTAACTATTCTATTACAACAATCAATTGCTTCTGTAGTCGACTTAAGCTACCATCAATTCAACTAGTACATACTATTAGTCAACTAGCACATAGGTTGAGGCGAACAATAAGCATCTATTCCCTTTTCATTTACCTTAAATCAATTGATTAATCAACTTAGGTATTAGTCGACTGAAAAACATACTCCAATCAAATAGAGTACTAACTAAGCCACTTTGAGCTTGGGAGAGAGAAAAAATAGGGAATTGAATATAATTCCTAACCTCTTAAAATACTATTGTTCTAATTAAAGATGATTGAGCTGGACTAAATTTTAAATAGGCCAAAATAAATTTGAATCGAGTCTGGTTCGAACACCACTTGATCCTAAGCACTATGTCTACTTAATATATTCCACCTAACTGTAAACCAACTTCAACTCGATCCTAAACAATGTAAAAATAATTTAACTTGACAAGATTTAAATGGGATGAAATTGTTTTTTTTTTCATGTTTTAACTTTTGTGATGCTAGAAGAGTCCAAGAGAGATTATGAGTAAGCTATGATAAGCTTGCGTCGAGCTTCTTGTTCTCCTCTGTATCTTTCTCTTAGCTTTTGTTCGAGTGCCAATTAACACTTAGGGTTTGACATAACACTTTGATTGAATGAAAAATTATTTGATTAAGTTAAAAAATAATTTATTTACTTATCTTCACAATTTTTTTTACCAATTTCATTGGAATATTATTGAAAAAAGATGATGATTGCAATAGGCGCACACTAATCATTGTAGATTATTTTTTTTAAAATATCAAGATCAATTCTATCTAGGTCAATTTGAAGGATACCAAATTTTCAAATTCGAATTTGATTTTATTAAAAAATCTTGAATCTAAAATTTTAGAAATTTGATTGAGTTGAGTCATATTTTTTTTAAATTTTAATACTTGTAAAATTAAATAAATTTAATTAAAAAAATTAAAATCCAATTAAAATCTAAAATAAAAATTTTAGATCTCAAAATTTGAAAAATATTATATCACATTAGCTTATATCCACTCTAATAATTGTACTTACGTGGAATAAACAAAAAAACAACAACAACTAAGTCTTTATCCCACTAAGTTGTTGGGTTGTAAGGGTGCAAACATAGTTCCACATCTAAAGTACATGGAAAAGATTATGAGGTTAAAAGGATGAAAAGTATCTCCATTGGTATGAGGCTCTTTTGGGGAGAGCCCAAGAACAAAGCCATGAGGGCTTAGGCCCAAAGTGGACAATATCATACCATTGTGGAGATATTTTGATTTCATTGATACTAACAAGTGGTATCAGAGCGAGACCGCTTTTCACCGGACTAACCGCCGGATGAGCCATGATCCAGATCTAACCATGTGGTTTGAACCTTAAACAAAGGAAGTGGGTGCTCCCGTGTCTGAATCAAGAGGACCAGACACCAGGTGAGAAGTCCTAGTAGGTCGGGTGGACCGAGGGGCAAAAAGTCCTAGTTGCGACTAGGTGGGAAGTCCTAGTAGGTCGGGTGGACCGAAGGGCAAAAAGTCCTAGCTGCGGCTAGGTGGGAAGTCCTAGTAGGTCGGGTGGACCGAGGGGCAAAAAGTCTTGGTGGGTCGAGGATTCAGACATCAAAAACGACGTTGAGGGGGGCCTGTGGTTCTTTGTTTGAGAGGGGAATTGTTGGGTTGCAAGGGTGCAAACATAGTCCCACATCTAAAGTACATGGAAAAGATCATGGGGTTAAAAGGATGGAAAGTATCTCCATTGGTATGAGACCTTTTGGGAAGAGCCCAAGAACAAAGCCATGAGGGCTTAGGCCCAAAGTGGACAATATCATACTATTGTGGAGATATTTTGATTCCATCGGTACTAACATAAGTGAGATCGGTTGTGCGGAAGAAACAAAACTAAATTAAAATCAAATGAATTATTTCACAACATCTGAGAGTTATTTAGCTTTTCTACAAGAAACAAAGCAACATTTAATGATCGTTTAATCAAATGCTCATGAACAAATTTCATTACATAAATGTGTAGACTCATCTTAAAGAAAATTACATCCTCAACAATGAAAGATTCATTGTTGTAGAGCACAATTGAAGGATTCATTTTCTGGCTGCTCATCCTAACGTTCTACCTACAAAAGTTGAATACATTATAAATTAAATCATTATGAAACTAAAAATCTTAACAGTTCACAGGTGACTATGGCTAAAATTAATTCGTTGCTAACACTTTTAAGTCTTTATGTGATCAAATTAATCAACAATTATTAATAGAACAAACATGTTATTAATTATTAACAATCTAATTAATTATTTAGTAAAACATAATTACAATAAAAAGTTAATTAATTAATCATGTTATTATTAATAATTCAATTAAATAAATATCAAAATGGTACCATCAGAACACAGAAATTGTATTGTTTCAATTAGAAATCAAAATTCTGGCACAATTCAGATTTTAAACCTTGGATGAAAGGTTGATCTGAAATCTACTTTATTTTTTCCTTTTGTGTTATAATATGAAGTCAATTTGGTGAATTTGTTAAGGTGTTAGGGAATGATGAATAATGATTTTCATACTGTGTCTGTACTTTTCTCTTCACCGAGCATTCTTCATTAGTTTTGTTGTCTTATAGTCTAAAATAGGATGATATAGCAGAAGGGAAAAATTTTCTACTTTGGTCGAGACTTTCCCAGAACAACTTCTGGAATCATGATAAGAGGTTGCAGATATTTGGCTGAAAGTTTCAAATTTATAGTTACTTTGCTTTCACAGGGTATATAATAGAATTCAATTGGTGATCTGCAAATTGACTTTAATCTATTCTTCAGTGTGATGCCATTGCAGTTTTATATTGCTGAACCTTGTCCTATGAAGGCTTTGCAAGTAAGCGGGTCTGCACATTTTGGCATTGGTTAAGGTTTTAGTTTACATGTATCAATAGGTGTCTAACTTGATCACTTAGATGAAAGTGATTAAATTATGAAAAATCAAAGTAATATATATGGTAATATTTTACTCTATGGCAAAGTAGTCCATGCATGTTTGACAATACATTCACCATTCACTTACACTAGATTTTCCCTCTATGAATTCCAGATTGATGAAATTGTTAACATCTCTGCCCCCATTCGAGAAAGATATCATGAAGTACCAGTTGGATATAAGAGATGCCTAAAATTGTCAATGACAGATGGTGTGCAACGCGTATTTGGCATGGAATATAGACCCATTAAAGAACTTGAGGTTCTTGCTTCTTCTGGTCTGAAGGTATGTTATTAGCTTCTGTAGCCTTTTTTTTGAACATTGCCTTGTCTTGTCTAATCTCAATGAGCTTCAGTTCATTTTGCTTGTTGATCTTTTTGTGAAACTTTTGTATTCTCCATTACTATTCTTATCTTTCAACTATTTGAAAAATGTCTGCTTTTTCTGTTGTTTGCTGAAACATTTATTGTGAATCTTTTAATCATTCTAAGCCTAAGTTGTTTTGTTCCTTTTTGCTAAGCCTCCAAGAGATCTATCATACTTGAGGAAGATAGTTTTAGTTTGTGGGTTATAAGTACTTCAGTTATGATCGTTATGATGTGGGATTCATTACCTGGAAACGTTGCCATCAACTTAAGAGGTGGAATTTGAATATGTTTTACATTTGCTTATTTAGTGAAAATATTACCATTTTAGCTCAGCTCAGTCATGCTCTTTATGTAGTGGTGCACATTTTGGAAAATGCAGTAACATAATGATGACAAGGAAGCTAGATGTCAATACTTGAATGATTATAAATATTAATTAAAAATAAATATTAACGAGTAAATAATTATGTAAGTAATGACCGACCAAGTAATTATTATTATGAAAAGGTTAGATCATTTAGTTGATTAAAATTAGAATAATAATATTATTAATTACATTAATTATTCAGCAAATAACATTCAATTATCAATAATCTTGTTTATATTAT
Organism: Curcuma longa; assembly: GCF_044706935.1. Taxonomy (NCBI): domain Eukaryota; kingdom Viridiplantae; phylum Streptophyta; class Magnoliopsida; order Zingiberales; family Zingiberaceae; genus Curcuma; species Curcuma longa. Next base: position 18,298 of record NC_133877.1, read on the forward strand.
TTATAAATAATGTAGACTATCAAAATACAAAAGTTATATCATTTACTTGATTAATATTGATAATAGGATTGTTATTAACTATAATATTCTGAATTATTTTAGAGTATTGTTATTATTTTTGTGATCTTATTCGCAATAGTTTGTAATAATGATAAAATATGCACAGGATATATGCTATATGTACTGATATTCTATGACATACTTCATCCTGATATACTAATTAATTTTACAATAATATCATATTATTTAAAAAGATATTTATATATTGTTTGATAATGTAATAATGTAAGATCAATAAATAATAATGATAATTATTTTTCAATTTTTTTTATTGTTAGTTTTGCATTACCTTTCCAATTAGATTGATTCTATGTGGTCGATACTTTTGAAATGCCAGATACTAATATCCGTAGTATCTTGACAACCATGACCTCATTAATATATAAATTAGTGAAAAATACATGAATCATTAACCTATATTTCTAAAACTATGAATTAACACATTGTAATTCCTCCACGATAAGCTACAATTGTTCAGTCAAAACATGTATAACATGATCAACATTTGATTGGTTCTCTAAGCTCATCTCTTTTATGTCTCATCATGTATTCTCTCTCCTGCATGATTTCTTAAATGAATAATAAGCAACTCAATCATTGGAAGCAACAAGGTATCATCATGGATTTGCCATCAACGCAGGATAGTTTTATTTGAACCACATTTCTCTTTTTGCATCACCTGGAAAGATCAAATTTAAATTTTAATTCTTTCTTAGAGGCCACACTTCTGCCTCAGTCACTTTCATCAAACCATTGATAGATTTGACTTCGATCAACATATCACTCTAAACACTAGTTGAGTTTCTTATACAACCTTCAATCTGCTTTACTATATCTAATTATCTATTATATTACCATCCAAAACCTCCAACTACGGTTTCATTGCTATCCAAATCCTATCCAAATATATTGGATCATTGCTTAAAATTTGTGTCTCTAACGTTATTTAGCCCACTGTCGAAACTCCTCTCTTTTGTTTTCACGTGCACAACGATGCTCTCTTGAAAACTCTTCTCTTCGACGTCTTCGTCCCTCCTTAAGGGCCTAGCAATCTCCTATGGGATAGACTAAATCACAAAATGGCCATCTCACAACTCTGTGATCTATTGAAAATCTTTAGAAACCCCTCACTTTTTTATTGGTTCTCAGATTGAACAAGCTTCAAATCACATGGGATTCAACAACCAATCAATCAGGGAGCACAATATCTGACCTTGCTTGATTGACACTCAGATTGGTCAAGTTGATGGACAATTTTCATCCTTTTTTTTTCTTTTCTCCTCTTTAACACTTGGTTTTTCATGATGTCACTCAGTACTCAACCTAAACCTTACATTGGGGCCTTAGTACAACTGTAATCATGATAGATATTCATGGATCAAAACACAAAATTGAAACACATGATAATATATCAAAACTTGGAACAACCAACGTATTCAAACAATGGATTAGGATCCTTCCGGTAGCATGTTTATCCCCTTTGTATTGTACCATTTATTATTAGTTCTCTATTTCCTATTAGGAGTATTTGGGATCTAATCCCTCTTAACCTTAGTCAAAATCCCAATTAATTTCTAATTGGGTTTTGCTAAACTTGGACTCAAATTGAAATCATATCTAATCTCCCTCAAATCAAAGTTTCTGGACAAGGAAGGTAAAATTCTCCAAAAAGTTTTATGGAGTTTGAGAAAATATTGGACATAACATAGTATAAGATATGTTTTTGAATCTAAATTTGAACATGAAAACTCAGCAATGTTCCACAGGTTGGTCCTTACTCTTGGTTTTGAGATTTTTTTATGTTTATGCCTGAGATGATCATTATTTCTAGTTTTACCTCTTTTTTATTTTTTCACATTAACAGTGCTTGTTGTGTAGAGTTATAAGTCAAGTTATTTGTTCAGTTATACAAGTTTGCACTTTTGATTGTCTTTGGTTGTGAAGGCGTCTCATCATTAATAGATGAAATACATTACTTTATTAAAGGCATGTTATTTATAATTGTAGGTTGTTGTTCATAATGTGCACATACGCCGAGGGCTTTTAATGCTTGTCCCAGAAATTTTTACGGTGCTTGGGGGGCTAGTTGAGGATTTAGAGGCTGCAAGGAAGAGGCTTGTTGCTGAAGTAAATAAACCACCACGAGGCAAAAGGTACTATGCTTTATTTTCACATTTTGTGCTTCCTATCTCTGAGGATACTGTTAATGGTTGATGTGCCATCATGGACTCCATTAATTCTTCCTAAATGGTCATGGGAGGGTGTGCGTTTGTATTGGTGGGAGGGGGGACATTTCATCAAATGTTTGGTTAAAAAATTTCCTAACAAATATAGGATGACTAATTGATATCGACAAGAAGCTTGGTAATACATGGTAATTTTATAATTTCTCTTTTTCATTTGTTGTGATCATCTTGGAGCTCAAAAATGTTATTTCACTTCATTAACTTCCACAGGAAGCGTGGTAATATAAGTCCATTGTCTACAAGGGCTTGTCTTGCAGCATGGCCCTCCAACAATGTTTTAGGTGCATCAACAAATTCAGCAACAGTAAATTCGCAAGTATTGGATCAAGGTACTTTTGTCACTTTATACCAAAGTGCATTGTCTAAAAGTAATTTAATATTTGATAATTTGTCTTTTTACAATTGTTTTACAAAGCAATTCTATTACATATAATGTTTGGAAAAATCCATTTAGAAAGCATTCAATTAATGAGGAATGTCTCACAATACTCAAACTCTAGAGTGAAAATGACATGACTCAAACCTAAAATATCAAAATGAAGTAAAACAAAAGGTGTAGTAGCACATTTATGGACTCTACTAGGGAACATAGACCAATTATGTTTTCCTAATAAATATAACTTATACTCAAGACAATTAATGACTAGAAGCACTAAAAACTATTTTTTAAACTCTATAGACTAGGTTGATGAGGACAATTATAAATCTAGAGATAGATAGAGCTGCTAAAAGATCCAAAGACGATAATGGCATATCCAGTTAGTACGATCTATGAAATTCATCCTTAGATCCTAAATGAAAAGTAGCATTGAAACTTAATTATATAGAATACTGAGAACAAAGGCAACAAAAGTGAAATAGAAACATTCTTAACCCATGAGTGCGTAAGACCCATTAGCTCTTCTAACATTGGTAGGATATTATAAGAGGAAAAGATGTTACCAAAATTATGCTCAATGGCCACCATAGGTAATTGGTTGAGATAAGGTATTGATAGCATCTTAAGAAGCACAAATATACCTCAATAAGAACTCAATAGTGGAATCAAACGCAAAGTATATATGGGTTGATGGATTGCCGCAGGAAGTAATGTGTGACTCAACTACATGAGTTGCATGTAAAGGATGGCCAGGTGGGTAGCCATAAAGAGAGTAGTAGTTTCCCACAGTTGGAGCACTTGAGCATAGCCTATAGATCAGCATGGCTGCTACTACCTTGCTCGACAACCTTCATCACCACGTGATCCTCTAGGTGGCAATTGAATTGGCCAAGTGAGTCAGTCTATCATAGGTGAAAAGATGGCAAAGTGCGGTACAAGCCTAACTTCCACATCTGCATGTTCTACAAGAGTGGAGTGAAAAGCCTACTAAACTCTAGTCTTTTCTAATTCAAACTCGATAGCATAAAGGAAAATAAACATAAGAAGTTTATCAAAGTAATCTTGCATAACATCTGACCAGTGTTGTAAATGGTGGTACGCGGTGGCGGGGCGGTCAGTGATTGTCGGCTACCTAGGCAATTGAATTTTTTTTACTATTTTTATAAATAAAGGATAAAAAATTAGAAAAAAATTTATTATAAAATATATTAAGTATTAACTAAAAATAAAAAGTTAATCTAAATATTTTAAAAAATAAAAAATATATTTAAATATATATATAATTAATAGGATAATTTTATTAGGTTTTAATTAAGCCTATTTAAATTATCCTAATCATTGCTATTTGACTAAATCCTAAGTTCAAAAAAAACCTATTCTTGGTTCGCGTGTTTGGTGTGTCAGTGGCGTTTCTTCAGCTTCAAACACGTCACTGGATGTGGGGGACGTGTTTAGGTGCGTCGCTTGAGCTCGACGATGAGTCCGAACGAGTCACCTGAGCCTGGCGACGAGTCCAGACTCATCGTCTAGACCCGACAACGAGTCCAGACCCATTGCGAGTCCGAATGCGTTGCTCGAGCTTGGCGACGAGCCTGAATGTGTCGCTCAGGTCTGACGACGCGTCTGAATCTGAAATATTAAATGTCGAAACTGGATTCAAAATATATAAAAGCTCGACCTAATTATGGCAGCTGATGACGGCGACAACGATAGCAATGGAGGGCAAGAGCAGTGATGCTGACAACGACGGCTCGAGGCGGAAGTGTTTTAAAGTCACTAACACACCTTAAATTTTTTTTAATCTAGACCGCTGCCTACCTCAACTGCCATTTAGAACAATACATTTGACTGAATCTGAATGATGTTTCTGAAATCAAAACTCTATAATCAACAACAACAATTAAGCCTTATCCCACTAGATGGGATCGACTATATTTTTCAATCAAAACTTTGTAATCGTTCACTAAAATTGGTTATCTTGGTGATTGATTTCCACAACTAAAAATATATAATCACAACATAGGCCGTAGATGACTTGTATACGACCAAGACTTATAGTAGAAAGATGCTAATGTGGCTGAGATCAATAGACTATCAAAGGAGAACAATTAATTGATGATCAATTTGCTCCCACGAGGTTTTGATGAATCTTTGTAGCCTGGGTGGTAAGGTGTTCCGACTAACATCGGCCAGTGAACTGAATTCAAACTTGAATTGCTGTAGGTTTGTAGCCCACAAAGCATATTGCTTTTCCCATTCAACTTTTCCATGGCCATTGTCATGGATTTAAAAAGGCTTAAGAACCAACGGTACAGGATAATTGGGAACTAATAGATGAATATGATATTCTATATTGATGATAGCTTTTGATCACCAAGTAGAGCAATGCTATTTGACTTTGAAAGAGAAGAAACAAAGATTTACTTTCTAAAACAATATATGCTGCCCAAAAAGAGAGGAAGAATGTGGGATCTAACAATGAGCTCATTGGAAAGAATGTATTGGGTACATAGAGATGGGGTTGCAAGAGACGATGTAGTTATCTATGCTTGTGTAGGAACTTCACAGAATTGTCGTGTGGTGAGGTTGATGCACAAGGAGATGCCCTTGAGGAAGGGACAATGCACGAAGAAGGCAGTCACTGAGAGGTCTATATGTAGGCACAATAAGAGATGCTATGTAGAGTTATGAGCACTTGATGGCATCATTGAGAGGTCTGGTTGCAGAATAAGTCATGGGCATGGAGTTGTTGGCGTCATGAGTACGTGGGTGTCATGTGCTTTTGGTTGCAGGTGAATGCCCCTATGTCACATAGGGAGGTTGCGAGGTAGAGCTGACGTGCATTGAGTTGTCATCAAAGCTTGATCGTGGAGGGGATAGAGTTGCATATTATCACAATGGCAGCTATATGGTATTTGCAATTAGGTCCCTAAAAACTTTAGGCAAATGCAAATCTCAGAGAAAAAGGGATTCTTTAACATATGACATGCCTATCTTCATCTTTGGTATATGCATTTGAATGCTTACTTGTAATGTTCTCACCCATTTTTCTGCACAATACTAATACTGACCTGGTCATCTGTCTAATTTATGCTTTTCTACAACCAACCCTGATTGAGGTTGTATACATATTATGTCAAATCTCTTAGAAGTTGGAATCTCAAAAGCCACTAATACACAAGCATACAATCTGATATGTTTGGATTCACCTAATAAGAATTTCCTTAGTCAATGCATTATATTACTTGAAAGGGAGCCTTGGCGCAATGGTAAAGTTGATGTTGTGTGACTTGATGACATGAGTTCAAGTCGCGGAAACAGTCTTTTGCAATGTTGGGTAAGACTATGTACAATAGACTCTTTATCGGGACCCTACATTGGCGGGAGTTTTGTGCACCGGGCTACCCTTTTAATGCATTATATTATTTGCTCACAAATTTAACATTGAAATATATATAAAAGAAAGACTACAGGAGTTGCATCATATTTCTGTTCTCTGCTCAACTTTGCTAAATAATTTGTAAATTTCTCAGGCTTCTCAGATTGATTGCACAAGTTTCCTTGTAAGTTTTCTTGTATGCTTGAACATTTTCTACTCTTAGTACTTACAGTCATCATCACGTAATGAAAATGTATCCCAGTGTAGTACTTCACCTATGATCCTAATATTTCATGGATTGTAATTAGGATGCTGGAAACACAATCCAAAGTTCTCTCTCTATCTAATGTGCAATCACTTTGTAGGTGCCAATTTGGCTAATGCTGGGATAGTCACAGCACGTACCACAATCCCAGAATTTGTTGAACTGGGTACTACAATTCAAGATGATCCCTGTATTGTGAGACACAGCAATGAAGTTGTTGCTGCTCAAAGTGCCAGGATCCCTCTGAGAGAAGAATACTCTGCTTATATCGAAGAAAATATTACTGAGGGACCTGCTTGCCATGGAAACAGATTGGATATGCTGTCAAATTCAACCCTTAATCCTCTCTCTACCATGGAGCATGTCCATTCTTCAGATGTGGAAGATGCAGTTGAAATAGAACATCCCTTGATTCTAAGTGGCGTGGACTCAATCCCTTTCACATATCTGGCTTGTTTATTTGCTAAATGGACCACAGAGAAAGACAAGATACCACAGATTCACAGGAGGATTAAGGTCACTTTTTTTATTCTTTTCTATAATCACATTAGTAACTTGTGGCCATTCGTTATTTTATTCAAATTTTTGTTGAAGTCCTTTGATTTTTATTTTTTTAAAACAAGGTTTGTTTTCTTTCTTGAATTCTGTCAGCATTCGCTTTGGTGCAGATACCCTTTTTCATGCTTTATAATGCACATTTGTATTGATTTGTTGCAAGTACAATACTTCAAAGAAGATCTGTTGCTGTTTCTACAAGCAAAGCACTTGAGAAAATTGTTTTCATGGAAGGACTACACTATAACACCAGAATAGAAAAGAAATATTATTATACTTGAAATACTGATTGCTGTGACAGAATCCTAACATGCTATGAGGAAATGCTTTCTTGCTAGCCTACATGGACAAATTTACATTGTGCATAATATAGTCATGCACATTAAGGATTTGATAATGAAAACTCACTGTTTGCTTCAATCTTTGATGTGAATGGAAGAATGGAAGCACTTTGTCTGGCTCACAGATTCTGAGATAGTAATTTTCTGTTAATTTGGAGTCATTAAACATTGACTCACTTTTTCCTAAGTTTCTACCTATTGAATTATAGTACATACTTAGCAGTTAATTCTTTTAACTTGTAGATTGAACCTATTACTGTTAATTTTTTGCAGTGTTTTTTGACCGGTGTGAAAGGATTTCAATTCAAAGAAAGGAGAACATACGAACTCAGTGTTTATGTGGATGATGGAAGTCTAATATCAGAGGTCCTCATTGATCACAAAGTAAGTTTTTTCTTGCTTTTGATTGATATTGTCTTTTTTTTCCCAATTTTTTGTTCATTATTGACCATTTTTGGTAGAATTTTACCTTTTATTCCTCAGGTTGTGCAGAATGGTATAGGCCATTCTCCAGAAGAAGTAACTGCTGCTCTTTCTTCCACAGAAAAGAGAATAGTTGCTGATATGAGGGAGACAATGAAAAAGTTCCAGCTTTTCTTGGCCAAGTTTGAGGTAGTTCTATTTTGTGACAATTTGAACCTTATATTTTCTCATGTTTTATACTTTTTGCTTTACATATTCTGTAAATTTGCAACCCTTTCAATCAACAATTGGCAACATCCTGTGGAGCTCCTCTTCCCTCTGGTTTTGATGCAACCTTTTTTGGAAAAAAAAAATTATATTGGCCAAGTTATATTTTCCTCATGTCATATTAATGTAACATGTGGCAGAAATCCTTGCCTACACAGATGGAAAATCTCATGCAAGATAAATTGGGGATATTATTATAAAAAGTGAATATTACATAAGACGACAAGGATATTTATATAGACTCGATCTGAAGACTTAGTAAACAATTACCTCTATTCATTTACTATCAATTTAAATAACAAATCAAATTGCAATTATTACTACTCAAAATTGTAATTTAAAAAATTTAAATTTATTTCCCTTTTATGCATCATTCTCCCCCACCAACAGGAGTTCGACATCGTTGAGCAGGAGAAGAGACGCTTTGTGACGCAAAACATTGTTGCATAATGGTGGAGCTTTGTAGATGGATCAAGTGGCTATTGTTTTATAGCTTCAAGTAACTTGGTGGCAAAGTGTCAAAGCTTATCTTTAGTAATCCAAGTGTTGTTAAATCTATGGATGTCCTTTCCAATACACTAAGTGCCCATGAATACTGCCATAGGGTGCTATCACCATCTAAGTGCCTATAATGTGTGTGATCTGAGAGGTGGGTGGCATAGTAGATAGAAGTGCAAGAACTGGTACTGTAGAAGCATGACATATAGGTAGGATTGACTACACATGTGGCAGGAGATGTCTACCTACCGAGGATATTGAGTCTTCGGGGGATACTATTGTGGGAATTGAATGTTAACAAAGGCTTGACATCTTGCCTTGTCCTCTTTGGTCCACTATGTGTGGAGAGCAAGAAATAGTAGTTTATTTGATGAGGGGCAGTTAGACTGTGAGAAGATTTTCAGGAGTGCAAATTCATGTATTCCAATCCTTAAGAGTGTACTCTGATCTGACACTTTGTCAATATGAGCCGCTACTAAAGTCCGCTTATTGTACTCTTTATTAGTGCTATATATAAAAATTTTACTTTTCTGGAAAAAAAAAATTAAACAAGGAGGAAGGCTTGAATATCTCTTAATGAGATAGCAAGTACTCAACATTGAAAATTAGGCTAATGTTTAAGTTAGCAGGTAAGTAAGAAACTAATTTTTTTTCAGAATTTAGAAGGTATAGAAGCAGTGAACTTGAATCTTCTTGAAGGAGTTTTTAGGAAAACTCCTTCAAAATGATTATATACTAAAATTTATAATGTGCATCAGTTGAAATTTTATAACCTTCACTATTTAGTGCAATCTTCCTGCTGACATTAATATGAATATCTAGTATGCTCAACAAATTTCTCTGTTAACCTAGATGAATAAAAAGTGTCACTTAACAATCTCATTCTATCCATTGCCCATGAGTTTGTAGGTGCAAGGCAGATGAATACTTGAGATAAGTTCCAAATAACTTTAATTTTCTAAAAATAACTGATAACCAATGCAATTAGACAATCTCCCTCAACAACAACTTGACTATCTATGAAGCATTGTGGGCTAATAAGGTATGCCTTTTTTAAATATTAGAGTTGTGGATTCAATTAATTCGAGGTAAACCTAAAACAAAGTCTATACTAATACTAGGGTTGAGGAATTGAGGTGACGTGTAGAGAGACTTGTGTTGCCTAGCTGCCTTAGTTGTCTAACATGTGTGACATTGCAATACAATCCGAGCAACGACATCTTGTTGCAATAAAATATATTCAACATAAGGGTGATGGTCTTTTCCAAGAATGCATTTCTTAGTAATGGGATATCCTTTTTAAAGTGTCCAACTAAACCATCTACATATTTCTCAAATAAGGGTTGCTTGTGAAGTCCCAATAATGCATAAATGTGTAGCCTTGAATAGGTAAATTGTCGCTTATCATAAACTCATGATGGCTAATGTGAGAATAAGAGGGATATTAACTTGATGCATCTAGCATCTACAACGGTTAACTTCTTCTAAAATTGAATGAAATTTAATGTCTTGTGATCAAAGTGAGGATAAATTCACGAGGCAATAACAAATAACACTAATGCTAAGGTCTTGAATGATATTGTAAAATTTTTATCGTATGCCGATTAAAGTTGTCAAACTTTCATTAATCTTTTTGCTAAAAAATACAATTGAGTGCCCGTCTTAACTTCCTATATCCGTACCTAGACATATGATGGCACACCTCAAAAGGTTTGCAGAGGGTAGGATGTCTAAGGAGAGTCTTACTCATCCTTTTCTTAATCTCCTAAAAGGCGACAAGGGTAGGTTTAGACTATGGAAAATCCCCTTTCTTAAAGCGTTTTTTACAAGTGTTATGATGGTACTAAAGTGCCTTTAGAAGGTCGCAAAGCCATGAAAATTTTAGGCATCCTAAAGGGTGTGGGGTTTAGGTTAATCCTTGATTACCATGATTTTCTTTAGGTTTATCAAAATGCCTTCTTTGAAGATATTAATCCTAAGGAAGATGACCTATGGTTGTAAGAAAGAGCACTTCTTCACATTGACCATGAACTTTTCAATTCTAAAGGTCTCAAGGACAAGACGAATGTGTTCTAAGCAAGTATCATGATGATGTCATTAAAAGAAAGAATTTCCCTGTGAAGACTTAATTCATCACCCTCTCCTCTTGAAGGTATTAGGATTATATTAAAGTTCAAAGGGTATAACTAGCTCATAAAGTCCATCTTGTGTCTTGAAAGTTTCTTTCCACTTATCACCAATTTTTCTCCGAATTTGGTGATACTTGTCGGGACCCAAATGTGTGAGATGGCCAAAAGCTAGAGAGGGGTCAATAGCTATTATACCTTCAATTATTATTCCTATGATGTTAGCACACAAAATACTATATGCAACGAAATTGAAAACTAAAGAAATACCAATGCTAACTCGTGAATTTACATGGTTAAGAACTCATGTTCCTACTACACGACCTATGTTATTTTGAAGGATCACTCTCGAAAGCCCTCTATGCTTTTTCCTTCGCAGACTTTTTCCGGAGATAGAGAAACTTCTTACGAGCTTTCAAGGGTATTACAATTTAGGCTTACAATTGGGAGGAGAAGAGGTTATAATGATCTTAGAGAGTTACAAGAATTGAGCAATTAACATTGGCTCTAAAGTGCTCCTCTTTGGTCATTTACATAGACCTCCAATGTCTTCAAGTGAACTTTACCATTTTGCTTTGTTGACGTTGATTAATCGACTTATTTCACCATCAACCAATTGATGAACTATAGTCGTTAAGCCCTCTAACCGTTGTTGTGCAACCTTTTCTCATTAACGATTCTCTCTAGCTTTTATGGTGTAGCTTCAGTTGATTGAATGCTTTGATTAATCAACTCCCGAGTTAACCCATCAACAAACAAATATTTTGTTTGCTAGCTGTTCAGTTTGAGTCAACTATCTCATTAACTCAACCATCATTTGTCCACTAGATCGACTCAACAGTCTACTAACTCCAACCTTGACCTCGAAAATAAGCATTTTGTTTGTTGGTTGATGCACTTTAAGTCGTCGACTCTACCTCCAATCAGTTGAAGGAATGTTCAATCAATTGAAGGCACCATTCAGTCTACTAAAGGCACCATTCAGTCGATTGAAGGCACCGTTCAGTCTATTAAAGGAACCCTTCAGTTGACTGGATTGTCAACTATAACTATCTAATGGTTAAGTCTGCCTAAGTTGATATGCACTCTCTCCTAGGTACATGGTTCTCAACTTACCAAGAGTTTTCCTTGTAGCTTCTTCGCCATGAGGCCATCTTCCATCAAACTTTTCGTCCCTTGTGTGCACTAAGTTGTAACACTTCGATGCTCCTTGCCCTGTGGTCCCTCGAATGTACCATGTTATCCTTCTCCAATGTCTTCAGACCTTAAGCCTCATTAGGTATCCCTTAACCTTGGTCATATTAAGTCGTCTCCATGTGTATATTATCAAGTTCTGCATACTTAAATACACATATCATACATAAAATATATCGTAACTTAAACTCTTTGCCCAAACATCAAAACCTATGATTGATCCTAATCACTTAGGGCTTGATCTCACTAACAATTTCTCATTTTTTATGTTTGATAATATGTTTAAGTTAGGTAAACCGTGAAATAAAATTGGCACCTAAGCTAGGCTTCCTCTAGAGTTAGAATTTCAAATTCAAAAGAAATTAGTTGAAATTAAGTTTCTAACTTAAACCTCTACCTTTCTCCTCTTTGACACACATAAAAAAAGATTGCACTAAACAATTTTCATTTTTGAAATCCATTTAAAATCATGAAATTCATAATAAACTTGCATTCCTAATCCCATCAGGGATCTAAAATGAAATCCTTAGGTTTATTTGATCAAAACAAGGTGAAAGTTTCAACGAGGCACCAGCCAATTGATCACAGTGCCAACCGACTGATCTCTTGAGTCAATCAGTTGCAATCTTATTGCACATCCATGCTAAATTTATAAATGTACAAGCAATAAACAAATTTTGAAAAACTTTTAAATCTTGCAAGGTTTCAAGCCAATTTATTGTAGACAAATCAATTTTTATGAAACTCTTCTTAATTTTTGAAATTGACCCAAACTTCAAAAATTTAAAAATTTCTCGATGTATAAGTTCAAAGCCTTTGTTTTGAATTTTTAGGTTTGACAATAACCCTAAGTTTTCAAAACAAATTTCTAAGTATAATCTTAGAACCTTAAACAATGTATACTATAGTTATGCATTGGTCTTTTCCAATGATCACTATGTTGATATTTCTATGATTTGTCAAGATACCTCAAACATTGTGAACCAATAGTATCACCCTAACATGTCAATGATATCTAAGTTTCTCAATACAAAAATCAAGTTCTTCCTATGTTTTGTTTGAGACCTCATATAAGGTATCCCTAGCATAACTATGTGAACATGTAATTCACCCATGCGAAGTATTAAGTCGACCATGTATAATAATAGATCTTGATTGGAATTCAATATGCTTGATTACCCTAAGACACTCTAAGGAGTAATGATGGATTTGGACACCCAAAGAGGTTATGCCCTAGCATAACAATAGTAAATTCTTCTAAGGCAATCCTAAGGGTATTTACTTGTTCCCTTAGCCTCTTGTTTTCTTCCTCTAAGCTATGCAATTTATCACCAGGGCAAACATTTTCTAATTTGTCCTCCAAAATTCCTAATAGTTACTTTAGATGCATATTTTTCATTTTAGCCTTATCTAAGGATCTCATTAAACCAGATAATGGATCAAGTAAATCTTTAATTCTTTACCTCACTTACCATGTCATGATTCATATGATTGATCTCCCCGTTCACTTGAGCTTCCTTCTCCTTCTTCCTCAGATGAGATTAAGACTCCATCATCGATTTCAATGAAGGTAATGCCTAGCTCTATGTTTGACTCCTTTCTCTCATGAAGATGTGTCATTCCAAGTGGCCTTGAGGTTCCTCCTTGGTCTTTTCCTCAACTCTTAGTTTTTTTCCTCCTCCCTTTTCTTCAATTTTGGGCATTGATTTTGAATTTGCACTTTTTTTTATGCCAATTGAGGCACCTCACTGTTCTTCTACTTTTCCTCTTCCCTAGTATCTTCATTACATTACTCCTACCAATATTTAATTTTCTGAAAGCTTTACTTGTCTTACCATGTAGGCCTTCTCCTCAATGTTATCCATGGAAGAAGATTCGGATGATGACTTCGGTGGAGTTGGATACTTATTCTTCTTCCCCTTCTTCTTGCTTGCTGCAATAGCTACATCTTTTCTTCTAGAGGCCTTTTCTACTATTCCTACAATTCTTGTTTCATGCAATTCCATAATAGAGAAAAAAAATCTTTCTAAACTACATACTTCAGATTTCTTAGACATGTGAAACAAATCTACTATGGATACCAATTAAGGCCTTCTTGAGAATGAATTGACACTTTGAATCATGTCCAATTTGCCACTTTCTCAGATGCTTGTCAATCTGTTAGCTAGCTACCTGAATCTTGCATGAAACTTTGCCACTATTTCCCTTTTTTTATCTCAAATTCATTTATTTGTGCTCTCAAAGGTTCCATTTTTCCACTTTGCCTTTGTTGTCTCTTCATGCAATTTTACTAGCCTCTGCCATAACTCCTTTCTGGACTTGTATACTCTAATTCAATTGATTTTGTGCATGGGGAGCACACTCAGTAGATGGCACACTCGACATTTCCATTTGTCATGTATTCCTCTCTTTGTTTCTTTGTCCATCAGCTCATTCAAAATCTTTTGGTTGACGTTACTAGGCATCTCAAAACCATTTTTCATGATTAGCATCATATCAAAAAGTTGGTTTTGAAGAATGCCTTTATTCGTCACTTCCACATGGAATTCGCTTTCGAACTTCGATGGCTACTCACGAGAATGCTCAATCCGTCCATCGTCTTGAGCTGCTTAACTCGTGAGCTCGGCAGTTAGGCCATAGCTCACAAAGAACTTCCTAGCTCTAATACCACTTGTTTGGACTCAGATGTGTAAGATGGCTGCTATTTACGTGGTTCGAAGCTCTAATATCACTCGTTCTTAGCGATGTTAGCACACGACCTAAAAGAAATACCAATGCTAACTCACAAATCGTTTGGTCACGACCTAATAAATCCTGAAAGTTCTCTATTCTTTCTCTTTCTCTGATTTTTTCCGGCGTTAAAAAAACCTCTTACAATCTTTTAAGGATGTTACAATTTCGGTCTACAACTTAACACACATTTCAAATACATAAGTAAAACCTAACTTGAACATTTGCCCGACCATTTAAACACATCAAAACTCATGATCGAACCCGACCACCTAGGGCATGGCGGTTGCATCAGCATAAATCTATCAGTTAGCCTGCCTTAAAGCTAGCAAATAGTCATTCACTTCAATAGTAAGTTCACATTCATGATATCAACATACACAAATTTTTCATAGACTAGCAGCAGAATGTCCTTATCATTGGGCGATTGAAGCATTTTTTTTCTTGCACATAAAATACCACTAGATTAGAGCATTTTTATCAGTTCCTATTTATTTCTTATTTTCCATTTCCTCTATTCACTGTAGATGGTGTCACTTGGTAGAACAGAACTACAGAAGACAAAATATGGTTCTTGAGCATGATAGTTTCCCCTTCCATTTGCTTATTCTCAATACAACAACATTTTGTGTTCATGATAGTATCAAACTTGGATCTCCTTGTCAGAAATGCTACCGTCAATTCTAGTCTACTAACCCTCGGTTGTAACTCCTGTACTTTTTTCTGCTGTTAAGTTAGATTCTTCTCTCAAAGATATTTTGTTTGAACAGGGCACAATGCTTCTGGAGATGAATAAAAGTTCTTCTCTTCCTGTTGTCCTTGAGATGAATCAAGGGATTTCTAGCGCTGATGCACGCCTGCTCCTCAAAAGATTGGAGAAGACTGTTTCACAAGAATTTTCAACTGCCAATTTGAATCTAATTGAGTTATCTCCTTGACATATATTTTCTTCATTTATGCTTAAAAGGGACATGACACAACTGAGTCGTTTTGGAGGTATCTTGATGAGTCGTTTGCCGTTTTTCATAAGGGCTTCCAAATCTTTGCACAGAGGGGACATTGCTAATGATCCATAATTATGAGTTGAGATTATCACTGGAAATGAAGGTTGTCAGATTTCAAAAATTAACTATATAAGTTTTGTCATCATGTCAAGAGCTGGAGCCCTATCATTCTCCAGTGCGTATTCTACAGGTAATATATATTGGATTTGTTTGTGATACCAAGAAGCAACTCTTAGCAACATATTGGTAGCATAAATTTGGTCATTGCTAGAACAAGTTCTATTTTATGTTATACGTATAAACTGAATGATGTCTGTCATAAATTAACTGCTAAGCCTCTACTTATACTTTCGTTTCATATAGTTAGAATATTTGATCACAGATGAATCCTTTTCTCATTTATAGAAGCTACATGTACCATTTAAAAACTGGTTGAACGAGTCAGTTTTGCATAACTATTAATCAGTAGCATACAGCTCAACTCTCCTTGGTAACTAGCCTGTTGTCTATAGATTTAAGCTATCAAGCTCCCAAATTTTCTGGTTTTGTTCTTGTGATGGCATTATGGCACCACCCCTTACTAATCTCACATTCTACTGCAAGCTGATTGCTCCTGACACTGAATAATTCAGAGATAAAACTGAAATTCTCACTCTTGCATTGGGGCCTTTCTAATCACTTAGATAACTACAGCAGTGATTCATCAGTGGCTAATTTTACGTTTGCACTTGGGTAAATAGGTTCTTAGCACTTATGACAGCAAATTAAATGCATGATTCACTCTTAGTATTCCAATGTGCAGAGCATTGAAAGCTCCTAGTAAATTTTCTGCCGTTTATTAACTGTTGTATGCGTGTAACTTAAGCACAATATATACAGGATGACAATGTGTTACTATTCAAAGGGATAACCTGTTGAACAAGAAGCTGGATCGAACTGTATCAATCAGATGGTGATTCACTGCTAAAGAAGTTTGCGGCTCATTAGCTGAAATCATCTTAAGTGGGTATGAGGATTCATCTGTGCTAGGATGACCTGCATGAACTTTTTTGCTTGAGATATGCACAGCACGTGCAGTCATGGACTGTAGAGAGTGTGGGATGATGACTATTCAGCAGGGAAGACACTTGTGAGAATCACCAGATTATCAAACAGAAGCTAGGTGAACTTATGCTTGTATTAGATTCTTAGTTTTTGTAACCGGTGGAGAAATGTGTAAATCTATGTTCCTTAGTTGTCTTCAATCTAGCTGCTTGTATCATATTTAAGAAGATTTTGCACATGGGCGGTGCTCTTGAGAAGCGCCTGCGCATGGACTTCTTTTGGTGGCAAATGCAAACAATAACATCGAGTTCCAATTCTGAATTTCCGTAGTGCTGAAGAAGATGCATTTTGGAGAAAATTCAATACAACTCTTTGAATCCTTTGATTAAATTCCAAATTTCTTTTATGGACTTTGAACTTCAAGTTTATGTTATTTGGGCCTATAACCGTTACAGACTTGGTCCAGTAAGATTTCCTATTGACATGTTTTCCATTAATTTCTCTTATACTGGTTGAGATTGAATTTTTTTTATCCTTGTTGGGTCGTTTGTTTTGTTTGCTCTATATCAATTTTTTTTGTTTGGTAATTCAAAATTTCAGTTTTTCAATTTTGTTTGGGTCCAATCCTATAGAAATTCAGATCTCTCCTCTCCAATTTGGTGGTGTGGTAAAACATATATTTAATTATATAGAGGTGTGCTTGGCTATAATATTTGTCCATTTTTTGACCATGCCGAAGGAGTTAATAGGTGTACCCAGGCGTGGTAAGTTGCTGAATTGTTGATAATTGATGGAAAATGTGCCTATTGTTTAGACCTTGCGTTTAAACGTGTGTATACACATACATTAGGAGCTATATGTAACAATTTTGGGCTTCAAGCCATTTATATGTAGATACAAACACATCAAAGGAGCTATATCTATCAATTTGGGGAATCAACAATTGCATCTATAGATACATCAAAGCAAAGCAATTATATGGTTGAAGATGAACTTTGCTCTTATACTTTAAAGTTCGTAAAAGTAGTTTCGATGTTTGAATAAAAGTTTAAGTTAAACTAATATTATATTTACTCATAAAGTATTAAGTGGGTAGGTGCAATAGATAGAGAAGTCGTCAAAGTTTACTTGATATTTAGCAATTGAAAATGTCTAAGTCAAATGTGATTGAATATTTGATAGTCAAAATTTTAAATATTTATGTTGGAAGTTTTAATAAATTAAAATTGATGGGTATTTAACAAATAAAAAATATATAAAGGTGAAACCTCTTACTTGTACTTTGATGTTCAAGTAGATTTTACTCCACTATAGTTTTATTCTATTTGATTTGATGATTCAGTTAACTATAATTTAGCAATTAATTATAAAAAAATTATTAATGAATTTATTTTTAATAAAAAATAATTAATTTTTAAATATATAACTCCTCTTTAAAATAATTAATTTATACGATCCATTAAAATAATTTACGAATCTAATCTAAAAACTAATTTAACTTTTTTTTCATAATTAGTCACCTTTAGTATACTTAAGATGAAAAAATAAGATTCTAATTAATTTTTAATTAAAAATAAATTAAATAGTAATTTTTGATAATCAACCACTAAATTATTAGTAATTCAATCTATTTCTCAAATAATGAATACTTATTGTTACACCTTTGCAAGAATATTTATGATTGGGCAAAAATAGGAGGAGCGATTTTGCTAATTTTGTATATTCTTGTTTGGCCGTCGTCACAGCCTAATTTTAGCAATACGTTAAAATTACAAGGCTTCACGACGTTATATAATCGGCGACCGCTCGATGATTCCGGCGAGCGGCGAGGAAACGCGATTTTCCGCGGCGTCCCCCGCGACTCGGGGAGGAATTCCGGGAGCATTCCCACTTCCCAAGTCTCCCCTTCCTCCTCCCCCCAATCCGAGCATACCGCTCTTCCACTGCCGGCTGCCATGGCGCTCAAGGCCGTGCTCGCCTCCGACGTCCCCATCTTCGACCAGGTCCCGGACATCCCCACCGTCGCCCTCTCCTCCTCCACCTCGCTCAATTTCAAAGGCATCTTCTTCTTCTTCTTCTTCTTTTTCCTTTTCTTTTCTTATTCTGATGGCTTCGCACATACCGTTGACACGTGAAAGCAGGGCTGGAGTGGAAGAGCAAGCCGGAGAAGCTGGTCGTGGTCGGCCACCGGGGGAAGGGAATGAACGCGCTCACTTCGCCGGATCCGCGATTTCAGGAGGTCAGAGAGAACTCGCTCCGCTCCTTCTGCGAGGCCGCGCGCTTCCCCGGCGTCGACTTCATCGAGTTCGACGTTCAGGTGCCCAATGCACTTTCTTCCTGCCTTAATCTCGTCCTCAATGTTTCCGGCATCCGCAGAGGAGAGGAAGGCGCGGCGTGCTCCTGCTCCATCTCCCGATCGGCGTCCCTTTCGATTTCTTGGTTCCTTCACGTCGTCGTCTCACCATATGCCCCGTTATTTCTGTAGGTCACCAAGGATGACTGCTCCATCATCTTCCATGACGATTTGATACTCACTCAAGAGAATGTAAGAGATCGTTCTTTCCATTTCTATTGTTCTTGTGAGCTAATTGACATGACTTTGATTTATTTTGTCCCAGGGAATGACCTCCGAGAAGATCGTCACTGATCTCAGCTTGGAAGAGTTCCTTTCTTATGGACCGCAGAAGGATTCTTCAAAGGTGAGCCCTGCTGAGATTGCAATCTTGATTTCGATATTCACGATCGCATAGTGCGAAGCAGAACTGTATGCATTTCGCATCTTTCCAGAAAGGGAAGCTGTTGTTCAGGAAGACCAACGACGGCAGAATCCTCAACTGGAACGTGCGAGCCGATGCTCCGCTCTGCACCTTGCCGGAGGCGTTTCAAGGCGTCGATCCTCGGCTCGGCTTCAATGTCGAAATAAAGTTCAAGGATCATGTCATTTACGACGACGAGGAGCTAACTCATACCCTCCGGACAATCTTGCGAGTAATTCAGACTGTGTACTATTCCTCCATTTGATTCTTTTGCTTGATTGGTTTTTTTGTCCATGCTCTGTTCATCAGGTTGTTTATGCTCACGCAAAGGAGAGGCCGATCATCTTCTCTAGCTTTCAACCTGATGCTGTGCGGCTCATCCGCAAGCTCCAAAATGACTACCCTGTAATCAATTTCGATTCAGAATTCAGAATTCTTAATGATCAGAGGTCTCTCTCATATCGTAATGACTTGCGCAGGTGTTCTTCCTCACCAATGGAGGGCAGGAGATCCACAAAGACCCGAGAAGAAACTCATTGGACGAAGCGATCAAACTGAGCTTGGCAAATGGCTTGCAGGGAATAGTGTCCGAAGTCAAAGCCATCTTTAAGAATCCAGCAGCTATTGCAAGAATGAAGGAAGCCAATCTGGCCATCTTCACATACGGAAAACTGAAGTAGGAGTAGGAGTAATAATCGAAATCATTAATCTTCTTTTCCTTAACTATTTTGGGTTTGCTGATGATGATCAGTTCTTGGCAGTAATGTTCCTGAGGTAGTTCACCTGCAGCAGCTGATGGGGATTAGCGGTGTCATCGTCGACATGGTGCAGGAGATCACCGAGGCCGTTTCAGACTTCAGCAGGCTGGATGTCGACGACGACGACGAGGGAAAGTTTTCTCTGTGAGAACTTTAGGCACGTCGTGTACAGTGCGGTAGTGATTTGAAAGTAACATTGTGTTCAATTGCAATACAATTGAAATTTTTTTGTGTAAAAAAAAAAAGAAAAGAAAATATCATGGATACTAGGGATGACCATTAACTGCTTCTGCAAAAAAAAAAAAAAAAATGGAATCCGTCACCTCAGCCCCACACGATTGGCCCAACGATCATTTTTTGTGGATAAATCGAAAAATTGCAGTTGGTTACGACGGAGAAGGGTATTGCTAGGGCTTAGAGATTCGAACCCTTCACTCTTCTGCGTCTGTTCCATCGTAACCAACTACTATGACCACACAACTGCGGTTACATGGATGGAAGTAGGCTCTATCAGTGGGTTACTTCTGAAATCCCATGAACTTTCTCGTTCTCTAAACTCTGAATTCAAATGTGGAGAAACTTTTTACTAGTTTGTTGATTAGTACAACAACACAAATACAAGTAAATACAAAAAAGTACAATGCAATGAAAAGATTACACAATTAGAAATTTACTTCTTGTTTGCTTCTTGCTTGCTTTGATCTCTTTTAGAGCACTAGAACCTCCATTAGACTCTCCCAACATCAGTACCAAAACCTCCCTTTGAGGCTCTTGATGGAATCGACAAAAATATAAAATTTGTTAATCAATTAACTGATTTGCACCTATTAGTCGACTGTTTACCTCTCCAATGACTACATTAATGCTCCAACAACTCTTTCTTTTGGCATCTACTAATATTATCATAGCAATTGATTAGTCATGCATCAATCGATTACTTTGCCAAACTAGAATATTTTATTTGTCTGCTTCTTAATCTAAATCGATTACCTCCACCAATCAACTGAATGTCCACCTCAATTGATTGGTCGCTGAAATAGAGACCTTCTATCGGCAAGAAATTATTTAAATTTGACTGCCTAGTCTATTACTCCTTTAGTTGATTAAATTCCTATATTAGTTAATAGTATTAGTCGTCTGATATTGTGATTTTAGTTGCTATATGGTTGAACCCATGTTATGTTAAAAGACTCTATGTCTTTGGAACTTCCTTATTTGCTTACCACCAATTGACCTGACTTAGCAATACTTTCGTTGCCTAGAGACTGCCTTTGGGATTTCATCTATTTGTCTAGTGTTTGATCGACCTCAACCTATTAGACTTTTAATGCCTAGACATCATTTCTTCATGACTTCAACCTTTGCCTAGCATCAATCAACTTTGACCCATCAAGTTTTCCTCTTGCTCATTCTCAAGTAAATCTTGATCTGTCAGAACTTCCACTTGCTTAGAAGTTCACTCCCTTTAATACTTTCTCCTTGCCTAATCTCTAATCAATCTTAATTCGTCGGGACTTCATCACTTTCAGCTCCTCCTTAACCTACCTAGAATTCCAACAGTTGTCAAATATTTAGTTCTCCTTGACATGTCTAAACTTCTATCACTGTCAAACATCTAATTCTCATTAACCTGCTTGGACTTTCATCGCTTCCCAAGCATTTAGTTCTCCTTAACCTGCTTAGACTTTCATCACTTCTCAATCCTAATCCTTCTTGGCATGCTTGAACTTTTATCCCTTATCAGACCTATTGAACATCTTCATTGTCAACTCTCTATTGGACTTTTTTTATTGCTCTAACTCGTTGTTGGACTTTTCACTTGCAAAATATTTGGTCAACCCTCGACCCATTTAGACTTCATCTAATGTTAAGTGTTTAGCTAACTTTGACCTACTTAATTGATGGTACTTGGGTTATTTATCGAGCGATCGATCTCACTTCTCGACGACCGATCCCATTTCCCAAGTACTCTCGGATCGCCAATATCTTTCCATGAACACTTAACCTTCGTCTAATAACATCTCATTCAAACTCGAGAAGATTACTTGGGATCGACATCCTCGAGGACTGAATGAGCATCCTTGAGTACTAAAGGTGACCAACATCCCCGAGCACTAAATATGGTCAACATTTTTGAGCACTTAACCTGCATTCAACAACATCCCACTCGAGCTCGGGAAAGACACTTGAGATCTATTCCTTGAGTATTTAGCGCTCGTCTAATGACAACCCATTAGGGCTCGGGAGATGCATTCTGAAACTAGGTGCTCGGCCAAATCGGTACTCGACTTTAACTCTCAATGACTTGGAAGACATGCACCATTCGTGTGGAGATTCTCCTCAAGGGTTGTCGCCTCTTGGTCCCCTAACTATCCCACAAATGGATCGCGGATGGGTACGTGACATTCCACGTGGAGATTCCCTTCAATGGTTGTCTCCTAACCACCTCTCGGAAGGAGAGCTAGCGGACATATGCTACCTTCGTGGACATTTTCGAAGGCGCGACTCAATGACTGTCGCTCCTTGGTTCCCTAACTGCCTCTCTAGGGACAACCACGTGAAGATTCCTTTTCATCGGCTATATAATAGCCGGGGAAGGTAGGTTAAAGGTATGATTTTCTTCTCATATGTGGTGGCAACTCTTCTCTCTCTCTCTCTCTCTCTCTCTCTCTCTCTCTCTCTCATCTCTATGAGTTTCCTTTCATTGATTTGATTCTGACTTGAGCATTAGAGTGGTCATACCGGTAACGCCAACCAACCCTGACGTACATCTCTTCGTTGGCCATTGGAGTTTGACTAGCTAGTAGTTGACCATAACCTCGACTTGGACTCGGTAGGCATTCGGGAGAGGAGGAGGCCGAGCAAGCGAAAAGGACACCATCAAAATTGACGTCGTCTGTAGAAAAATCCTACAAAAAGTCACGATGGTTCATACTCGGAGAACGACGATGGAGCATCAATATGAGGGATCAGTTAAATCCCGTCAACCCTCTTTACCTAATGTCATCGAGGACACTGGAGACCCGATCTCCGAGGAGCATCTCTCCAACATGGTTGCCACTATAGTGGAAGAAACTTTAAGATGAGGTAAAATTCTTCGCGTTGAGGGGGAAAAAGAAATAGTATCGGCTGAAGGACCGCCTGTATTCGAGCTCATGACGCAAAGCTTAAGGAGGAGGGGGGATACTTCTGCTTGCCTCCCTGACAAACAACCAATCCATAACGAGCCCATGGGGCCATTACTTGCAATCGACAAACGACCAATCGATAATGAGCTTGTCGAGCTAATATCTGCTAGAAGGGTGGCCGCTTGACAAATGCCCTTTTCTGAAGATATTTTAGGGAAAGAATTACCTCGACATTTTTGACCGTCGCACATTCCTGAATACAATGGCGTCTTTGACCCCGATGATTATTTGTGTCGTTTTGAAAACATCACTCTATTACACCAATATACAAAGGGGGTCAAAAGTTGTGTTTGCCTCACTACTTTGATTGAACCAACTCAACAATTGTTTAATACAAATCGGGGTATGTGCAATTCTTCGATGATTTCGTGACATTATTCTTATCATTTTTTTAGTTCTAAGAGGTAGCTACCTGCCCTTCTCAACCTATTCAACTTTAAGCAAAACCCCCAGGAATCTTGCACTAGTATATTCAGCAACTCACTCAGGTTGCACAGGAAATCCCCTCAGCAGTGCTCGAATTTCTGACAAGTGCTTTCGCCCAAGAGCTTAGAGAAGGAGATTGCTTTCACTCTCTGTTGAAGAAACCTATAGTAGACTATGATGCGCTTCTTGCTCGGGCAAAGAAGTACATCAACACGACCTACGTATGTCGAATGTCGGATCGATCGGGGTAAAATTTATCCAAACGAGTCAACTAACGTTGTGTCACTTGAATCCTTTTTTTGCTTCATGCTCAGGTATGTAACGAATGAATCTGAAGACGCAGAATCCATCCACCTTTGTATGTTCCCCTCATTCTTTCTCTCTGTCATGAACTTTAGTCAGCAACTCTTTTGATGATAGCGTTCGAGTACTCACTTGGTTTGGCGCGAATAACCAGCACTTGGTTGTGTATGTAGTTGTACCGTTGCATCTTGGGAAACAAACGTCTAGCATGACCTCAAAGCATAGCTAGAGGGGACAAATCTATTTTAAAAAACCTGCGTCAACTTCCCAATCAGCGAGCTCGACACTTGGCAACTCATGAGCTCGACAACTTGCAAGCTCGGCAGCAACACTCGGCAACTCGAGCATTCAGTCAGCTCGACACTCGTAATTCAACTCAATCATATAAGACAATTCAGTCATCCCAAACAACTCATCCTTCTATACTTGATAATTTGATATTATCAACTCAAGTCATCTTTTCAAATAAGACTAAATTTATATATTTAGTTATTTTAATTTTTATAATTTTATTATCTCCGACAAATATCTCCAATAGCAGTTTTGTTGTAACAAATACCTTACATTTTTTTTATTGTAGTGGGTGTTAGAATAGTATTTTAAGAACATTTTATTTTTCTCCCCAACAATAGTTCTTCAAATAATATTATATTTATTTCCCCCTGTAATAGAAAAGTCTTCCCAAGTAACGAGGTCAAATATATATTTTCTATCAAGGCCATAGCAGTTAAACCTTCTGGAGAAGAACCGCCGCAAAACATTATCTTAGAAGCTACATGCACTAACAAGATTGTTGTTCAAATTCAAACTCTCTTTTCAACTCAGTCCATAGGTTTCACCTGCCAAATCTTTGGTCCCAAACCTAATGATTGAGTCGATTATATGGTGTTAATGTCTTGGTCAAGTTGCTTCCCATCAAAACCTTCCAATTTATGACATTAATGTATGCTTGAAATATATATTTCATGCATTCACACACAACGAACTCAGACTGCCTTCATCGATCTGTAATCAAAGAGACTGACTAATGGATAGGTATGATGATTGATGACATCCTTTAATTAGCTTAAACTTGCATCCTGAGGCATTGTCAAACCCATTGACAAAGTTCCCTTGCCACCATTATTCAGGTAAGTATACGTATACGAAACGACTAATTTTGTCAAACCAGCACTAGAAGGTCTTGAACACCGAGCTCTTACCTGACAAAATCTCCTTTGCTACACTCTTAAAACTCTGGTTCCCTTGCCTTGTGAAAGCTGAAAGGAAGGATGCAATTTATTGTCGACTTCTTCTTCCTAAGGAAAAGGAAAACATTATAAGCAGTTATTGCAGTCATGCTTATCGTCAACATAATAATTGAGCTTGATAAGTTACACAGCTAAACGTTCTGCAGAATGTAATGTTGCTTTTCAAAAGAGGATTCTGATTCATGGTTAGACGCAGAGATTAGGAAAACTACATCGTACCAACTCGAGGAAAATAGCAAAAGAAATTGGCCTATCAATAATTGTTTCTAGTTCAGTTATGAAAAAAATGAAATACAAACGGGTTTCGGCTCAGTTTTAATATGCATCTCTATGAAACTGATAAAATGTATATTCTTTTAATGTAAATCATATGAATTGCCCTAGTCTCTACCTCTGGTTTCAGATAAAAAGAAACCAAACAAACAAGCACAGAAAAGGAGTATCAAATTCAAATGCAGTCTCTCCATGGAAAATAATTTCTATTCAGTTATATTGAGCTTATGCTAGACTCCTAGTTATCCCTGCAGAGAAGACATAACTTCAACCGAAGGATGAGGCAATCTGTCATTTTCGGATGTAGTTAGAGTCAAACTATGGAGTGAAGGAGGCATGAGAAACATGCCCTGATATTTGCAATACACCAATCACCACAATAAAGGTTCGAAGTGAATTGTGCTCCTTCAGAGGAAGAAACTTGAGGATAACTCTAACATCCCACATCACTTGTGTGAACCACAAGAACCAAAATCCCTCTCTCCTTTAAATTCCACTATTCTATATTCTGTGACAGGCGCAAGTGGCACTGTGCATGGCATCTCCTGGAATGAGATATCATCTGCTTCCCAGAAGAGTGCCCAAGAAAGTGAAAGCCATTAAATTTATGACTACAAACCATATGATGATTAAGACTTGGGGTTGCATCACCGTCTGCATCTAATTCAAAGAGTGTCATCCTCTTCCGACAGCTCAAGATCCGCAATCTCAGATTGCTTGGCTCATTCAACTTGTGCTCACATCACAGTTGATTTATTCAACTGCATGCTTGCAGACCCAAACAACTTATTGATGACCTGTGCATGATGCTATGTGAGGTGGCAGAAGGTGAGGAGGATACCTTAACTCATAGAGCCTCAAAGTTGAGTTTTTGGTAGGTTTCAAACAATTTAATGTTTTTCTTGAAGGAATATAGATAAGTTAGATTGGACGAGGAAGCCTGATTCATATCTAAGCATCAAAAATGGCTTAAAGCTGAAGCTTTCTAGTTTGCAATATGTTTGTGTAGAAATT
The DNA here is from genome assembly GCF_044706935.1 of Curcuma longa. Taxonomy (NCBI): domain Eukaryota; kingdom Viridiplantae; phylum Streptophyta; class Magnoliopsida; order Zingiberales; family Zingiberaceae; genus Curcuma; species Curcuma longa. The sequence continues at coordinate 44,777 of NC_133877.1, forward strand.
TAAGTTGCAAATAGCCTACAAGGAGATAGCCACCAGCGACTTTTGTTCCACTAATAAATACTTGATGTGCAGCCACCTATAGTGATAGCAGACTTCTTCTTATCAGCACCAAGTGGAAGCCATGCATGCATCTATATAGATAGATAGATAGATAGATAGATATGCCTACTGTTGGAGAAGAAGGGAAAGCTAATCCAAGGTTTGAATCCTTGAAATCAAAGGAATGCCAGCAAGAGTTGATTTTCAATTGCTTGCGTCAATCAAACAAACAAAGGACCCGTTAGGTACTTGTTTGTTGTTAAGTACAAGAAACAAGAACAACCAGAAGAAAATTTATTAAGCAGGGGAGACTCCTAAACTCTCCAAAACTTCTCGGAGGAGTTTGATGAGCCCAAGCCATGTCCTTCCATGACTCCAATGGTACTTTGTAACAACCTCATGTTTGTCCCACCATGTGCGACCCATCCTCAATTTAATTCCCCCCAAACTCTGCATATGTGCATAAATATAGCATTCCTTCAAACACATGGTAGGCTTCTGTGGCTTACTTGTTCTTCTTCACCAAATGAACAAATTAATTAAAGGAAGGACAATCCAGGAAAGCAAGGAACCACACAAAGGCATGGACAATTCCAACAACGCAATAATTGTACCTTTTTGACGCCCTTCTCTTTACTCCGCACAAGCCCTCTCCTTTCTCTTTGCAAGCTTCACACGCAAACTCCAAATTGACCAGAAAAAAAGAAAATTTAACACATTATTTATTATAATGAGATTGTGTGTCCCGTAATGAGAAGAAAACAGCACTAAAAACACACCTGTTTTAGGATGAATTGCGAAGAAATAAAAAAAGTATTGCAAAAAAACAGAAAAGAAAAGAAGAAAAAATCAGCCGCAATTTGGCTTGAGAAAAGAAAAGGCACAAATATTTTTTTTCCTTCTTCCTTTCCTTCTCCTTCGTCTGTTTCCACACTGCGAGTGGGACAGCACCTCCCTTTGGCTCATCGAATGGAAAGGTTTGCCTTCTCCCCACGGCAGCAAAGCCCTCCATTGTCAATGTTGTGTGTGTTCTTCCATGCACGCATGTTGCCGCATGGCATCGCGCACCCTCTTCTTTCTCCAATTACGCAAACGCCCTCCCCCGCACGGTTCCTAATCGTGAACGCTAATTAACTCTTTTTTATTGGACATTTTTAAATATTTGTTTTTTTTATTTTGATAAAAATTGAGAGAGCACTCAAAATTAAGTAAATTATTAAAAAAACATTAATTAAAAATAAAATTCAAAGGGCATCGCATGTAACACTTAATACTATAGTGTAACAGTTAATTGTAAATGTAACTATTTTAAAATAATTTTAATCAATTAAAAATAATTTTAATCAAGTTGATAAAAAAATATTTTGATATAATAATATTTTAAAATTTAAATTTTAGGATTTAGATATAATTATTTTAAAATAATTTTGATTAATTTAAAATGATTTTATGAAGTTTAATTAATTTTGATATTAGTATTTTGTGTATAATAATTTTATTTAAAATTTTATATTATAATAATTATTAATTTTATATATTATAGATAAAAGGTATTCTCAAAATAAAGCATCTCCTCTTTTGATAAATTCAGTTAGCCTTATTTACTATCCTTGAGGGTGACTGACCTAGTCCGATCCCATGAAAGTTTCCCACCGCCACCAAACTAAATCGAGAAGTGCACGCAGCGCCAGCCCAGACATCCAGCATCCTTTAATTGCGCTCTCCATTTGAAAGAAAATTCTTACAAATACATCATAATTGAAGATCAAATCGTAAATACCTAGATGACAACTTAAATGTCCTACCGTGCCACCTTTATCCCAGGGACAGCATCTCCTCTTTTGAGAATTTATATAATTTGATTTGAGATGTCTTTTTTTTATTATTATTTTTAGTTTGTTTTTTCATGGAACAAAAGATGCATGATGATAAATTAAGAGGGCGATTAGGGTTAGAAGGCAGCCTCGCCACGGCATGTGGCAAATTTGTCTTTTCCCTCGCCTTGTCTGTCGTTTCGGAAGCAAGTAGGACCACTTTCCCGAATCATCACCCAAATTACCATTCCAACCCTCGTCCAGCTGCATATTCCCGATCGAGTACAAACCGTACGGAACAGCCACCGGCGAACGGACAAGGGCGTTTCAGTAATTAAGAGCAAGTACAAGGGCGTTAGGCTAACGCCAAAGTATGACATAATTAAGATAATGCACGCTAATATCTTTCATTTTCCTTCTAAAATAATGTTTATTAAGGAGAGAATGATGATGGGCATCGGTCCATGAAATTTTGACCAGCTGCGAGAAATTAAATTAAAAATTAAAAATTAAAAAAAAAAAAAAGCATCAGTAAATGACGCTTTTGCAGATGTTTAATCGATTAGAATAAATAAACAGGACGTCGCCATCTCTGGCAGTTCCATTTCGAGCACGGTTCTCTCGCAATCAATCATATCATAAAAAATAAAAAAAAAAAAAAAAAAATTAGAGCGAAGCAGCGCGTTGTTGTCCCCCCTCGAACAAGATATCATCTTCGTCATCATCCCACACAGTTGAATCGAATCGAATCGAACTGAATTAATTGATTGGAAAAAGTTTGATGATGGAGGGAGGGAGGGAGGGAGTTACTTCCGCTGCTGGCTTTGCTAGGGCGACAAGGAAAGGGAAGGGAGGAAGGAGAAGGAGAAGAAGAAGAAGAAGGGCAAAATGTCTATCTTGCTTTTGGTCCAGAAGAAGAAAAGTTCCATCTGACTTGGTGATACGCTCTCCACCCATTCGATACGTTAATCGCTGTCACCAGACATGTTTTCTTTTTTAATCTGCCGATTTCTATATCATTCCTGCAATTAATCTGTTCAACGAGGATTGAGTCCAGTTCACGCCACAGGAGTCGTCCCCCTCTGCCCGCAACCTTCCTTCCTTCCTTCCTGCTATATATAGCAAACCACCTCCTTCCTTCCTCTCTCACCCTCGCCCTCGCCCTCCTCGGCTGCTGCTGTCTGGAAGGAAGCATGTGACTGGCTTGGTGCAGTGGAAGAGACAGGTGTTTGTGTTAATTGTTGTTGTAGCAGAGTCTGTTTTTTGTGTTTGTTCGACTTCGATCGATTCGACTGCGAGAGATGGAGAGGGTGGCGAGCGTCGTGAGGCTGCCGCCGGGGTTCAGGTTCCACCCCACGGATGAAGAGCTGGTGGTTCAGTACCTGAAGAGGAAGGTCTTCTCCTGTCCATTGCCGGCGTCTATCATCCCCGACGTCAATCTCGCCAGATTCGACCCTTGGGATTTGCCAGGTTCGTTTTTCCTCTTTCGGATCAATGCGTCTGCGATTTCGATTTCGATTCTGATCGCGCCGCTCGCGGTCGGCGAACAGGCGGGTGCGAGGAGGAGAGGTACTTTTTCAGTCTCAAGGAGGCCAAGTACCCGAACGGGAACCGGTCGAACCGGGCCGCCAGGTCGGGGTACTGGAAGGCCACCGGGAAGGACAAGGCGATCAAGTTGGCCGCCGGCGTCGGCCAGGTGGTGGGGATGAAGAAGGTGCTGGTCTTTTACCGAGGGAAGCCGCCCGCCGGCGCCAAGACCGATTGGGTCATGCACGAGTACAGGCTGGCGGAGCCAGAGAGCCGAGCCTGCGTCTTCCCCCAGAGAAAGAACTCCACTCATGTGAGTTTCTTCTTCCCCTGCTTCATTCATACACAAGCGAGGAGCCGCATTTAACTCGGACTCCATTGTCGACGTGTGCCGCAGAGCTGCGCGATGCCGACCGGCGACTGGGTGCTCTGTCGCATTTTCAAGAAGAAAAGAGCCACCACCACCGACACGGACGCGGAGGCCGCAGGAGACGAGGAGGCGCTCGCGAGTTACAAGGGAATAAGGTTCATCGACTTCATGGGGGAAAGGCGCCGTCCTGCGGCCTGCGCGTCCAATTCCAGCTGCCTCACCGAGCTCTCCGACGGCTGCAGCAGCGGCGGCGAGGAAAGTAGTTCCCGGAAACTGCCACTCGGTTAGAGAGGCCATGGCGTTCCTCTCCGTGCGCCGAGGGTTTAGCAGCTTCTCTCTTCCTCCGTTTTAGACTCGGAAGCCAAAGTCCAAATAACCTTTGAGCTGTTGTTGACTCTAGGATCGATCTCTCTTTCTTCTCTCTCTTCTCTTGTAAGTGTTCTGTTTAGCTACTACTGAAACGAAAGAAAGAGAGCCAGCCTGATGCTTCAATCTCATGTGCCAGTGATGCTTCAATCTCAATGAAATCATGTGTTGCTGCAACTGTGATCGAAAAAGGCCGACTCTTTTCATTTGTTTGTTTGTTTGTTTTCTTTGTGAAAAAGAGCATCCAATGCCGCTGAAAGATAGGGGGAAAGCTGAGGAAGAAAGAGGAGGCATAAGTCTACTTGGATTGTGAAAGAGATGCCCTTCCTTTGCCAGCTGCCCGGGAGGAAAAGGAAAACAGAGAGAGAGAGAGAGTGGTCAAAGCCAGTGGGGGCCACCCCTTGCCCGGGAATATTTTTCTCAAGATCTTGCCTTGACATGGGCGAAGTGGAGATCACATCAGATGGAGACCTATGATTAATGCGTTGGGGCTCTTCGGCCCCTTGAGCTGCGGTGAGACGGTCAACAATAATGAAACGATCAAAGAACATGGTTTGCAGTGCAGATATGCATTTCCCTCAGTTGATCCACGTCTGGCTAATTCTTTAGAGAGCATTGAATGGTCTCCGAAGTGCAACGGTAGGACATTCGGATTGTAATTCAAGGGTCTGCAGTTCGATCCCCAGCTATGGCGTATTTGTAGGAATTTTTCTTCAAATGGGGAACACAATCAAAGGATGTTGGGCATCTGGATTGGCCGCCGTATGCGCTTCCCGATTTACTCTGGTGGTCGGTGGGAAATTTCCGTGGGACCGGGCCGACCACCCCCAGAGATGTGGCTACTGGGATTATCATTTTTTTTAGAGAGCATTGAATGTCCCCGGAGCAATAGTATCGCGGTAAGACGTCTAGGTTGTCACTTAGACATTTATGATCCGATCCCCAACTACGACGTATTTGTAGAAATTTTTTTCAATGGAAAGCGCAATCAAAGGATGTTGGACGTCTGGGTTGACCGCTGTGTGTACTTCTCGATTTATCCTAATGACCGATGAGAAACTTCCATGGGGTCGGATCGATCACCCCCAGAGATAGTCAATGGGCTAATTGAATTTATCATTTAGAGGGCATTGAATTGCGTCTGGACTGATCACTGCGTGTATTTTCCGATTTACTTAATGATTGATGAGAAATTTTCATAAAACTGAATCGATCATCCGGATAATCAATGAGACTAATTAAAATTTATTTATTTATTTTTGGTAAGAGGGCATTGAATTGCTCTTTAGTACAACACAGCCGAGAGCTGTGGAACAGAGCAATGAAAGCTCCAATACGTTTTCAATGAATGCTCATCGGGAGGCGCATGGGAGCCTGAAGCTGAATTAATTGCCCGCTGTATCAGTATGTTTCTGGCCAAGCCAAAAACCCTGAATTACTTACAATTTGATAGGCACGGTTTGATTCCTAGTCGACAATAAGTATTGTTAGGTAATTGTCAAAATTTAGCTCTTGTGTTAGGTCAATGCATTTTGCTCGGTGAGCAATGTGTTGCATTCTGGAACTAGGAGTATTTTAAATGAGTATGGCAATATAAAAACAAGGAAGAAAGGAAGAATAGATAAATAATCTAAGGTATAGGGTGAGCTACAAAGGATATGTAGGGAGGGAGAGCTTAGAGCTTGAGCTATTGAAACATTGTTAATTGTGGTGAGGATTGAAGAAGAATAGGGAAGAAAAATGTTCACCATGGCTTTGAACTACCAAATCATTTATTAGACCATTTAGGCCATGATGCACCAACACAAAGCGACTCACTTTAGTCAATTGAGATAGTCATTATGGTTCAAAAGGTTGACAAAATCAAATCAAAAATCAAGTGGAAAAAAAATTGAAGGATGTGTTTTATCCAATGCTCTTGTTTCCCATTGCTCTCATTTTTGTTATTCTTCTTCTTGCATTAAATTCTTATACTCGGTAAGTAAGAAGAGTGTAAGAGGTTCTCCGTTTCCAAAAAGATGTTCGAGAAAGAGAAATGATAATGAACTGTGAGAAAGTTTGAAATTCATATTCAACATAGGAATATTTGATCAAGATTTCCAATTGATTTCAAATCTTCTTGGTCGACAAAAATCAAGTTCTAAGGAAAGATAATAATTCAACAATTATATCGATTTTCAAAATTTAGAACTTCTGAAAAACCTCCAGAACGTTATGATTTTATTGTACTAGTCATAGCAATTTCATAGTAAAGATTAACCATGTTTTTAGGAGGGAAAGACTGTTGTTGGCACTACAGAAAGAAAATCCATCATTTTATAGCATTCCTTTCACTTTCCAATAAAATTCATTTTACTTTCTAACAAAGTTTTGATTTCTCCACAAGTATTACTTCCCTGCTGCCAGTTTTCATTCCAAATGGTGAAGAATCTATTGAAAAATGTAGTTAAACAAGTTATGTGCAGAGTTCAAATGCGAATATTATTAGTCAGGTAAGAGAGGGTTAAGGAAGCTATAATAGTTCGAAATGGTGTTTGTAGGCCATGTATGATAAATACATACGTGCTCAGGAAGGGATTGTCTATAAGAATTGCACTTCAGTCTGAATCAATCTCCTCATCTTTGAGATGAGCCTTGAGAGTTAAGAGCTGAGGTTGCCAATTCTCACTACTCCAGCATGCGTCCACTTCAGGTAACTCGTAGTCATCAGGCCTCAAAGACAGAGGGAATTCTGGAAGATCTGGCAAAGCTTGCAAATGCCTACACCAAAAAACAAGAATTGTCACTGGAGTGGTAGTATTTATTATTTCCAAACCTTACAGAATGCCCATTAACAAAATAATATTATTACACAGTTCCAATGCCCTCCTTGATATGACAAACTTATTACCATGCCCATCTTGCATATATGTCTTAAAATATTTTACTTTCTAAAGAATCGCAAGTACCTTTGTTAATTGATATGTTAATTAACGAAAGAAATGCAAACAATTTTTCTATCCACCTTCTCATTTATTTTAGATCCACTTTAAGGTTCTCATGTTGTACCAGATTGTTTATCATATTGATAGCTACTTAGATGTCACAATTGAGTATGTTGTACGATTGTTTGTCATGTTGTACCAGATTATCTTGGATGTGAAGAGCAAAAGAGAGGAGTACAAATATTACAAGATTGGCCAAGTTAAATACCCATTCTTGTCTTCTTCAAAAAGGTATCTGTACATCTGGGATTTCTTAGACGCCACTTCAGGGATTTTCTTGTACAAGTGCTTCATGACACCCCATGGAGGAGGGACTCTATTAAAAGAAATATTCCAGATGATAAAAGTTCACGTATTAAGCAAAATATGTTGAAATTTTAGAATAAACAAGAAAGACCTGGTGACAGGAGCTGCCAGACAAAAGCTTAAGTTGGCTCTCTTGCTTTCGATTAGGAGCTCATCAGCTGCAAATAGGCAGCAAACTGCACTGATGTGATCGGATGGTTCACTTCCCTTGTCAAGAATATGACTATGGTAATAATATGCTGCTGCCTGATTACACGATCCAAGGTTAAGAGACACAAGCTTGCTAAATGATGTACAAAATAAATCTTGATCGAAAAAGGAATATTTTCAAAAACCTTAGCCTCAAGGAACTTCCATCTAATGAATAGGAGAAGTTTCTTTCCATATGCATCACTGGTGTCACATCTTGACAACCAGTAGTGAGCCTGATGAACAAAAAGTAGAAAATTACAAGAAAATACAGATACAAGTAACTTTTAGCTATATTTGTTTGTCTTTTGCTTTTGACTTGTAACATCAGCAGGCCCTTTGGAGTTTGAGCCATTAATTCTTGCAGGAGGGAAATAGATTAACCAGGACGAAGTTGAACAGTAACAAGTTTATAGTTATGAACATAAGAACATGACACACTGCAATTCATACTAGCCTTCATCAATATTGGAAACCATACAACTTAAGAAAGCAACAAAAACAAGACTATTGCCACTATTCCTTTTGACTTCAGTTAAATATTTGTCTGGATCTTAACTTACTCTTATTTCACTGAATAAACTTCATACCTTTGAGCTTTGCCCTATTAACTTTGACCCAAAAAATTATACAATACATCTGAAAATTTGTGACTGTAAGAAGCACTGACCAACCTAGCAAAGTGTGCATAGCATATGTTATCTAAACTTGACCTACTCATGGTTTTATAAAGCAAGGTAAGCTGCTGCCCAGGCATTTTTGGAAGCCTCCCACTTCGCCAATAGGGTATGCAGTCCCTGTTAAGCGGTTGATTCAAACTGTGGATTAGGTGGGCTGCCTAGGTGGCACATTTGGGCACCTAGTTGGTTTCCTTGGAAAAAAAAAGAGCAATCTAGTGATCGGATTGCTTTGGCCAAAGACTTATGAGTAACAATCCTGACAAGTGGTCATAAGGTATACGTCTCCTAATAAAAGGAGCGGTGAATCCTTTGTTGATTACTCAAATACCTTCGGACACTTCGGCTTATACCGAATCATCCCGAATCCACACCTCCGTAGAGATGCTTGCTTAAAATGTCAAAATATAAGCCTCCATGACCAAGATGACTTGAATACCTCAAGTCGAAGGAAACTTGCACTCGACCTGCAATGAGATCTTCATAGACATTTATAGGACCATATAAAATCTCATAGCAGGTCACTCCCAATGAACTAGTTACCCTTAACCAGCATACATATGTTAACTCTCAACATCCCAATGTTTCCAGCCAGTGAGGATCGGCTGCATGGTAAAATCAAAGAGGCTAACATATGTAGGACCGGTGCATGCGCTAGAAGGGGGTGAATAGCTTGTGTTCGTTCGTTAGTTCTAACAAAAAGACTAGCAATGGAATTAGATAAACCACACAGGACACACGGATTTTACTTGGTTTCTAACCCTCTAGGGTTAGTATGCCCAAGGCTCATGTATGAGAGGCACCCATCCACTAATGATATCATTTTCGAAACTTTTTTGGAGACAGAGAAACTCATCTTATAGTCAAATAATGATAAAAGTAAAGTACAATAAAATAAGACTAAAACAAACAAATACTCTCATGTAGGCTGTTTTAGAAGTCTTGAGCGTAATGCATCCTTCTTGGAGCTTTCTCAGTCGCACAAGCAAGACGTCGTTCACGTTCAGCAACACTACAGGATTAGAGAATTGTAGAAATTAGAGTTCTTTCTTATGGTGCACGTTGAGGGTCTTATAAAGATGCTTCTGGGTGCCCGGATCCTTTTTCGGGCATCGTAGACCGATCCATCCAATCCAGTTCCATCGGTTTTTCTTGAGGCCAAGTCATCTTGATCCAGACGCCTGGACTAACCTTGGACGCCTAGACGGTCTGAGCGCCTGGAGCAAGTTTAACCAAGTTTGACCTGGTTGACTTTGAGCTTAGTTCAGATAGCTTCTGTTTGCTTCTTTTATTCTTTCTCAGTCTTGCTTTCAGCTCCTAGTTCTTGCAAGATTAGCATATACATAAATAAGTAACCTAAGCCTAACTGTAGTCTGTCTGACCTACTAGGCTTAACCTAAGTCTTACCATACAGATGCCAAAAACCTATTAGACTTACCCGTGCCTAACTTCCAGTTAGGACTAGTCACTCGATAAAGTTCGCACATGCCAAACATCCAGTCATCCTTGAACTACTTGGACTTTTCTTTACCTAACCTCCAGTTAGGATTAGTTACTTTATAGACTTTCCACCTGTCCAATCTCACAGATCAGGACTTCCTGCCCAGCTTCACTCACTAGGACTTCCTGCCCAGCCTCACTAGGATTTCCATGAGCCTCCAACTAGGACTTCTTACTTAGCCTCCAACTAGGACTTCTCCTTAGCTGGTCCAACTAACTAGGACTTCTTTGTCTGATCCAACTGACTAGGATTCCTTACTAGTCTTCTGGTCAACTTTGACCTGACTAAACTTTACTCATATCCAAATATTAGGTCTTATTTGAATCAACTCTTGGTCAAATTGATCAAACTTAGATATATTGTCAAACATTGAAGCCCTGGAGGCAGACTGGTGCTCTATGCACCAACAACATATGCTAGTCTCACAGAATTGATAATGTTCAGTCTCATCAATTCATCGACTAAGGAATATTTCAATACATACATAATTATACATATAGAGATACCCACTAATTATGATTTAATCACAATTTCTCTAATGTTATGCGTTGTATTATGGACATCAATAATTGAGTTTAAGATCAAATCAAATATATAGAGAATGTATACTCAAATAGTGATTTTATTTATCCAATAAATAATACAATATCTAAGGCTGCCTTATGACGCCTCTCAACTATAGCATTTGGTTTAATTATAAACTAAATTGATTTAGTTTTAATTAAAAGATGGTTTGATTTTGAACTAACATGGTTTGGTCTTGAACTAAACTTAAGGCTATTGATTTGAATTTTAGGCTAATGAATACGGATTTTTTATTCGTGAATCAAATCCGTTAGAGATCTATAAATAGATCTCTAGATGGAAGAGAGAATTAATGAATTAAAAACCTAAGAGTTAGATTTTCTCTTCTCCTCCTTCCCTTCTTCTTGCCACCGCCCCTCCTCTCTCCCCTTTTGTCCCGCCGTCCAAGACCAAAAGGGGGTTGTGTCAACACCGTCAAAGGACCACTCTGGGACCAAACCTCCATCCTTAATCTATCAGCCAAATCCCTCAATTGTCCAACCACCGCACCAAGGAAGCGAGCCGTGCTGAATAGCCGCCGAACAGCAAGGTGTTGTTTAGCCAGTGCAAGGTTCTTCTTCCTCTACCCTTGGCTATTATTTTAAAAGAGCAATTATTATTGTCGGAACTCTGACGCTATTAGGCCTACTGCCCCCTGTCGGCAGCGAGTCATTCGACCTTCGAACGGTGACTTCATCGCCTCTGTTCAGTTTGTTTTGTATCGTCGGGTTGCTTTGAGCTGTCGGATACCAAATCGAACCATAGGTCCTCTCTTGGATCGCTTTGTCTCCTTCCTTCGACTAGTATCAAAATGGAGACATGACACGTGACTTAGTGAAGTCGTCTCGAGGAGATCTCGACATGGATACGAGTAGAGCAACTTTTCTGAAGGTTGCTAGTTGATGTCATTTCCGCTTCATGTCATCCAACAGGTATAATTTATTTATGCTCTTTTCTATGATTATGTCTGCATGTGTGTATCCTCATGTGTGTTTGATATGCGTGTTGTAATAATTTAGATTATTATGCTTCCGCTGCTTGTTTAGAGAAATAAAATTTTAAAACACGTATAGAGAAATCCAACAGTGGTATCAGAGCCACCGCGTGTTTCGACATAGATCGTAGATCTATGTTTAGCGTGTCGTAGGTTGTCTAAAAGTTATTTTTAAAAATTTTAGGAAATTTTGGATAAGGAAATTATTTCCTAATCTAATATAGAAATTTTTCATGTTTGGAAAAGTTTTCTAATTTATTAGGAAATCCAATTTTAAAAATTATTTCCTAATATGATTAGGAAAAATTAATTTGGAAATTATTTCCTAATTTAAATTAAAATTTTCTGATTTGAAATTATTTCCTAATAAGATATGTAATTAGATTTGAAAATTATTTCCTAATCTAATAAAAGAATTATGATTTATGAAATCAAATTCTTTAACATATTTATTTCCTAAATTAATTTATAACAACGATGACATGACTTGTGTCATAATTTATGCCATGACATATGCATGATTAATATGATTAATGTCATGTTATATGGATATGCCATGATTATGCCATGTAGAAATGCATGTAGATAGTTTTTCTATTTTGCATGTAATTGATGAGACCAAATAAGATAAAAAATCCCTTGTTTAAATTTTAAAGCTTACACCTTCCATTAATATGGTCTAGAATCAGAGTTTAATTTTAAGCATGGGTTGTTGGACTCTCTCCAAGCCCAACTTAAAATTAGACATGTTCAGACCATTGAGATATGATCTCATGATTAATGGGTCGACTTTAACTTAAAGCATTGACTTGTTGGACTCTCTCCAAGGTTAATGTGGATAGGGATGAAGTTGGGTGATATACATATGATGTATATATGTTAATGAGTTAACAACCCGACGTTTATGCAAATATCAATTAGTTGATAGCATAATGTGATAGTTATATATGCATGATATATAATTGGTATACTTGATACCTACCACTAGAAATAAGGATGACTTGTTGGACTCTCTCCAAGGTTGTTCTTATCTATAGTGGATATCAACCCACTTGGAGAAAATCTACCATCTCCCGAATTCAAAGTAAGGGCTCTTGAATTTGATAAGCAAGTGAGACTCCCATTTATGTATGTAAATTATTTGCATTACATAATAAATTCATCTCTCTTATATTTGCTCAATTGTGTATTTCTAGGTTAATAGAATCAGAATGTCTTCTTTAAATTTGCACTCAATTTTGGACACCAATAAACTGACTAGACCGAACTTCTTGGACTGACTTTGAAATATGAGAATTGTTCTCAAGGTTGAGAAGATAGCCTATGTCCTCGAAGAGCCTCTTTCCCCGAGACTAGTTGATGATGCAACATCGGACCAAATGTTGGCCCATCAAAAACATACGACTGATTCTGAGTTTGCCAGTTGCATCATGCTAGCCTCAATGTCTCCTGAATTGCAAAAACAACATGAGCATATGGATGCTTATATGATTGTTTATCATCTTCATGAGTTGTTTGATGAGCAAGCTAAATCCGAACGGTTCGAGGTCACCAAACTTCTCTTTCGCTCAAAGATACAGGAGGGTTCATCTGCGATGCAATTTGTACTAAAGATGAATGACTACATTGAGCGGTTGGGATCACTTGAATTTGTGATGGATCATGAATTAAGTATTGACTTAATTCTACACAGTTTGCCTGATAGCTATTCATAGTTTGTGATGAACTATTAGATGAACCATCTAGAATCCACAATTCCAGAGCTGATCAACATGCTTAAGATAGTGGAGCCATCTGTTAAGAAAGAACAGAAAGTTGTGATGTTGTTTGACACTTTGAAGAAAGGTTCTAAGAAGAGAAAGTCAAAAGATCAAGCTAAGGGAAAGAAAAAGACTAAGAAAGAAGAAGGCACCAAAGGGACCAGTCACCATTGTGGCAAGATGGGACACTGGCGAAGAAACTGCAAGATTTATCTTGAGTCCGTGAAGAAGAAGGCATCTGATGCCCCCATCTGCTTCAGGTATCTTCGTTATTAAATGTCATACTATTTCCTCTGACACTTGGGTATTGGATACTGAGTATGGCTCACATATACATAATGACATACAAGGAATAAGGAATAGTAGAAGACTAGTCAAGGGAGATTCAAATTTGCGAGTTGGCAATGGAGCAAAGGTTGCAGCCAAAGTCATCGAAACTTATTTGTTGAAACTCCCTAGTGGACTTATCTTGTAACTGGATAATTGTTATTATGTTCCTTCTTTAAAAAAGAATATTATTTCTATTTCTTACTTAAATAGAAAAGGCTTCTATTTGACTTTTAATAACAATTATTGTTATATAACTTTGAATGGTGTTCTTTATGGAACTGGAATATTATGCAATGGTATCCGCGCATTAGATATATCAAATGACGTATTCAATATCGAAACGAGCAACAAGCATGCTCGAAAAGACGATCAATTAACATCTTACATGTGGCATTGTCACCTTGACCATATAAGTAAGAAATGCATGTCCGAATTACACAAGTGTAGAATTTTGAAATCATTTGAATTGGATTCATTTGATACATACGATTCATGCTTAAAAGGCAAGATGATTAAGTTACCTTTTAAGGAAAAAGATGAACGAGAGAATGACACATTGGGCCTTATACATATCGATGTATGTGAACCCATGTCAACTCATGCACGAGGAGATTATAGCTACTTCATCACCTTCATCGATGATCACTCGTGATTTGGGTATGTGTATTTATTGAGATACAAGTCTGAAGCCTTTAAAAAATTTAAAGAATTTAGACATGAAGTAGAGAAACAACTTAATAAAAGTATTAAAATATTTGATCGAATCGAGGTGGTGAATATTTAAGCCAAGAGTTTCAAGATTATCTAAGGCACAATGGGATATTATTTCAATGGACTCTACCTTACACGCTACAACATAATGGGATGTCAAAATAACGAAATTTAACTTTATTGGATATGGTTAGGTCAATGATGAATCATACAAGTATTCTCAAATTCTTTTGGAGTTATGCACTTGAGACAATTGTTTACTTGCTAAACAAAGTCCCGACTAAAACAGTCTCTACTACTCCATATGAGATATGGAATGGTAAGAAATCTCATTTATCTTATTTGAAGATATGGGATTATCCTGTATATGTGAAGAGGACTGTATCAAACAAAATAGATGCTAAGTCTGATAAGTGTCTATTTATTAGTTACCCTAAGGAAACTAGGGGTTACCAATTCTATCATCCCTTGGAACAAAAGGTGTTTATTTCAAGGCATGTTGTATTTCTTATAAGTGAATCAAGAGACGTATTGCTCATTGAGGATGAGGAGCCTACTAGTTATGAAGAAGTTCTGAAAAGTTTTAAAAGGAACTCATTATTAAAAGTCATGAAATCAAAAATAAATTCCATGTATGAAAACAAAGTTTGAAATTTGGTGGACCCACCCGAAGGAATAACACCTATTAGATGCAAGTGGGTTTTCAAAAAAAAAACTAACATAGATGGTATTTTGATTACCCACAAAGCAAGATTAATGGCGAAAGACTATCGTCAAAAATATGATATTGACTATGACGAGATATTCTCACCAGTGGCTATGTTTAAATCGATTCAGATACTTCTAGTCATAACAACTCATTACGATTATGAGATATGACAAATGGATGTGAACACAGTTTTCCTTAACAAAAATCTATTTGAGGATGTGCATTTGATACAACTCGAAAGTTTCACATCTATTAACAAAAATAAAATATGCAAGTTTCGATGGAAGCAAGCATTCAGGAGTTAAAATATCCATTTTGATGAGGTAATAAAAAAGTTTAATTTCTCACAAAATCCAGATGAATCCTGCGTGTACATGAAGGTTAGTGGGAGAGCGGTCGTATTCCTAATATTATATGTTGATGACATATTACTTATAGGAAACGATGTATCCGTTCTACAATCTGTTAAAGTTTGGTTGTCAAAAACATTCTCCATGAAAGACATTGGAGAAGCAACATATATCCTTGGATGCCTCTGAACTATTGATAACCACCATTTTGATGTGATATTTTGACTTATATATTCATGCTTTTTTATCTTCTCGTGTGGTAAATTCGCGTGTATATCACATTTCATGAGTTAGATTTATTCTTGGACTTTAATGTAATTTATCTTTAATTTACGGTATTTGCTGCTAATATTTGAATGTGATCTTTGTAGGACATGAGCTGGACCATAGACTCAAGTCGGATCGATCCAAATTGGACTTAATTCTGAGATTAATTAAGAAGATCAAATTTGGATCAATCTGGACCGTTCATCAAGATCAGGAGTGATCTGAATCATCCGTCAAAGATCTGGTCCATCTGAGTCAAGAGAGCATAGATCACCACCGTAGATCTAGATCTGAGCCCTTGGACCAGATTTAGATGGACTTCCACCTTTGGATCAGGGCTGGATTAACTTTAGCCGTTGATTGAGATCTGGATCAAAGGTTAGAAGTGAGTTCAATTACTAGATAATATTAAACCATAAATCCTAAACTACCTTTACTATAGGTTTTCTTACAACATAAATTTATCATTAAGAATTGTATGTTCTATTAGCATTTTTGTTCAATTAGTTGCAATATGAAATAGAATATATTTTATTCTTATTACATGTTTAATATGTTTCTTGCAATATGATATATAATTAAGAATTTATGATTGTAACTTTGAGTGCCTAACCATATCTCCATGTTTTAATAATATTTTAATACCAGGCCGCTTAGGTCCTATTTAGGTGCCTACCTACCGCCTAGAACAGTACTGTTTTTTACCTATTGGTTGTAAAAGCAATCAAAAGTACAATTTTGAAATACAATGGGAAAAAACAACACCGTTGATATTTCCAGGCAAGAATATAAAAACACAAGCGAATTATACTATACATACAAATGGACGATAACAAATAAGTGTAAACACTGTTCCAGCCTTCTCCATTATCTTTAGTTATTGAGGAAATTAGTGGGCAGGCCCAAGAGAACTATTAGATCACATCTCAAAGAAACGTTGACTTTAGTTGTTAATTACCATTATGACAATTGATAATTTTCATATAATATCAGCATGTACAACATTCTGGTTTTGCTCCTAACCTGGGCAAAATAGCTGACTTCCTCACAGGCTAGTCTCCTCTTCACAGACAATGTAACTTTCTCAGACAGTGCCAAACCCAGCTGCATCTCAACACACTGCATTTGACAATAAAAAGATAACTGAACTGGATCTACAAAACTAGATAAGCAGTTAAAGGCTAATCCAGAAACAATCCGAGATTTGATAATTTTGATATTTGGAAATGTTCTGGTTAGTGGATCAAAACTATAGAAAGTGATTAATTAGTTTCCCTATCATATTTAGTTTCTTGCTAAGCAAGAAAACCTCTATATTTCAACTCATAGCTTCTCTCCTATAACTCCAAGAGAAAAATATGGTGGTGTGGTCGAGTAATTTTGGAGGAAAGAATAAACTTTTGACATGTCTCCAATAGGCTCTTCCACTTCTCATCCAGGGAGTGGAACTTCTTTGTTGAATAAAATGCTTGTTTTCATGCCTTTACATATAATCCTATTTGTGACTATTACGAAGTAACTGATTTTGGATTGAAGATATCACTTCTTCAATGACAACGAAATAATTTATTATTCTGACTTTTAGGTTGTCTTACAATAAAAAGGGAAATTACCTAATTTTGTGAATTAATTGATGCACGAATTGTCATAGTGGAACCCAAAAAATAAATATAAGTTATAATCATTTTGGACTCCACTTATCTTTGCATAAAGCTCTGAGTCCTTGAAGTAGCATGTGAATGCAATCTCAATTAAAATTTAGCTCCTGTATATCTCGCTCTTTAGCTAGTGGGGCAAAAGCACTTGTATTGGGATTATTCTAAGTTCTGGCAAATAGCATGAGCAATCCAATCAAGCAGCATTTTACTTGGGAAAAAAGCCTATATTCACTTATGAGATGATTTTAAAGTCATAAAAGTTAGGACAGAACCCATTTAAAGGCAAGCTATAGCAACTAAATCATGACCATTTCCATATTCTCCAGTAAAATTAGATGATCATTTGGATCAAATCTTTGTCAACTGGAAACCAAACTATTTAGCTCATGAGCAATCCAATCAAGCAGCATTTTAAAATTATATTGTTCATGACCATAAAAGTTAGGATAGAACCCATTTGAAGGCAAGGACTTTATCACGATAAAATTAATTTGCACTTCTATTTATGATGATTTTAAATTAATTGGATAAAATTAATGCACTTCATGATGATTAAATTAATTGGCAATCTAGATTTAACTTGTCATTGTTGTGTTTGATGCTTGTGTGTGACTTGATTTAGTTGAACAGATTCAATAGCTAACTTGGATTCACAGGTTTTTTAATTTGAGCTATTACATTTTGGTTTTGAACTCAGAGTTAATAATGCACGTTGAAGTGGATACTAAGGCATGTAGTCCTAGGGTATATGTTTAGCAAAAGTAGATTAAAATATAGCAGAGTAATGTGGTTCTAATTGTAACTATAAGATCTTTGCATGGGGCATACTAAGATCGATTAACTTGATTAATCAAACCAGTAATTAAATTCACCAAATATTTAACTTAGTTATTGACTCAAATGGTAACAATGGTATCAAGGATTTGGGATTTAATCATGTCATGTTTGGAATACAATTCAAGGTTATGTGATTGCTGCTATGATCATCACATAGTTTCAGCCTATAAAAAATAATTCTAATGAATGTCATCGCCCTGTCCAATCCCTTCTACCTATATACATATTATTTATACATCTAGGCCCTTTAAGTGTGTACTATGTACAAATATGTCTCTAATGATTCAAGATATTATCAAAACCTAGCCTCCTACAAATATAGTAGATTCTAGCACCTTTTAAGGACTATATTTTAGGTTTGACAAATGAGGTATGTGTTAGAATTGATGTGGTCATGACCGAATGACTAGAGGGGGGATGAATAGCACTTTGACCTAAAATAAAAATCCTTTCTCTTTCTTTGGTAAAACCAAATACATACATCGGATCTAAACAAAATAAACATAGCAAGAGAAAAATACAAATGCTAACAAATGATTTACATGATTACCTCTAGTTGCTATTTTCTCCTTATTAGAGGTGGAAAAATCTCGTACAAAACAAAAGAAAAACACAAGCATTAACAAATGGTTTATGTGAATAGAAACCTTTGGTTTATACTCCATGACCTACGAACTCTTAAGATGAATTACACTTTGAAAAGCTCACTATTTTTTCTTTACTAAAGGTGGAGAAACTTCATAAAAACCATCTACAAGAGAAGTAAAATAAAGCAACAAAGTAATTGAATATAAAAATAAATTTAGGACTTAGAGGCAGAAACCTTAAGTGCTAAGCAGATAAGACTATAGAAAATAAAAGAATGCTTTGTGAACTGTGGAATGACCAACAAATTATGGCTTTCTACTTCTATTTCAAGCTTCCCTTGCACCTCTGTTTATAGTCACCAATCCATGCTTTGATAAACTTCACCCAGCTATTCCCAACTATTATATTTAATGTCAATCAACTCAATTAATTTGTTAGTCAACTGAATGTAGATCACGAGATCATTATCCACCAATTGTTTTCCAATCAACTGCTAGTTCATCTAGTCAACTCAAATCCATCACAATTGACTCAAATGTTAACTAAGATTCACCCACTAATAGAATATTGTAAAAATGTTAGCTAAGACTTGGTTAGGCAACATATTAACAATTAGATTTGCTCTTCAAATTCAATAGTTGATGAAAGAGTACCTGAGCCAATGCTTGAGAGGAGATAGCTTCCAATATGCCCTCTTGTATGTCCATTGGCAGATTTTTCCTAATTACAAAAATTAAATGTGGTAACAGTCAAAAGCTGCAGTTGCATCATTTGATTGAAGTGATAACAAAAATAAATAAATAAAAACATACATCATTTGATTGCTCAACTATATAGATAAATCTTAACTTGCAAGTTATTAGAAAACAAGATAGTATATCTAGACTTGGGACAGAGGGGGCTGAAGGATCTTATGACTGATATGTTTATTCTAACATGCATATATACCAATATATTTGGAGTAGATTATACTCTATGTCATCAAAAGACTTAGGTAATTCAAGTACAGTCAAGTAAGATATATTAAGGCTAGTTGTTGGAGGAGCATTGTCCTTTATTCATTTCAATCATAAAGCTCTTATTACATATTTTTATATAAACTAGGCATGCCAGCTACCCATGAAATTCTAATGATATGTAGACACAATGTGCAATTTCTTCAATTAATATTTCATCGCCGTGAGACCACGCATACATGTTTTAGGATTTCTCATTTTGCGTATCTAACTTTCATAATACTAAAATCATACAACACATTTCCATTATACCCCTTCTCCTTCTTTCTCATTCAAAAATCCACTACTCTTAATTTACGCTGTCGAATCTAGCTGATGGACCTAGAGAACTCAAAAATTCAAAAGTTTGATATTTTTCAAACTAGAACCCAGGAATCCTATTGTCCTAGGAGTAATAAATTTTATCAAACCCATGCAAGTTTAAAAATTCACTCTCTTAATTTACATTGTCGTATTCAAATCTGAGGGCATAGATACATTAAGGAGGCTTCCAAAAGTACATTGGTTTTGATTTGAAATGATTGGGAGTTTTATAAATCCATCAGTCAATTAGGACAAAACTAGCTGATGGTTCTAGAGAAGTCAAAATTTTAAAAGTCTGATATTTTTCGAACCAGAAGAGTCCTAGAAACTCATTGGTGGTGTTGGTTAGTAAGTATCATTGTTCTACGGCTTATAATGAGCTTGTAACAAATTTTATCAAGCTCTTACAAATTTAAAAATTCACTGCTCTCAATTTACGTCATTGAATTCAAATCTGAGGGCATAGATACATTAACGAGGCTTCCAGGAGGGCATTGATTTTGATTTAAAATGATTTGGAGTCATCTAAGTCTATCAATTAGTTTCAGACAAAACTAGTTGATGCACCTAAAGAAGTCAAAATTTTAAAAGTTTAAGGGGAGTCCTAGAAACTCATTGGTGGTGTTGGTTAGTACATATCATTGTCCTAGGCCTAATATAATAAAATGAGCTTGTCGCTCTCAATTTACGCTATCAAATTTAAATTTGAGGGCATCAAACTACATTAAAGAGGTTTACAGGAGTACATTGATTTTGATTTAAAGTGAAGAATTCTCTAGGTCCTTAATGTATCTATGTCCTCAAATTTAAATTCGACAACGTAAATTGAGAACAGTGAATTTTTAAATGGGAAAGGAGGAGGGGTATAATAGGAATGCGCTGCGCAATTTTGGTATTATGAAAATTAGGTATACAAAATGAGAAATCTTGAAACCTGCATGCGCGGTTCAGTAAAATGCCAAAAAAGTTTCTAGAATTTGCCGAGAGATGGCATAGCAAAGAGAAAATTCCACCTAAAGCTTATGAATGCAACCTCATTTGTGTTGTCATGTGTAATTCTGACGTCATTATGCAATTCCTTCAGTTAACATTTTGCTGATACGAGGCATTAAGATTTAGGAGTTTTTTCTCCAAAAAAAAGAAAGACTTGGGAATTTTCTCAGGGATGGCATAGCAAAGAGAAAATTCATCCTAAAGCTTATGATTGCTACCTTATTTGTGTTGGCAAATGCACCAATATATGGTGAATCACATACTCCAAGCACCCTGAACCCTTGAGTAATAATTCAATGGCAGTACTCTTTGAATCTGTTGAATAATGAATCATAAGGAACCAATGAGTCTGAAAAATTAGGTCTCCTTTACCATAAGTAGCTATAAATAAAATGAAGTACTATACAGTAATTTATTTTATTTTCAAGTTATTGTGAAATAATAAAGAATGGCATACCTTCTGATACTTTAATTTCCAATGAATCAGGATTATCCTTAGACATAAGAATTAAGTTTGCTTCTAAGAAAGACAAGATGGCCTTCATATGCACAACCGAGAGCATTTCATACCAAGCACTTGCAAGGCAAATTACCTAAACGAAATTCAAATTTTACTACAAAAAAGGAACACAAAACTCAATGGATAAGTATCTGTTTTCATACATGTCCATCATCTCCAAGGCTTTTCCACTTGAACTCAACTGATGCCTCAAGCTGGCTTTCTATGAGGTAATGGTTGGTCCAACTAACATCACTGTAGCTAAAATTTAATGAAATAGGAAATACAGGAGAACCATACCAGGTTTTACCAAACCAATAAGAATGGGTAGGTAATCATCAAGAGCTCGATGGGCTTCCAAAACGTTAGATATTGATGAAAAAGCTGACAAATCAGAGTTAGTAAACAGGAAAAAAAATCAACAAATACTAGTCGGGAATGTGAGTTTAAGATTGCGTACAACTCTCTTTCACCAATGATACTATTCGCCGACGAAGTGTAGAGAGTTTTTCAAGAGCATCCGGAGGCACTAATCCTCGAAGAGGGCGAACCAGATCCACGTCCACAGGTATCCAGAAAACTGGGACGAATACCGCAACCTCATCGATGCTGATATTCTTCTTCTTCCTCCTTCCCACGGAGTACCTCTTTGGAATGGACGAAGCGCAACCCATTCTTCTTCAGGATTAGGTAATTTGCCCCGAACATCCTGAAATAATCACGAAATCAATGAATATGTATGAGACAGTAGCGCACGCAAGAAGAAAGAGGAAGGCGCAGGCGAGCACATGGAGGAGGTGGAGGAGGAGGAGAAGAAGATCTCTCTCGTTCTCTGCATGGAGATCCATCGCGATTCTCGAGAGTGCCTCACATGGCGACGCCGGAGGAGCAGCAGAGAGGTCGGCAATTTTTATTTTTATTTTCCTTTTCATGGCGAAGAGTAGTAACGAAGCTCCAACCAAGTAGAGGGCGGAAGAACCATCCGCATCGGCTTGGTCGGCCTCGCTCGAAACAGAGTCCGACCGGGTTTGCTTGAACCCGATCGTAATTGTAGTATTTATTAAAGTACAAGCAATATAAATAACTACAAATCGACTCAAGTTTTTTTTTATGTTGCTAATTTAATGTTTCTCCACAATTTTAATTATTAATGATTAATTGATTAATTAAGCATTCTACAAAATAAAAATATTTTATAAGTTTTTATTCAATCATGAGTTGATTATCCAATTGACTAAGCCTCTAAGTCAATTATTTCTAAGGTTGAATTTGCTTCTAAATATAATCCATTCATTCTCTAGTGTACTGTTGAAACTTTATCTTGGCAAGTACTCTTTGACTTATCTAACTTTTCACATGTCAAATATTCAATTATTATCGACTTATTTGAACTTTCATTATTGCACCTCTAACATATGTCAAACATTCTTACACTTATACACTTGACACACATTTGAAATTGATAATTATTTCCTTGACTTATAATTTACTCAAACTTTAAAACCACGTAATTAGAGTTATGATTGCATCGATACAACTTAAGTAAGACATGATTATTAATATAATCATAGTTGACTAGAATTAAATCTAGTTAATTAAAGAGTTAAGTCAAGCAAGGAATCAACTTGAGCTAAGTAGTAGTAAATAATGTTGGTTATTTTGACTCTATAGGCCCTGGAGCAACCAAGTGGTCTATATATTTGGAAGTTTAAAAAATTATCACCACTATGATTCCATGTCATCCAGGACTCTATGTCTCTTTCAAAATACTTAATGATGATAGAGTTTTTGGAAAGTATTTTTCATGCTATAAATTTGATCCTTGGTACCTGCTTCAAATTGACTTATTCGAGAGCGAAATTACACCATCTAACTTTTGTGTGGAGCAAATAAAATGTTCTAGTTCATGGCTGAATCAACTAAGCAGTTGACTAATGGAAAGATGCAATCAACACATACAATACAATAACAAGAAAGATGAGGTAGAGTTGTTAATGTAACAAAGCTACTTTCAACAATCGAATGGCAAGGGTTATAGTGGTTGAGTCGACTAATGATGGGTTTTAATGACTAATGAGTGGTTCAATCAATTGATTAACCACGTATTAGTTGAACAACAATTAAAGAACGAATTAGATGAAGGTTGTAAACTAAAGCAAGGTGGAGACTTGAAGGTCGACAAAAATATAATTGATTAAATGTTATTAGAGCTATATATTTTCTTATATTCTTAAACCTTTTCTTATATTCTTATTAATTATTTTTAAAATAAAATTTTAATGTATTATAAATCTGTCAATCTTAAATATTCCATATCATATTATTTTTATTATAATTTAGCAATCTAAAATTCTATTAATAAATTAAAATATTAATATTGATGGTATTCGGAGTTATTCCTGAGTACTGACTTCACTTCCAGATGAACCAGTCTCCTTTCCGAATTTGCTCCAGTATTTGACTTTCGTCCTATGACTTTCCACTTGGATTCGTGAGCTACAATTTTTAGGATGCTATAGTATACCTATGAAGATATAGTCGAGGAAGTCATTCAGAGTATGTTCTCTCAAGCACTATATTTATTCAATGATTTTTCATTCGGATTCGAAAAATTCAAAAACTCGACCTTAACTTTCGAAAATTCTCAATTGCCTGACAACCTCCAATAACTTGCTTAACGATGTCAGAGGTAAAGTCCAACAGTTGTCGCCCCTAGTGCAGCCTATGGACATTGTCTCGCTCGTGTGGCAGCTCACGTGGAGATTCTCTTCCGTTGGTTATATATAAGGATCAACAGAGGTAAACGAAGGAGGATGATTTTCTTCCCATATGTGGAGACAACTTTTCTATATTATGCATTAACTCTCTCTCTTTCTTTTTCTCTCGCATCTTTGTGAATCCTTTCTTTTCGATCCGATTCTGATTTGAACATCGAAGTGGTTGTGTCGATAACATCAGCCAACCCTAACATTACATCTCTTCACAGCCATTGGAACTTGGCCGGCTAGGAGGCTACGGTAGCCTCGACTTGAAAGACGTTCAAGAGTAGAGGAACTCGAGCAAACAAAAAAGGACATCATCAAATAATATTATTATTATTGTCAAATTATTTTCTTCTTAAATGGCATATTTCCTTTTATGATTAATAGAAGAAACTAGACTTCTAAATCAATACAAAAGTCATATTTGACATGGGCTGATTTGATATGTTATGGGATATTGGCATCCTCGTGGGAGTGGGCCTTTTTTGCAACATAAGTAGAAATGGAGGTAGTAGATGAAAGCTATCAGGCATTTTTAGTAAATAAAAAGAAATTATTTCATTTCTTTTTTTGCCCTCTCACTTTAATAAAAAATAAAATCTATTTTTTCAACAATCTATTTATAATTGATTCCATAATTATGTGAAAAAATAAATCAAAAAATTATATCTCAATAAATTTCATTAAAATTCAACTTTATCCATTTTGCAATAAACATACATTACAGCTAATTAATTTAATCATGCCCTCTCTCATGTGGCCTCTATATAATTTGTAATATTTCAAAATTTATAACTTAGTTATCAGCCTTTCACAGACAACGAGATGGCTGTGTTCACAAAACTAAGCATGTAATTATTATAGTCTTCCTGCGCAGTAAATGCCACGTGGATACGACATGCAGTCGATCCACTGTGGCGGAAGCAGATATATGTGGGCCCCAGCCCCCGGAGGCTACATCATTGATATGGGTGCCGTGCCCATGGCTGAGCTGACTTCGTGTGCACGTGAAGCGTCCTCCTCTTTTTTTTTTCTTAAATTTTTTTATGAAAAATAATTAAGATAACAATAAAATAAGAAAGAAATTCCTTTTAACAATTTTGTAAATAATTATCCGTATCGTTTTTATCCCAAAGGCATAATACATATTTACTCCATTAAAATAATTATTATATTAATACGACGGCGACGCATATCAACCGCCCCAGCTAATTCGAGCACCTCGAAGCCCGGATTAGCATTGTCATTAGCCAACCTCCACGTAATCATTCCCGCATAATCGTTAATCACGGACACTAAACTCGTACCTAATCGCGCCGCCGCGCTCGGCTCGGCTTTGCTTCCGTTAACCAAACCGGTACCATTCCACTAACGCCCGCCGCGGACCCCGTTCTCACGCGGCCCGCGTGAACGGGACCGGCGTAATGACGAACCCGTTCAGCCCAAAACCGAACGCGCCAGGCTCTCTCACCTACTTTTCTACCGATCGATATACGAGGCAAAGGAGCCCAGAGCGGGGCCCACTTTCTTCCAATGAGAAGCAGGTGCGTACGGCGCGTAGGCCGAGAAAGAGTACGGCGAAAGTTTTCCCCCTTGATAGTTCCTGACCTTTGATTTAACCCGGTCCACGTCCACTGAGGACGGGTTAAATTCTAACCCGGAGTAACGTTTGGGTTGGGAGTGGGACCAGGTCCGTGATTTGCAATGATGCGGGCCCACACTGGCTTAGCCAGGCCAGGGCGGGAGAGCTGCCGGCCAAGGGAGAGGCAGGCGTGGGCCCACTCTGCTGGGCCTGCCTCGGGGCCGCCACCAACCTCAATTATTTTCATTGTCTAATAGAAATAATATAAATTATTATTATTATCAGTTTTACTCGTCAAGTACCCATCTTACACCCGCCATCCAACTCCACCATCTACCCCCGGGTTTACCGGGTTACCCACGGCTCGATGGACGGCCCAAATGTCGTCGCCATTTCCATCCTCGTCGTTGCTCGTGACGCTTCGGCTGCCACGCGGTACATTCTAGTTCCCTGCTACGCCGTCGGCCGGCACGACCTAATCCCGAGCCAACTGCATCAGGAATCGAGACAAACAAACAGCGAACAGCATTCACGAGGTACAGCTGGCTGAAGGACAGCGCGACGTGTGGTTTGTTCGACGGGATGCTGTTGGGACGGACACAGCTAGATCCCAGGCCGGGAGGAGGGAAGCCGTTACTGCGGACGACTAACGCACCGAAACGTGGCTACGGGCGTGCGTTACGGAATGATCACGGACTTGCTCGACGTGGTGTAATCACCGGACAGTAACAACACCGCTCCATTATGACACTATAGCGTGGTCAGCCGTCAGAATACGCGGTCGTAAAGTGTCCAACTAGGAGGGCGGGACCACCGGAGCACTGCTATCGAATTAAACATAAAGGTTGCCTGATTTATTATAATATTTAGGTGGGGGCGGAAAAAAAAGGTTTTATTATTATTATTATTTTTATTTTAATTTTGGATTGGCTGTCCGTTAATAGCACGACATGGGCGCTCTCCGGACGCGAAACGGGAAAGGGTCACCGGCTCTGCGTTTTAGAACCGCTGGTTCCGTTAACGGCGTTAAGAAGATCTTCCGGGCGAGCCGGGCCTGGATGCCAGCCGACCGTGGTTGGAATGATTACCATGGGAGTTTGACCCGAGTTAAGCCGCAGTTGGGATCTCGCCCAGAGTGTGCTCGGTGCGGTATCTTCGAATGGCAATGTTTATCTTTTCATACTGTAGATCTCCTCCGACAATCTGCGTCTGCAAGTTTGGCGGAGGCTGTGCGACCTGGATGGGATCCAATAACGCTGCCAGGGTCGACGACAGTACGTAGTCTCCTCTTTCCTCACATTTCTTCCGCTCCTCTTCGCTCAAAAGAAGAAGGAAAACAAGGCGGGGGTGATAACTGAGAGAGAGTGAGAGAGAGAGAGAGAGAGAGGGAGGGAGGGCGTCGGAGGTTGAGAAGTGATCAGGGGAGCTGATGCTCTGAGAATTGGTTAATGGATTCGGTTTAGGGTTTATGATGGGTTATTTTGATTGGATCGGCGGTGGGTAGGGAAGTCGTGGAGCTGCGGCGGTTTCCGAGGTATGATGGCGTCGTCGGAGGTGTCGGTTAAGGGTAGCTGTGGAGGACAAGTGCAGAGCTTCTCGTCAGGGTGTAGTGAGCCGCATGAGGGCGCAGCAACGACCGGCGGCTTTGCTGATGCGAATGAAAGCTTGGGCTTTGCCAATGACTCTCTTAGCGTTAAAGGTATGTTTCATCGCCGATCTGAGTCAGTGTTCGATGAAATTTCGTCTGGTTTTGATTTTGTTTTGTTTCTGTAACAGAATCGGAGGACGCTCTGTACACCGAGTTATGGCTTGCTTGCGCCGGTCCTTTGGTGACGATTCCTAGAGTTGGGGAGAAAGTCTTTTACTTCCCTCAGGGGCATATTGAGCAGGTGCCAAGCGAAATATCCAAGGGACTCCATAATTTGCTAAAATGTCTTCTAAATTTCCAATTCCTAGGATTTCTTCTTTTGGTCCTCTAGGATTACTCTCATTGTCGTCAAGGTTCTTGTGCTTATTATTTGCTCGTCTACGGCCGCGTTTTAGGTGGAAGCGTCCACAAATCAGGTTTCTGACCGGCAGATGCCGCTTTACAACCTGCCATGGAAGATCCTTTGCCGTGTGATGAATGTTCAACTGAAGGTGGTCTTGTGAAATTCTGGTTTTTTTTTTTTTTGTTTTCAGCGAGAGAACTAAGAACTTGTTTCTTTTCTTTTGATTAATCTCAGAATTGTGGTTTATCTTGACAGGCTGAACGAGATACTGACGAGGTATATGCTCAGGTGACATTGCTCCCAGATAAGGTAGATTTTGAAAACACGCACATTTGCCTGTTCATGGATCGTTCGCTATGTGTTTTTGTTGAAGCCTATGAAGATAAAGTTGGGTATATTTTTGTTAATGTAT
Source organism: Curcuma longa (assembly GCF_044706935.1). NCBI lineage: Eukaryota > Viridiplantae > Streptophyta > Magnoliopsida > Zingiberales > Zingiberaceae > Curcuma > Curcuma longa. The sequence goes on from NC_133877.1 coordinate 72,876, forward strand.
TTTATGAACGTTACATCAGCAAGACGAGAACACAGTAGAGAAGGAAGCCGATCCCTCTCCAAAGCCCCAGCCTCATGTGTATTCTTTCTGCAAAACACTGACCGCATCCGATACTAGCACACATGGTGGGTTCTCTGTGCTACGACGTCATGCGGATGAGTGCCTCCCTCCCCTGGTAAGATTTGAAGTTGTGCTTATTCATGCTCTTCTTATTTGTTTCGCTTTCTCTTTATTATTTGGTTGGTGATCAGGACATGAGCCGGCAGCCACCAAGTCAAGAGCTGGTGGCAAAGGATTTGCATGGAGTGGAGTGGCGTTTCCGCCACATCTTTCGTGGTAAATATAAGTTAATAGCTTATATGTTTTGTTGCAGATGAAGTTTGATATGAACTTTATTTTGTTGAGTTGCTGATAATGTTTGTATAGATTTAGGGATGTGGCTCGTTTGCATTTGATTTTTAACTAGGCTCAAGGGCTTTTTTTTTTTTTTTTTTGCCAAAAGAGTCATTTTTTGCATGTCAAGGTTACAGTAATTCTCATTTGAGTATTTGTGGACTAGAATATTGTTGTCTTGGTGAAGTTCCATTTGTCATAATTTGTGTTTCTTTCTCATCCATTTCTTTTGGTGATCCGTAACGAGATTGCTAAAGCATTGTCTTATGTTGACACGCACACTAAAAAGCTAGATGCGTTGATATTACTTGTCTGCCTAATAACCTTCTCTGTTGTTGTTTCCTTTTGTTTTACTCTTGTGCTGGTTACCTTGCTCACTTCATAATCTGCTTAATGTTGCATGAAATAGGTCAACCACGTAGGCATTTACTTCAAAGTGGATGGAGTGTTTTTGTTAGCTCGAAGAGGCTTGTTGCTGGAGATGCCTTTATATTTCTAAGGTTAGTCGGTATCTATCTCTATTCATCACTTTTGATCCAATTTTGATATACTTCAAGCAATGGCCCTTTCCTAATTAACAGAGGAGATAATGGGGAACTTCGTGTTGGAGTGAGACGTGCAATGCGACAGCTGGCCAATGTTCCATCATCAGTTATATCAAGTCACAGTATGCACCTGGGCGTTCTTGCAACAGCTTGGCATGCTGTCAACACAGGCACCATGTTTACAGTTTACTACAAACCGAGGTGTTTGACCTATATGATCCTATTGTAGTATACTATGAACCCTAGGGAAATTGACATAGGTTCACTACTTTATTTGTTAGTCTTGAAATTACTATGATTTTTCAAACTAAAACTAGTAACCATAATTTAGTTATTTGATTTTTTATTTAGACATTTGTTAATTATTCTAACAGGACTAGTCCATCAGAATTTATTGTTTCATTTGATCAATATATGGAATCTATTAAGAGCAACCATTCTATTGGGATGAGGTTCAAAATGAGATTTGAAGGTGAAGAGGCACCAGAGCAAAGGTATGGAAGTCATACAACTTAGGGATTCCACAAGTATATTATAGAAATTATTGCTCTAGATGTATAAGATCTTCTGATCTGTGGAATTTTGGATGCATAAAAGGTTCACTGGAACTATTGTTGGGATAAGCGATGCTGATGCTGACAGATGGCCTGCTTCAAAATGGAAATGCCTCAAGGTACCTTGTTAGTTATAATTGCTATTATTCCTCAAGCTAGATTGAATGATACCATGCTTCAATTTGTAGGTGCGGTGGGATGAGACATCTTCTATTCCTCGCCCTGAGAGGGTTTCTCCATGGAAAATTGAACCTGCTCTTACACCACCTCCTCTTAATCCTCTACAAATGTCTCGTCCAAAAAAGCCACGAAATTCTACCTTTCCCTATTCACATGACACTTCTCTAAAAAAAGAAGGTATTATGCCTTGTACATAATTACTGCACTTGGCATGATTTAGTTTAGCTTCAAACTATCGATATTATCATTTTTCTTCAGGCACTTCTAAAATCACTGCAGACCCTTCCCAATCACATGGAGCACCAAGGGTCTTGCAAGGTCAAGAAGGAATGACCTTGAAAAGTGCCTTTGCTGATGTTAAGGAGTCAAATAAAGCTCCAGAATACATGATGTGGTCAACATATGAGGGAGAGAAAAATGATGTTTCTTCTCAGGGAAGATTTGGGTCAGACAGCTTAATGCATGTAAACAAGCATGAGCAAACATGTTCAGTATTCCAGCCTCTTGATTCAAGTGGCTTTCCATCATTTTATGAGCAGGCTTCAAGTGATAAAAATCTTTTAAAGACTCAATTTCAAGATCGAGAGGCCAAACATGACTATTCACCTGGATTATGGTCTTTGATGCCTCCAAATTCAGATTTTAGTATGCTTGAATGTAATTTGAAGGCAAGTGCACAAGTTGCTGAAGTGTCCCACCAGAAAGCTGGAATTTCCAGATATGACATGCAGGGTGGGTTTTCCAAACATCATGGTTCTGTTGGTGATCAATATTCACCTAACTGGCTGGAAAGTTTATTGCCGGATTCTCAAGTTGATAACCGGCTTCTACATAGGGTCATCAAGCCTCAACCTATGATTCTGTCACAACATGAGGTAACAAAGCCCCAAGGAACTAGAGGTTATAAGCTATTTGGATTTAATCTAAACAGCAGTCTACTGACATCTGAATCAGTTGCACCACAGATAAGTCAGCTGATATTCTGTTGCCACATGCCCATCCTCCTGCAGCTTTTCCCCTGTCATTGGGCTTAAGGTTAATAAGCAATTGGAGTTGCCCAATACAGAAAAATTTATTGGTAATTCATTGACAAATGGCATCCCAGAGAAATTGGTACCAGTTTGTCCACAGGCTTTTAAAGATAACCAAGACAAAGTGCAAGGTGGTTCAACTAGGAGTTGCACAAAGGTTTCTTTCTTTACTTTTTGGGTTCTTTCTTTATTTTTTGTCATTCCTTCCCTTTGATTTTGTTTACTGTGCCAGTGTTTTTTTGACTTATTTAGTTTTTATGAATTTATTTTGCCTTGGAATTGTCATGTAGTTGAGGCTCAAAGGGATGATGTTTGAAAAGATATTTTCTTTGTTTATTCTTATTTTCAACCATAGAGATTAGGTTCCCCTTTCTTTTCTTATCATGTATATTAAAGTAATTTCATTACTAGAACATTTTACATCTGTTTTCATTAGAATCCTTGATCAATTTAAACCAAGATAAAGTAATTTGTTTTTACTGAACATTTTATTCTATTTTTTGGTCTGATGACTGGTGGAGAATTTGTGTACTCGACCTGAAGGGAAAGTTTATATGAGGTCATGTATGAAACTATTGAAGTTAATATGTTGTATCATTACTACATCCTACAAAGTAATCCTAACATATGTTATGGCTAGCTCTATGTGTCTTTGGGCAATTGTGGAATCACAAATGCCTGGAAGATCAACCTCCATTATTATAGTGTTAGAGAAGAGTCTGACCACTGAGATATTGATCAGGTGCATAAGCAAGGTATTGCTCTTGGCAGATCTGTTGATCTCACCAAGTTTAATGGTTATGAAGAACTTGTTGCAGAACTCGATCGAATGTTCGATTTTGAGGGTGCATTAGTGTCTGCCAACAAAACTTGGCTGGTTGTGTACACTGACAATGAAGGTGATATGATGCTTGTTGGAGATGATCCCTGGAAGTAAGTGTATTTTAACTCTGTTCTGCTTTTGTGGCAGAGATTTTACTGCTGACTAAGCTGATTTGATTTCCATTTCAGTGAATTTTGCAATATGGTCCGGAAGATCTTCATCTATACTCACGAGGAAGTCCAGAAGATGAACCCTGGAACATCAAATTCTCGAGTCGAAGACCATCCATCTGCTTCTGATGAAAGAATACCTGGTGAAGGAACAAAGGAACCTGCGGCTACTGCTAATCCTGAAAATTCTAGGGGCTGTCCTGGAAGTGATATGGTTTGTGTTTCCTGAACTTGATCTGTCACCATTTCAAATCATTTACTCATATTAAGACCTAATTCATGATTATTCCCATGCCTGATTCCCTTCATGCTATACGCTTCTAGCTAAAATTGAGGTACAGTAAAGTTATTTGCTGTCTTCATCCTTCAACTTCAGTTTGCTACTAGAAAGTAAAAAAGAAAGCCTAGTGACCAATGATCATGTATCTTCATTTCACAAAAATAAGTTTGGATCATATAGTTTATTTTTAGTGTCCTTTTTGTTTACTGATTATTACAATGCAAGCGGCTTATTCTTTAATCTGTTTCATGGTGCAGGCTTTTTGAAGAAGTTAAGCAAAAAGGAATACTCAATGTTGAAATCTTTTTTTGTGGTGAGTACCAACTTATGAGATACTGTGTGCTTTGTTGGTAAGTCCCCCATCATCCTGCCGATGCTTGTTTGTCCCCAGGCTGGGACATGGAACTTAACTTATTCTACAGTTTTGTTGGTATTGTAGTCTGGCTTACAAAGTCCCTTGTGGTATATATATACTACTGAATAGCTAAGTTAGTTCTTAAACTATGTATGCACCCTCCATGTAAATATTCATCTGTTAATTGTATTTAGTATCTTTAACTCATTTCCCGTTCTTTGTTCCTCGTGCGTCATGAATTTTTTGTATTTTTGAAATGAATTTTGAGTTGCTGAAGATCTTTTTGCTCAATTAAAATCACAAAGAAAATAGACTTAAAGTTCCAGCTCCTGTTTGTATTATTTGAACTTCAAATTCTGGTGAATACTGGGGTTTTGTATGGGCAGTCAACCTATTTTTCTGCAATCTTCAAACCCTAATACAGCAGTATTCCTATTTGTGGTGTTTGTGGTGAAGAACAATATTTGCTTCCAATGCCTTGAAGCTTATCGTTTTGCCTGAGTATATCTGAGTTGTGTGATATCTAATCCACTAGTGGAATCATCTTATCTTTATTGTTCAAGTGCATACTTTACATCCGTACCGGATTGATCTGACTGCGATGTATAGTTGAAGAGTCATGCTTCCGATTTTTGCAATGCGAAATTGTGCACGAATGTTGGCAGTTGTGGTCTTGGATTGCCTAGTAAATTGATTTCTGTGATTCCTAGTAAATTGTGCAGAAAAATTTATTCATTAATGTGGATTGATTGTGAAGCTTAGCTGAATATATCCCGAGTTCGGGGTTTGAGTTTGATAGTTTTCATATCAGAGTCAGTTAGTTGACTACCCTTCAAATTGTATAACTTTGGCATTTTTTAAATTCAAATTATTAACCTCGGTTTGATGGTTGATGTTCCTGAAGGCTTATTATGTGCTCCATTTTGTCATAGCATTTTAACAGGAATCCGATAACTAAAGCAGCGTCAATCAATCTTCATCTTTACCCAAGTGATCTTAACTCTTTATGGTCTCTAAAGATGACGGATTCTTATTCTTATGTGCACTCTATAAATTGAGGGGGCATTGGCCTCTTGAAGCATCCATCGGCCAAGGCAAAGCTATGAATGGTTGCACCGAGAATAAGTGGTAGAGCTGGACGACCTCTTTGCCATATCAAATGTGGATCAGTGGATAGATAAATTAGACAGGAAAATCTTGTTTTTCTTGTCTGAACTTCTCTGGGTGGGGATTCTGCAAAAGTGAAGTGCTGCTGCGACCATCATTGCCCAGTGGTCACAATTTGATACTGCTATTAATGCAGACATCACCAGCATCTTAGCAGTAAAGGGCCAAGGCTGAGGCTGGCTGGCCATCCCCAGTTGTGGATTGTACTGCACAAGGGGGGTCTTATTGAGTGGTCATCTATCAATCAATACTTTCCTGACACTCTTAACTAAAGAGCAGGGGACCAGGATGTGTGGCTTGCCTGTGAAGCCCACTAACTCATTGATGTGCAATTACCTACAACTGAATTACTGGAATCCAGAATTGGTCCACACTAATTCTTGCAGGGGCACGTTACGTAAGGAACATATCTCATGTATCGTACCGCCGTTTGCCATATATGTACACATGCGGCAAAATCTACAGGACATTTGATTGACATATAGGACACAGGTACGGTACATGAAGGCACAAGAGATGAATGACTGGACCATTGGGGTGCATTCTCGTCTCCTTTTTACCTTATATATCACCTTATACATCTGATTAACCACTATATTTATTGAAGGATAGACGAGCAGCTGGGTACATCAGAGAGGGGCCGTCCAAGCCAAGATGCGTGACCACAACCAAGAGGCACCACGACCTCAGGGCCTTAAATAAGGCCACAGCTCCATTCTGGAGAAGAGGGAAAAGGAAGCCCATGCCAATTTTGTAATCTCAGTCTCCATCTTAAACCATAGACAACCTTTATCATGGACCTGTTGAAAACTCAAATGCTGGAGAAAATCCAACTCAAATGTTGGAGAAACAATTCTTGCCTTGTAGTTGAACTTAAGCACACTATTTTAATGTATTAATAATATAGTGTCAATTAGGTCATTTGGTTCTTGACCAAGTAGTCATAATAACTCGACATGGAAATCACACCTAGAGCCTGTGAAGCTGGATTTGAGTTGTGAAGATGGAGCTCATGATGAGCTTGTTGACTGAAGAGGTTGACTTGTGGAGATAGAGCTAGGAAGAGTTTTTTAGACTTGAGAGTTGGATGCTTGAATTGAGGTATTAGTTGGTTGGGTTGCCATACCAAAATTTGAGAATCTCAGTGAACTCAAGGAGATGAAGTCTAAGGCATGGAAGCAGTGAGTTCTTACATTGTGTATTGCAAATTTTGTTTTTGATTTTTGGGCCATAACATCTTGCAAAGATGTTATGATTACTAGGTAATGGGTGAATTGCCTAAAATTTGGTTGTTAAAGTCTCTCGGCCTTAGATCATTCCTATGTTGTGTAGTTGACCTATCTCTAATCTTGAACTTTACAATAGGGTTATCATGGCGTAAGAGGACTTGCTTAGTTGTTCTAATTGACTGACTTGATTGGGACATATAGTCAGTCAATTGGCCAAAGGATAACAAAAGATTATACCAAAGGTTTAGGCAAATAAAATATTTTTATTTGAATAATAATATATATTTTCAATTGATTGTAGGTTTAGTAGCCAACTGAACATGATTTTCAATTGATTAGTGATTTTTTTTTATGATTATTAGTTTATAATTTTATTGTAAGGCTAGTTGATTGGAGGTGGAGTTTACCTCATCACATTATTTAAAGGGTTGATAATAGTGGTTATTAGCTGGGAGGATGAGACACCAAATGAGTAGGTCGAGATAGGATCTACATCTTTGAATCAAATAAAATTCTTGTGTTAGTATCTTGTTTGTATTGCCTTTTATGTTCATTACTTGTATACTCTTAAGCCGACTGATCAATTGTACATGAGCATGTTAGTGTAATCATGTTCCAGTTTTGTCCTATTAGACATTAGTGTTAATTTTGAGTTGTTTTGATGTTTGTATAATATGTTAGTACAATCATGTTGTGGACAATATGATTGAAATAAGTTTAAGTTAGATCGATATGTTAAGTAGGTTAAAGTTGATTAAATATTTAACATTGAATGAAACTTAAATGGATTGAGATTGATCAAACATTTGACAAAGAGGAAAATTCAACATGTGTTGGTAACAAAGACGTCTAGGTAAATTATTAAAGTCTAATAGGTGTTAACAGATATAAAAGTCTAATAAAAAGTTAACAAATATAAAGTCCAATAAGTATCAATGGGAGTTTATATAGGCTAAGGTTAATTGAATAATTGAAGTGATGGAAGTACTAGATGTTTAGCAAGTGTAAGAAGTTTATATAAATCAAGATTGATTGGATGCTTGACAAATGAAGTCTAAACAAATCAAGATTGATTGAATGTTAGATGAGCGAAAGTTTTAAAAGAATAGCTTTTAGGCACATGTGAATCATAGTGAATTAAGGTGAACTTAATGCTAAATAGTGAAAGTCTTAGTAGATCAGAGTAAGCCTAAGACTAAGTAAAAGTTCTAACAGGTCGAGGTGGATGAGGTGGACTGGATGTTGGTAAGTAGAAATGTTGATTAATCAAGGTTAACTAACATTGGGTAAAGGGTGAAATTCCAAAAACTATGCCTTTAAGCCGTGAAAGTTCTAATAAATTAAGGTCGATTAATATTAGATAAGATTAGAAAGTCCCCAAAGCATGAGGTATCTTAGTAAGATGATGAGAACGTGTGAAACATGGAGATCTTTTGATAAGATCAGAATTTAGCTTTATAGTTGATTGGAGTAGAGGTTTATTTTAGTGGATAGATGAAAAGAAAAGATACTTACAAAATCTAGCTTCAATTTCATCCCCCATGTCATACCTGCCCAGGTAAGAAAAGATCCTTGACAATGTTAACTGAAATCAAATCAAATAAATTGTTAAATAAAATTCTTTAATTTGAATCAATTTGATTTGATTTATTATAACTGTCCATTTATAAATATTTGCCTCTACCTTCAAGTGGATAAAAAATTAATGAAATCCTTCACATGGTTAAGCCAACTTGACTTATAGTAACTACTTGTTTTGATCCCTCACATAGACCCATCCACGGGCCGTGTTCAATTCGGACTCGATCCGGAATCTAAACTAGGTCAATGAATCGATTATCCATTTTTAAAAAGGTAAGGCTCATTTTCAACTGTCGTTTCAAACTGATAATTAAACGGTTGAACCACCAGTTTGTTTTATCTTAAAATATTTTTAATTTAATTTTTTCAGTACTTCATTTAATAATATTTGTAATATTTTTGATATTAATGATATGATTTAATATAAATTGACTGATTTATTTTAAAATTTTTAATACGAAACTATTCTATTAATCAATTTAAATTAATTTTTTAACTGTCAATCTTTAGATGCATGAAATATATATGTTGTTTGATTGCGATCGACAAGAATATTATCCTTCCTACCTATGAAAATCATCATCATCTCAGGTTGGCTACATAAATCTTCTCACCTCATCGAGGCTATTTGACACCTTCCAATAGGTTGAGATGTATATATATCGTGCATGTAAATCGGAAAATCTGATTAATACTTCCATAGACAATATCTGGTTGGATGATTCTGATTGAGTCTGTTTTACAGTGAATAAATTAGAGAACATATTATTGAAGCTCATGAACAATCTTTTGTTGGATAATTCACTGATATTAAATATAATGCAACTTGTTTTTGTGATTGTTGATGTCTATGACCACCCTTGTTGATTTTCTGGGTTTAAAATGAACATTGCACCTTCACAGTTCCTCTAAGTTTGCAAATCAAAAAGGAACATTTTCTTTAGTCTTATGACTTCATAATTTGGGTGGATGAATATGAGAGAAAGAGGGAAAGGACTAAGAAAATTACCCATATAATTTTGACACCTTTTTTTTCCCTAAAAATATATCCAATGATGGTTTGCTTAAGGTTCTTCTATGTTATTCAATTTGTTTTCAGAGTCTATAAACACAGGCTGTGTTTAATGAAGAAAACAAAATATTTGACAAACTGGGCTCTGCAAGAGAGTACATTTTATTATATTATTGCTATTTGTTGAACTTATAACCGAATTCATCTTCTATAATAGGGAGCAAGTGAATGACAGTTGCACATAAATTATTTTGCCAATGTACCAATACTGCGAATTAATGCCAGTGGAGAAGAAGGTTATTTAGACCAGTTGATTTGTGATCTCATATTAATTCTCATCACCTCAGTTATTTATGTTATGAAAGCATCCCTGCAATATTTAAAGATTTGATCCAACCTAAAAGGCATTGTCTGATTCACAAAAAAGAAACTTGTACTAGTTATGGCTGTCTTCCTCTTCAGGACCTTTATCAGTCTTGGCTGTAATTGATTTCTTTATCTTGAACTGTAAATACACTTGATCATGACATGAATTAGATAAAATCCTAGGATTCATTAGATACAAACTTTTATTCATGTCTTTGTCCCATGAGTCATGTTAATATCAATTGTAGATGCATTTTTTTCTTGAAATTTCATGTCTTAATGCTGTAATTTAATTCAGTTGGTCATGATTTTTCTGCTTTAAGAGTTTTTTCTGTTAATGGCATAGTAGTCATCAAATCAAAACATTGAAGTGGGAATGTTATTCATGCAAGAATTATATATATACTCTGAACTGCTACTTAATTTTCGGCATTGTGTTATGATGCTATATATGCAGTGTTAGGTGATTCTGAAATAAGTTGTTCTTACTTATTTCCACTACAAGAATTCAGGTATTTAGCGACGACATTTTTTCGTCGCTAACTTAAAAATTTCGTCGCTAACATATCTTGGCGACGAAAACAATTCGTCGCTAAAGTCGTCGCTATAAGCTTGTCGCAAATTAACATTAGCGACGAATTATCTAAATTTCGTCGCTAACATTAGCAACGAAATCATAATCGTCCCTAATTCAACATATTTCGTCGCTATATTTAGCGACGAATTATCTAAATTTCGTTGCTAATGTTCATACGATTAGCAACGAGTTTTAAAAAAATCGTCGCCTAAAATATTAAGGATTAGCGACGAATTTGGGAATTTCGTCGCTAACACTCGGATTTTCTGAACGACAATATTTCGAGTGTTAGCGACGAATTCGGGAATTTCGTCGCTAACACTCGGATTTTCTGAACGATAGCATTTCGAGTGTTAGCGACGAATTCGGGAATTTCGTCGCTAACACTCGGATTTTCTGAACGATAACATTTCGAGTGTTAGCGACGAATTAGCTAAATTCGTCGCTAAGTTTCGGTTTTCTTCTGCCCAACCGGCACGTTTTTTCTCTGATATCCTGCTGAAATACATATGATCTGCTGATATCCAATATATATACTCAAAACACACTCAATCCATAACAATATATCCAATACACTCAAAACACACTCAAACCATAACAAGTTCACTCAAAACACAATCACAACACAAAGTTCAAATACTTTAGTAAAATTTCAGTGCAGAACCAATTCAAGTGCAGTAATTATATTACAATACAGTAATTAGTTCAAATACAGTTTTGGCCCAGGTGGCCTAGTCATGGTAGGTGAAACAGAACTGAAGAGGTAAGAGCCCAGAAAATGCTGTATACCTGAAAAGAGAACAACCAATAATTAGCTCAAAACAATCAGACAATTAAGCATGTTGAGATGCATTCGATCTTTAATGATGCAGATCCTTCAAGATTAAGATTTACACACAGACTTCTTTTGTTAGACGACATGGAAGTTTGAGGAATGAATTTCCATGTTCCCTTTACATTGTGAGAAAGTCTTCCTTTATAGCAAATTGTTGCCAACCATAATTGTTTTTGTTCTTTTGGTAGGCAATGCATACAAACTGTTCCATTGATGTTCTCCTTTAATAAACTCTCAAACTTTAATAAACTCTCAAACTACAAAAAGAGTTATCACACGGTAATTACAAAATATCAAAAAGGACATTTCATTCTAAAAATACCTCTCTAGATTAGCAAAAACATGCATGCTCTAATTAACATTGATTAAAATTATTTTGATATTGCTCAAAATTATACTAATGTTGGTTAAAATTATTTTAATTTTAATCAAAATTACTCTAATAACAGTCAGGATGTACTATAGCTTGATATGGGTAATTTTGGTGAAAAAATTGATGGTTGTTGGTTGATTATCCTCACAACAGTTTAGGTAATCGGGTTATCAATAGAGGAGCACTCCCCTTCTAGTTTCAGTGTTTATCATAGTAGTTTTGGTAGTACCCCTTCACCTATTTCCAATGTTATATCAGAAACTTTAGGCACCAATTGGTTCCTTTACTTGGTAACTAGGAATTGAGATAGAGATGAGAGAGGGGTAGATCAACCAAAGAGGAATCGAGATAGAGATGAGTGAGCAAGAAGTTGCTGACCTCACCCTTAGGGAAATAGCTCTTTGAGAAAACCTATGGATTCGATACCATGTAGAAATTAGTGAAACCTCTTTAAAGGAGCTTTCACTTAATAAACCAAGTAATTATTTTCTTGTCAATTTGGTAAATAGTATCATAATAGATGGCACATGATTATTAAACTTTTCAGTCCACATCACAGCAGCATGTAATTGAAATACTTGTTCAGTCGATGCATCATATGCTTCCACCCCATCATCCCATAGCTCTTTCAGGTCATTGATCAAAGGTCGCAAGTATACATCTATCTCTTTTCCAGGTGATTTAGGTCCAGGAATTAAAAGAGACATGATAAAGTATGATGGCTTCATCATTTTCCATGGTGGTAAATTATAATTCACAAGTATAACCGGCCACATACTATAAGCATTTGACATGTTTCCAAATGGATTAAAACCATCAGTAGCCAACCCTAACCGAATATTTCGTGGATCACTTGCAAATATTTCATGCGACATGTCAAATTCTTTCCATGATTCACTATCAGCTGGATGTCGTAATACACCATCTGTTTCAACCCGCTTTTCTTTATGCCATCTCATATCTTTTGCTGTATGTTCTGAAATAAACAACCGTTTCAATCTGGGCTTTATAGGAAAATATCGGAGAATTTTTTGAGCATTCTTTTTCTTATTCATCCCATCATACTTGTATCTAGACTCCTTGCATACTGGACAGATATCCTTATTCTCGTGCTCACCCCAAAATAATATACAATCATTCTTACATACATGTATCTTCTCATAAGTCAATCCCAACTCTTTTAACAATTTTTTTGCTTCATAATGAGAGTTTGGAATTGCATTTGGTTTGGGAAATGCCTCTTGCAATAACTGAAGTAGCATATCAAAAGATTTGTTGCTCCAGCCATTTAACACCTTCACATGCATTAACTTCACCAAAAAATTGAATATAGAAAAATTTGTGCAATTGTGGTACAACTCTTTTTTTGCTGCTTCAAACATTGAAGTATAACTTCCTCTCATATCATTTGGATTCATATTTGCAGGGATATCATCGAATTGAGGTCCGCTGATGTTGATATTTTGTGCATTTCTTAAATCAGTAAACATGTCTTCAAAATCATCGTCTTCAAAATCACAATCGTTTGCAGTTTCATTATCAATACTTATATTACCAGATGATGTAGCAGCTTCTCCATGAAAATTCCAGACTTTATATAATTTGTCAAATCCCCACCTATAAAGATGTCCTCGAACATAATCCAATTCATATTTAAACAAATTGCCACACCGCCGACATGGACAACGAATTTTTGATAAATTCAAACTTATCATATAATTCTCCGCCATCTTTAAGAACTCATGTAACCCTTTTATATATTCATGGCTAATCCGATTCTCGATCATTATCCAACTTTTATCCATATTTAAACAACCTGGTGAAATACATGAAAAATTTCATACCCTAAAATAGCTCATAAAAAAGTATGTAAATATGTTATGAACATTTTCAAACATGATCAATAATTTCTATAATTATCGAAGTTTCATTTATTAAAATACATAATAAGAGAATAAAAAACCGGAGGATGTATCATAATAAGAGCATAAGAAAATCTACGGAAAGTTAGCGAAAAAAGAATAAGAAAAACTATATCCTAAACAAACATCAATCCGACATGATGTTAAACCTAGGATAGTAAGTTAATGCTCCCTACATAGCACTACTTGAATTAATAATCAAACATCAATGTTAAACCTAGGATGTTAAACCTAGCAATGGTAGACATGTTCATAATTATAGAACAAAGGTCTTAAATAACATTTGCATTTGAAGCACTAGTTGAATTAATAACCAATTTCAACAAATAGAGCACACATCCTAATCAATTAGGGTTATGGTCAAATCCTAATCACGTATTTCTATTTCACTGGGATTGGACCATTGGAATTGTATTTGATGTTGTTTGCTTCAAAGAGAGAGTATAGGTCAATACCTTTGATCTGGGATTGCAGTGCTTGAATTTCTTCGTGTTGTTTGCTTCAACAGGGAAGCTCGGAAATAAAGATGCCACCAACTGCAGTAAGGAAATCGAGAGAGGAGTGAATGCAACGTAGAGAATTGGCAAACCGATTATCCTAACCACACACAGAGTTCAGCAAATCGATCCCTTACTTCGAAGCTTGACCAGGACAGAGCAGCGGAGGAGAAGCTGTGGCGGCGGAGAAGCTGTGGTGGAGGAGGAGCTGTGGCGGTGGATAAGCTGTGGCGGAGGAGGAGCAGCGGAGGAGGAGCTGTGGCGGAGGAGAAGCTGTGGCGGAGGAGGAGCTGTGGAGGAGGAGCTGTGGAGGAGAAGCAGCGGAGGAGGGGCAGCGCAGCGGCGGAGGAGATGTGTCGAGGAGGAGGGGCAGCGCAGCAGCGGAGGAGGTCGAGGAGGAGCGCGGCGGCGTCGAAGATCGAGAGGCGTCGGAGAAAGGGAGACGGAGGCTCGGTCGGAGAAAGGGGAGAAATAGGGCACGGGCGCAGAGTTAGGGCACGGGCACGGGGTGGGGGGGTTTAGACGAAGATTAGCGACGAAATAAATTTTTTTCGCCGCAAATATTTAACGTTTAGCGACGATATTAAATTTTTCGCCGCAAATATATCCCTAGACGAATATTAGCGACGAATTTTCAAATATTCGTCGCTAACCTATAATTAAAAACATATATTAGCGACGAAATTATTAAATTTCGTCGCAAACCATTATGTTAGCGGCGAAATAGCATATTTCGTCGCTAAAAAAAATTTTTGCGACGAAAATTAAAATCGTCGCTAATATTTCGTCGCTATTTTTATGATTTCTTGTAGTGTGTTTACTTGATCGGTTAAAACATGATTTTGGAGTGTTCATTTCTTTGAAGGATCCAACGATGGAAAGTAAATAAATTGCTTAAAGTGACATCAATAGATTTACAATGATACAATTATGAAATTTGTGTTTGTGCATGAATGATCTATCATGCGAGAAGCAAAGGTAGTGCGGTTGGATACATGAAAAGTGTTGGTATCAAATTAAGTGAAGAAAAAATAATTCTTAACAATTGTAGAAGAGGCTTTAAGAATTGTTTGTTATTGTAATATTGCTCTTAGTCATCGAGTTCAAGCTTTGAATTTTGATGCTTGAATAAAATATTTAAGTTAGGATTTTTTTTTGTATTTGATGTGTGTATTAAGTCATATCACATACCGAAGCTCGGTGAAATACATTCGAAGACTTAGTGCGATCGAAATTGGAGATTGACTTAATGACTCAAAGTCCATTGGAGATTGGAGAAGAATGTTATTAGACATCCGAGAGAGATAGTACGATATGGATGCAAACCATCAAGGTAGTAGCAAACTTGGTAGTCCAAGAAGGAACATCAAGGTAGTAGCTCACTTAATGGATGCAAACTATGTAGACGAAAAGTTAAAGAGTAAATGTTAACATGTAAAATGAGTCGAGTGTTGGATGCATCCGAGAGACGACAAATAAGACTTGTGAGCTGAAAGAAGACAATTCTCAATTTAGGCAAAGACTTGACAATCAACAATTCAATCAATTGACTCAATAAAAGAGTCAAAAGTAGTCGTTTGATATGATAATTTAATCCGCTAGTTAATTTCTTTTTCTTATATGATATGGTGGATTTATTTGGTTAGAGGGATGATCAAAAATTAAAGATGAACTGAATTTAAAACTAAACCCGTTGGAAAGACTACCCGATGACGGCGCCCGCCTGATTCTGTTAATGCACCGTTAAGTGTTTCACGTGGGTTTTACGGGATCGTCGTGATCGTCGCGGGTGTCGTCCGTTGGGTTGCGCCGATGACAAAAGCCGTCGAGGCTGCGGTTTCCAACGGCCGCGACAGTGGCGGGGGCGGCGGAGGACCGGGAGGGGGACGTTCGCCGCTGCTGCCGCGCGCGGTGGACCAGGCAGGAGATACAGATACTGGTGCTGATCCAGGGGAAGCGCGTGGTGGAGAGCCGCGGAAGGGTGCGCGGGAGGGAAGGCGGTGGTGGGGAGGTGGGAACGGCGCCGGTGGAGCTTAAGTGGGCCTCGGTCTCGTCCTACTGCCGGCGGCACGGCGTGAATCGGGCTGCGGTGCAGTGCCGGAAGCGGTGGCTCGCCGGCGACTTCAAGAAGATAAAGGAGTGGGAGCTTAACTATTTTACTGCGGATTAAGTGGTTTTATATTACTACAACTGTTTCTTAAATCTAGATGTTTTTTTACTGCAGTCTTATTTTTCTCAGAGGAATAAAAATAAAAAGATGCCTTTTTTGGCTCAATCCTATGGGTTCTTAATGCTGTTCCTTTGTAGATCTATAGCCATTGTCAATATTTTCTCACTCGGAAAGAGCCAAATAGTCGCCTTCGACTCTATTCGGTCTAGACGAGGTTTCCTATGAGCTTAAAATTTCTTGATCAAAATTATAGTTTTTACTATAAATTGAATTATAGTATCTAAGTATCCGACCAGCTAAAAGGAAAAAATGGGCAGTACCTTGGCAGGAACAGAAAGGTTACCTTCAAAGAAAGTATGAGCAACAAAGTATAAAGCAGATGTAGTTGAAACAACAGCAATAAAAGAGGCACCTTTAAGCAAAGCCAAAGCCTGAGGCTTTCTACCAAGGCTTCAGATCTCCTTTGGGACCAGCAGTCCAGTTCAGAATTTTCTGACCTGGTTTAAGATAAACAGATTCCTCATGCGGCAGCTTCCGAGCCAATCCATTCAGTATCTGATGGAATGCGTCGCGAGATTGGGTCGGTTGTGGGAACAACATCGCCTGCTTCATCGACGGGTTGGCGAGGAGGCGCTGTTTTCTCAGAATTACCTCTATTGGTATTGAGGTTAGGATGGTGTCCAGTTTTGGCACATCCTCCTCTGGCACAAACACACCAATTTCCTCCCATGGTATAGCATCTGCAAATGGAAGCACTATATCATCTGCTATCACTACCGGTATGCAGCCAAACACTACTGCTTCCACCAAACGAGGACTCCATGGAGCCCAACCTAAGGGGCACAAGCAGAATACTGCTCGCTGCATATCTTCGTAATAAGTGGTAGGATGTTCCGTAGAGATGTCAAAGAGTGGGTTGTTCTTGAAGTTCTCCCATACGGATGCCCGGGCACCTCTATTCAAACAGAAAGCAGTAAGGTATGCGGTTGAACATCAGTAATCTTAAGTTTTACATAAAGAAATGAATTGACTAAACTTGTCGGTAGTTAAAGCTCACCTTGCATAGTATCCGCCCTCTGGATCATTCCCTACATCGTAAAATAAGCCCCGAAAATAAACAAAGATGGAACGAGGAGTGTCAGGAGGAATCAAATGAGCCTGCATTTTCTGTGGAGGGGCATATGGAGGAATAACAATTGAACCATCCTTCAAGCAAACATGATTTTGTTGCCCGAAGGTCTGAACCAGTGTGGCACGCTTAAGCAAGTGCAAGATTCCTCGTTCAATAGCTTTTTCTTCCTATAGTATCAGATTTGATGATTATAAGAAGGCAATGTGAAATAGTAAAAGAAATGGCAACCATAGAAAACTCACCTGGTAGTGAAAACATGCACCAAAATCGTGTGGTGTGATAAAGAAATGGTCAGCCCCTTCAGTTCTGTTCCAGTAAGGCCAAGTAGAGGATATCAACTCTATTGCGCTTCTCATCATCCGTGGTGATTTGAAGGGTAATGGGAGTCCATTAGGAGTTAGGTCACAAGTTGTATAAACAGGGGTATAAAACCAATCAGCTTCTTCGGGATTAAAAGTTCGGACAGGGCTTGAGAGCAGAAAACGATGCATGTATATCTCAGCAGCAAACATGTGATTGAGGCATCTGGGATCCTTTTGGAGAATCTTTCTGTTGTACTTGCTAGGTAGCTCATACACAAACACCTTCAACCTGCCAACAGGATCATCCTCTAGAACATCGCCCGCACTCCCTGCAGTAAAGACACTTAGCAATCTAACAGTGATGTATGTTTGGCCATGAACATTGTCCAAGAGTAATTTTAGTTATAATTTGGGGTCAAAAAGGTAGGTCTTACTTAGAAGTGAGAAACAATGACATATGCTTATATTACAAGCTAAAACAATCCGTTGAAATTTTGCCCTTTAAGCATTATCAAAATATCTAATAAATCTAAGTTTGTTGCATCGTCAAGATGTAAAGTTGATAAAAGAGGCAACACACATAACGTAAGGCACTTTCACTTTCAGCCATTGTTATAATCTAAGTTGCTCTAGTATGAGTATCTGAAATGGCTGCCTAAGATTATCAAGAGAAGGGAGGATAAAGAATTAGGCTGATAAGAAATTAAGGGCTTCTTTAATCTTGAGCATGAGTTTTATCTTGATACCACAGCTGTTTCTAAGTGTGGATTATATCAAACTGTATTAGAACATCAAGGTTACAGTTGCCATACCATGCCCCTCTAATAGTAATGTGCTGACGGTGAAATTGAGATGCAATAATGCTGAAACCATAAACCTTGACGTAACCTTCAATACCTAAATATTTCTATCTTAATGTTTTCCATAACCTGATGATTTTATCCACATTGACATCAAATTATGATATTAGCCATAATTTGAGTGTGATAGCCACATTTTAGAAAGTTGAGATTGGACAGAAATGCATATGCTTTTATGCTTTTCCAGTTGCAAATTTTCATACAATAATTCAAATTTGCAAATCTTGATACTAAGTTTATCCTAGATTAATCCCTAAACAAGAAAAATAAGGCAGATTTCCCAAACAACGCTTTAAGTTTTGATTTCCCCCAAAAGGCACGTGATACTTTATTTTGCTCAAATCATGCAGCTCTCTCCATAGATTCAAAACACCTGTGATTTAGCAAACAAAATCTTTCTATTTTTTTAATTATTGTAATGGTGAAAACTTGTCCATTTTGAATATATATATATATATATATATATATATATATATATATATATATATATTGTTAAGAGTGATAGATATACCCAGATTTTCTTTTAATTCAAATGGACCATCAAGGAGTATCTTCAAAATTCTACTTGATGGACCAAATCATCGAATTTTAGCAAGAAAGTCATATTAGAGGTGAGTTGTTTGTGTGTTTTCAAGTTGAAATAGATCATCAAGGACATTTTAAGGAAAGCTTCTTGATGGCCCAAATCATGTCAATCGTGTCATTTTGACAAGAAAATTATACAAGAGGTTTTGTAGAAGTCTCAAGTACAATATTCATGTGTTTCCCAGTTAAAATGGAAGATCAAGGATATTTTAACAAGAACTCTTTAATCAACCAAATCATGTCATTTTTGACTAGGAAATTATACTACAAGCTTTCTAGGAATCTCAAAAGATCAATTTTGATTTGAAATTTTGATGACTCAAAATAACTCACTTTGGGGAAAAATCAATTCAAAAGATGATTTGTTTC
>NC_133877.1:92283-104629 GCF_044706935.1 Curcuma longa
TTTCAGAATGCTCTTCTATGATGTCTCTGCCCTCTTTTATGACCTCGACAATGGCATGCACCCTATTAACGTTATATTTCCTTACCTCCCTATACCTGCCCACCGCCGATGTGATCGTGCCTGTGCTAGGATTGCTGAGATCTTCTCCACCATCATCATCAAGCCATGGAAGAGTTCTAGGAAATTAGAGGATGATATGCTGCAGTGCTTTATTGATTCAAAGCACAAAGATGGCAGGTCAAGCAGCACACCAGTTCCATCACTTCAACCTGGACCGGAGCTTACATGCTCCATTTCAAGAAGTACCTCTCAGCTGCTGTCGAGGAGCAGAAGGAGATCAGAAGGTTGCATGGTGACATGGTGGATCATGACATCCTATCTGCAAAGGAGGCTATCCATTGATTGATTCTGAGTAAGTCGCATTGAAATCCAACAATGATTGTAATGCAATGGCTGTTGGACTGAAAGACAAAGTGATGGTGCTCTACAAGCAGAGGTTATTAGTTGATTGATTCTGACAGTCAAGCATTGGAGTCTAACATTGTTTGCTCTTCATAATGCTTGTCTGGAAGACCTCTCTTCCAAAATATAGCTTTTGGTTGTTGGTATGCATGTAGAATTATATTCAATGCTTGAAGAAATTGATTCTTGCTCGAATTATGTTCTACTAATTTTTTGTTTTCATGTACTTATACTAGTGTAGCTTTAGGTTCTTGGTCGATTGTTTCTATCATCAATGTTCTTGAAATAGTTATTCTCCTCAGGCGATGGGAGGTCGCATAGATTGTG
The DNA here is from genome assembly GCF_044706935.1 of Curcuma longa. Taxonomy (NCBI): domain Eukaryota; kingdom Viridiplantae; phylum Streptophyta; class Magnoliopsida; order Zingiberales; family Zingiberaceae; genus Curcuma; species Curcuma longa. The sequence goes on from NC_133877.1 coordinate 93,073, forward strand.
GATAGAAGAGTAGGGAATGAAAGATGTAAACAATTGTTCTGTCATCAGGTTGTTTACTTGAGCGGTTAAAACATGATTTTGGAGTGTTTATTTCTTTGAAGGATCCAACGATGGAAAGTAAATAAATTGCTTAAAGTGACATCAATAGATTTACAATGATACAATTATGAAATTTGTGTTTGTGTATGAATGATCTATCATGCGAGAAGCAAAGGTAGTGCGGTTGGATACATGAAAAGTGTTGGTACCAAATTAAGTGAAGAAAAAATAATTCTTAACAATTGTAGAAGAGGCTTTAAGAATTGTTTGTTATTGCAATTGTGCTCTTAGTCATCGAGTTCGAGCTTGAATTTTGATGCTTGAATAAAATATTTAAGTTAGGATTTTTTTTTTGTATTTGATGTGTGTATTAAGTCATATCACATACCGAAGCTCGGTGAAATACATTCGAAGACTTAGTGCGATCGAAATTGGAGATTGACTTAATGATTCAAAGTTCATTGGAGATTGGAGAAGAATGTTATTAGACATCCGAGAGAGATAGTACGATAAGGAACATCAAGGTAGTAGCTCACCTAATGGATGCAAACTATGTAGACGAAGAGTTAAAGAGTAAATGTTAACATGTAAAATGAGTCGAGTGTTGGGTGCATCCGAGAGACAAATAAGACTTGTGAGCTGGAAGAAGGCAATTCTCAATTTAGGCAAAGACTTAACAATCAACAATTCAATCAATTGACTCAATAAAAGAGTCAAAAGTAGTCGTTTGATATGATAATTTAATCCGTTAGTTAATTTCTTTTTCTTATATGACATGGTGGATTTATTTGGTTAGAGGGATGATAAAAAATTAAAGATGAACTGAATTTAAATTTGGAAAGACTTAAACTTAATATAAACTAAACCCGTTGGAAAGACTACCCGATGACGGCGCCCGCCTTATTCTGTTAATGCACCGTTAAGTGTTTCACGTGGGTTTTACGGGATCGTCATGATCGTCGCGGGCGTCGTCCGTTGCGTTGCGGCGATGACGAACGCCGTCGAGGCTGGGGTTTCCAACGGCCGCGACAGTGGCGGGGGCGGCGGAGGACCGGTAGGGGGGCGTTCGCCGCGGCTGCCGCGGTGGACCAGGCAGGAGATACTGGTGCTGATCCAGGGAAGCGCGTGGTGGAGAGCCGCGGAAGGGTGCGCGGGAGGGAAGGCGGTGGTGGGGAGGTGGGAACGGCGGCGCTGGTGGAGCCTAAGTGGGCGTCGGTCTCGTCCTACTGCCGGCGGCACGGCGTGAATTGGGGTGCGGTGCAGTGCCGGAAGCGGTGGAGCAAGCTCGCCGGCGACTTCAAGAAGATAAAGGAGTGGGAGGCGAGCCGAGGGGAAAGGAGTCGTTTTGGACGATGAGGAATGTTCTGCGGAGGGAGAGGAGGCTGCCGAGGATGGATAGTTCTCGGACTTCGAGGAGGAGGAGGAAGAGGAAGATGATCCGTCGCCGCCACCGCAGCCTGTAGCGTCTGTGCCAATCTCACGTAAGCGGATTTTTTATCGTTTACTCAATTTTAAGGATTTTTTATGTTTCTTTTCGTCGCCATGTTCGCGTACGTACAGACAAGAACTGCGAATCATCTGGACAAGATCGAAAATGATTTCTTAACTATTTTACTGCGGATTAAGTGGTTTTATATTACTACAACTGTTTCTGAAATCTAGATGTTTTTTTACTGCAGTCTTATTTTTCTCAGAGGAATAAAAATAAAAAGATGCCTTTTTTGGCTCAATCCTATGGGTTCTTAATGCTGTTCCTTTGTAGATCTATAGCCATTGTCACTATTTTCTCACTCGGAAAGAGCCAAATAACGAGGTTTCCTATGAGGTTAAAATTTCTTGATCAAAATTATAGTTTTTACTATAAACAGCTAAAAGGAAAAAATGGGCACTGCCTTGGCAGGAACAGAAAGGTTACCTTCAAAGACAGTATGAGCAACAAAGTATAAAGCAGATGTAGTTGAAACAACAGCAATAAAAGAGGCACCTTTAAGCAAAGCCGAAGCCTGAGTGAGGCTTTCTACCAAGGCTTCAGATCTCCTTTGGGACCAGCAGTCCAGTTCAGAATTTTCTGACCTGGTTTGAGATAAACAGATTCCTCGTGCGGCAGCTTCCGAGCCAGTCCATTCAGTATCTGATGGAATGCGTCGCGAGATTGGGTCGGTTGTGGGAACAACATCGCCTGCTTCATTGACGGGTTGGCGAGGAGGCGCTGTTTTCTCAGAATTACCTCTATTGGTATCGAGGTTAGGATGGTGTCCAGTTTTGGCACATCCTCCTCAGGCACAAACACACCAATTTCCTCCATGGTATAGCATCTGCAAATGGAAGCACTATATCATCTGCTATCACTACCGGTATGCAGCCAAACACTACTGCTTCCACCAGACGAGGACTCCATGGAGCCCAACCCAAGGGGCACAAGCAGAATACTCGCTGCATATCTTCGTAATAAGTGGTAGGATGTTCCGTAGAGATGTCAAAGAGTGGGTTGTTCTTGAAGTTCTCCCATACTGATGCCCGGGCACCTCTATTCAACAGAAAGCAGTAAGGTATGCAGTTGAACATCAGTAATCTTTAAGTTTTACATAAAGAAATGAATTGACTAAACTTGTCGGTAGTTAAAGCTCACCTTGCATAGTATCCGCCCTCTGGGTCGTTCCCTACATCGTAAAATAAGCCTCGAAAATAAACAAAGATGGAACGAGGAGTGTCGGGAGGAATCAAATGAGCCTGCATTTTCTGTGGAGGGGCATATGGAGGAATAACAATTGAACCATCCTTCAAGCAAACATGATTTCGTTGCCCGAAGGTCTGAACCAGTGTGGCACGCTTAAGCAAGTGCAAGATTCCTCGTTCAATAGCTTTTCTCTTCCTATAGGATCAGATTTGATGATTATAAGAAGGCAATGTGAAATAGTAAAAGAAATGGCAACCATAGAAAACTCACCTGGTAGTGAAAACATGCACCAAAATCGTGTGGTGTGATAAAGAAATGGTCAGCCCCTTCAGTTCTGTTCCAGTAAGGCCAAGTAGAGGATATCAACTCTATTGCGCTTCTCATCATCCGTGGTGATTTGAAGGGTAATGGGAGTCCATTAGGAGTTAGGTCACAAGTTGTATAAACAGGGGTATAAAACCAATCAGCTTCTTCGGGATTAAAAGTTCGGACAGGGCTTGAGAGCAGAAAACGATGCATGTATATCTCAGCAGCAAACATGTGATTGAGGCATCTGGGATCCTTTTGGAGAATCTTTCTGTTGTACTTGCTAGGTAGCTCATACACAAACACCTTCAACCTGCCAACAGGATCATCCTCTAGAACATCGCCCGCACTCCCTGCAGTGAAGACACTTAGCAATCTAACAGTGATGTATGTTTGGCCTATGAACATTGTCCAAGAGTAATTTTAGTTATAATTTGGGGTCAAAAAGGTAGGTCTTACTTAGAAGTGAGAAACAATGACATATGCTTATATTACAAGCTAAAACAATCCGTTGAAAATTTGCCCTTTAAGCATTATCAAAATATCTAATAAATCTAAGGTTGTTGCATCGTCAAGATGTAAAGTTGATAAAAGAGGCAACACACATAACGTAAGGCACTTTCACTTTCAGCCATTGTTATAATCTAAGTTGCTCTAGTATGAGTATCTGAAATGGCTGCCTAAGATTATCAAGAGAAGGGAGGATAAAGAATTAGGCTCATAAGAAATTAAGGGCTTCTTTAATCTTAGTATGGCTTCATCTTGATACCACAGCTGTTTCTAAGTGTGGATTATATCAAACTGTATTAGAACATCAAGGTTACAGTTGCCATACCATGCCCCTCTAATAGTAATGTGCTGACGGTGAAATTGAGATGCAATAATGCTAAACCATAAACCTTGCTAGACGTAACCTTCAATACCTAAATATTTCTATCTTAATGTTTTCCATAACCTGATGATTTTATCCACATTGACATCAAATTATGATATTAGCCATAATTTGAGTGTGATAGCCACATTTTAGAAAGTTGAGATTGGACAGAAATGCATATGCTTTTATGCTTTTCCAGTTGCAAATTTTCATACAATAATTCAAATTTGCAAATCTTGATACTAAGTTTATCCTAGATTAATCCCTAAACAAGAAAAATAAGGCAGATTTCCCAAATAATGCTTTAAGTTTTGATTTCCCCCAAAAGGCACGTGATACTTTATTTTGCTCAAATCATGCAGCTCTCTCCATAGATTCAAAACACCTGTGATTTAGCAAACAAAATCTTTCTATTTTTTTAATTATTGTAATGGTGAAAACTTGTCCATTTTGAAATATATATATATATATATATATATATATATATATATATATATATATATTGTTAAGAGTGATAGATATACCCAGATTTTCTTTTAATTAAAATGGGCCATCAAGGAGTATCTTCAAAATTATACTTGATGGACCAAATCATCGAATTTTAGCAAGAAAGTCATATTAGAGGTGAGTTGTTTGTGTGTTTTCAAGTTGAAATAGATCATCAAGGACATTTTAAGGAAAGCTTCTTGATGGCCCAAATCATGTCAATCGTGTCATTTTGACAAGAAAATTATACAAGAGGTTTTGTAGAAGTCTCAAGTACAATATTCATGTGTTTCCCAGTTAAAATGGAAGATCAAGGATATTTTAACAAGAACTCTTTAATCAACCAAATCATGTCATTTTTGACTAGGAAATTATACTACAAGCTTTCTAGGAATCTCAAAAGATCAATTTTGATTTGAAATTTTGATGACTCAAAATAACTCACTTTGGGGAAAAATCAATTCAAAAGATGATTTGTTTCCAATTCAAAACCATTTGAGACTCCTAGGAAGCTCTGATATGATCTTCTAGCCAAAATGTAACTTTAGCAATCAAGGAATGTCTATCAAAATCTCCTTAATGGTCCATTTCAACTTGCACATGAATAGTCCACCTACAACTCTTGCCTCTGATATGAATTTCTTGTTAAAATGACACGAACAGTTTTGTCAAAATCCCCTTGAGGCACAACTCAAAAATATATGAATAATCCACTTGAGACTTCTAAAAAACCTTTGATAAATTTCTTGCCAAAATGGCATGATTTGTTCTAGAAAGAGATTTTGTTTTTTGCTCAAGGCAAGGAAAAACCACCTTAATGGTCCATTTTAAATATAAAAAAAATTATGTATATCTCTTGCTCTTACAAATTGATTGTTATACTTTTTAAGAAGCAAATATTACCATTAAAAGGTTGGAGAAGAGAAGGATTTATATGCTTCTCTCGCTCTTCTTAGTTCACTGTGCAGGGTTTTTGGGGTATGTGAAGAAAAAGTTTAGATTTGGGCAAAAAAAAAATGCTTCTGTCTATGGGAAGAACCCAAACTCAAGTTGCCCCTTTGGGAAAAATGCTAAAATGAAGCCCCAAAATGGCTTTCATAGCAAAGGTTTTCATAATAATTAGGTAAAATGTTCACAAACATAATGAATCCATGGATCATGATCGAGCAAGAATTTTTTGGGAGACAATTTAAATTACTAAGAGTATATTCAAGTTACGAACTCCATATCAAGCCACTCTTACACAAGATAGAAGAGATAGAAGCAAACCACAAACAAGTGCTATCAAATGATGAATTAAGCAAAAAATCTGTAATTTCTTATTAAACCACATTGTGGTAGAAGCAAAAAACCACAAACATTCTCCATATCCAGGCATAATTAAAGCAAAAAACTTTATAGCTCTACCAAATTGATGAATTAAGAAACACCACAAGCCCTATAATTTGAGATCAAGCTAGTCAGTCAAATTTGCATCTGTAATCTTATTTCCAGGAAAAAGAAGAAAACCATCATAAACTCACATCTTATAGGAAGAGTAGAACTCGAGTCAAAAAAAAAAAAAAAAACCCAAATTCGTTTCTCGTAAGGAAAGAAAAGGCAAAACTAAGTTGGCATCAGTAAGAAAAATTTAGTTCTACCAACTTGATGAATGAAGCAACTCTAAATATTCTCTAATTTGGGATCAAGCTAATCAATTAAAATTTGTCTCTGCAGTCTCAATTTCCCAGAAAACAAAAGAAAAAGAATAATCATCATCAATCACATCTCACAGGAAGAGTAGAAGTAACCGACTTGGTTTCAGGGAAGGAGGAAAAAAAATAAAAGTAGATAAGCAAGGAGAAGGGCAGCCGTTGAATCAAATGCCTCCAAGTTCAGATCTAATCTCAAACAAGAGCTATCCACAAAATAAACACAAACAAAAAAATAAAATTTTTAATTCAAAGCTCACCGGAAATCCTCTCCGTGGGGCGATTGGGTTGGTTTTCCACTCCAAGGATCCCCCGGAAGAGACAGCAAAGGATCAGCAGCGGCAGAACCCGAAAGCCGCCGGCCATAACCCCCGCTCCGACCCCTCAAATCTCCTCGGGCAGAGAGAAGGGCGACGAGATCGAAGAAAGGAGCAAGCTTTACACGGCGAGAGGGGAAGATTCCTCTGGGCAGATGGTGGGAAAGGGCAGAGGGGGTGGTTGGTGCCCGGAGGCCTGGAATTGGGGACCTGGATGCTGAGCAGCAACTAAAAAGGAAGTAATTAAATGAAAAGAAATCGGTGGGGTTGGTCGTAAATGGACTTTTGCTTGAAGAGAGGGGAAAAAAAAACGTGTACCTTGACCTTGCGATGGAAGTGGTTTGGTCGGATTCAACCATTCGATTCCGGCAGGGAGAAGAAAGCAAGCCGTGGGAAGTGCTCGCTTCGTGTTGGATTGGATCTCAACAAAAATGGCGCAGTAGCGGCGTCTGGTCGAGTTAAGAAGACTTGTTGTTGGATGGAGAGTCAACGTCAGCGAGCAGAGAGAGAGAGAGAGAGAGAGAGAGAGAGAGAGGTGTGATGAAGCTTCATGTTTTGATCACCCACCGACCTCTTCCTTTCAGCTGCCGTGTCTTAGATTTATAAAGACAAATGTCATGTTTAATTGGAGGACGAATTTTAAAATTAAAAAATTATTATGAATAATAGATTATTTATCCTTTGCTTTTTCTTCTATAAAAAGTGAAATCCATCGTCCCAGCGACACGCATGGCGGCCCATAATCATCTATAAAGAGGTAAATCGAGAAATTATAATTGATCACAATGGAAGAAAGTATTGCTCGGCTTCATCAAGATTCGAACCTTTATCCTTTTCTGTAAGTCTGCTCCATCGTAAAGATTATTCGCATTGTTTACTTAGGTAAAATAATGAACGCGCAAGACGCAATCAATTGCTCGTGCAAGGTGGCCCTATGCAACCACTCGCATAGGGTGACACGGTCGATTGCTTGTGCAGGACAACCCTGTACAACCTCTCACATAGGGCGGCATGATTGAGCACTCGTGCCACTATTTTTTTTCCTTTAAAATTTTTCTTTCTTTTCCTCTTTTCAATCTTCCTTTTTCTCAATTTACAGTTCGGCGCAAACAGAGTCTAAATTGCTAAGAAGCTTAGTTGTTAAAATGGACAAGAATCGAATCTCAATAAAGTTGAGATAATGCTCTCTTTCATTGTGGTCAATTGTAACTTCTCGAGTTACTTCCTCACAGATAATCATGAAATCGATTGTATAGAGCTGCTGAAGTAGCGAATTCCGCATTTTTACTTAAGCTAAGAAGCTCAACTTAGCCAAAATAAATTATTTATTTATTAAAATTTAATCGAACTCGAGTGACTAATCCAATCGAATTCGGCTTGGACGGTCCAAGCAGAGTTAACGGGCTCGCCCTGCATGTATAACTAACCACGGCTAGTCCTACGTGTCGGATTAAGCGTACAACAGGTCTAATAAAATGACCAATTTATGTAGATATTTTAGTCAGTTTAACCTTAAATTACTAAATTATTCCTTAAATTTTCAAAAAAAAATTTATAAATACCTCATTCAAGCAATTCACATTATCTCAAATCTCAACTCACATTTATTTTAATTTTTTTATTAATCTCTTTATTCTATTATATAATTATTTAATTACTCCAATTTTTGCATTAAGATTAATTTTAATTTTTTATTAATGTATTAAATTTATTTTAAGATTTTTTTTATGTAAGTAATTATTAATAATTTTAAATTTCATATTAGATTGTGGTGTTGATTGTAACATTGGAAAGTTGAGCCACCAACTTTGAGCTAATATAGGAGACCCATTTAATTTTTTCTTTGTTTTTATAGTTTTTGATATGATTAATCTTAAAAGTGATCAATTCGACCTCATGGAAGTTTTTTATCAACTACTAAAATAAATCTAAAACGCAAGTTATAGTCCACACAATGATCCAACGATCCCAATGGTTTGAACATGAGAGGCGAATTTCTTATACTCTCTCGGTTTTGAATTTTGAATGCGTGGGGAATCCCAAGATATACTTACCATTATACCATAGCCCAAAGCGAGACCCGCTTAACTTAGTTTGTATATATGCTCTTGATAAATCTAGCACTCCATCTTGTACATCCATCAATATCCTCTCTCCCTAAAGTTGCTATTCAAATTGGTCCAGCGAAAGGCTCACAAACTATTATTCCAACACTAAGCTTTTCCCTATCATTGTATCAAGAAAGTGGTTGTTAGGCCTTTGGGTTAGGTGGTCAGATACTTAGAAGGGGATAAATAGTTATAATTGACACTTAAGCACTTGTTAATTATTTGACAATGTCAATTGAATACAAACACTAACACATTTGATTTGCGAAATTCTCGTTCTTTCACTACCTATGGCTCTTCGAAAGTAGAAAACCCGCTTACAAACCTTCTTTACAAGATAAACAATTAAAGTTAAGAAGATCAAAATTAAAATCTTATAAAGAGAGCTCATGAATATGAATACAATAAAGCTTGAACGGCAACACTCAAATACACCTTATGGTGTTCCTTTTATAACCTTTCAATTTTTTCAGCCTTAGTTCCTTGTCTAGTGTTTTATTGTAGAATAATCGAGTGTTATTGTTTTTATGTGGTTCTTAAGTTATCCAATTGTAGTCATTTAATTTGTTAAATCAATGACTATCTATAAATTTTTTATTGTATCATCAATCAATTGCAATTTATTATCAAGTCAATTAGTTGACTCAACTACAAATAAAAAAATTTTATTTGTTGGATGATCAAATTCAATTGACTATTTAGCTGACTTTGTTGGTGCAGTTAGGTCATCTTGACTTTTATAGACTAAGATCGTGTTTTGATATTTGAATAATATATTATTGGTTGAGTAATATGTTTGAATGAGAAAGTATATCAAAATTGACTAGATATTAATGGTAGCTAATTAAATTGGTTAACGTTATAAGATATTTGATAATATTGAAATTCAACGTGAGTTGACAAATATGAAAAGTCCAATAAAGAATTATCAAGTAAAAACATTTAATAAGTCAAAGTCTAGATAAATACTTGATAATGATATAAATCCAAGCAAATAAAAGAGGATCAAAATTTAGCAAATGATGAAGTGTTAAAGGAGTGAACTTTAGATATTGGAAATCCTAATGAATCAAAATTAAAATGGGATTAGACAGATAGTCGATTGGATACTAGGTAATGGGTGAAACCCTAAAAAAATAAACTATAGGCATTGGAAGTCTCAAATAGTCCTTAATTAGTAGAGAATTTTCAATAGGCAGGTTGTGAGGTCAACAAAATATTAAACAATAATGAAATCTTAATAAGTCAAAATCGACTTATGCTAAATAGATGAGGAGGCCTTGGAGATATGAGATCTATTAGCACAATATTGATTCAACATTAGAGGGGTTAGAATTCAAATGTCAACCAACTAGTAGAATGAAATCATGAAATTATGATTATAAAAAAATGTCAATCGGGATATAACTGAGTTCGTTAAACCATGAAATTATGACGAAGAACAATCAACAATTTCTCGATTTACCTTCACAATGGTCGGGCACACTTAACTTTTGAAATTTCCTATTGGGCAAAAGAAATTTCCTGTGTATCATACATATTTCTCAAAGGATGTACTTTTTTTCAAAATATCTTTCTTATTAAAAAATATAAAAATATTTTCCATCGCTTGACCCGACCATCCGAGCAATAGCAGCTACTTGGCCAAATCGTCCGCGCAACAACGATTGCTCAACTTGGTCGTCAACGCAGCAATGGCCACGCTGCTAAGCTGTCTGCGCCTATCCAAGCAACGTCCTGGCCACTCGACCTATTTGAGGGGGGCTACTTGGTCTGGCAACCTCCTGGCCACATGTGGAGGCCAAGAGGCCTCGTGGTGGCTTGGCCATGTGCAACCGCACGGCCATGCGTCCACTCGACTTAGCCTCTTGGTCGTACATCAACTCGGCTTGGCCGGCTGGTTGAGCAATCGCGATCCTGTCATTCATCCGTAATGTATCGGCGTTATAATACCCTCCACCTCTCTTAAAGAACATGAGATCTACTGTCACATACTCATTATAACAACATATGAATTCGCGTTCATTATTTATTTTGAACGCAATCATCTTAAAATTATATATATTACATAAATATATTTTAAAATATTAAAATTATTATTATTTTTTTAATAAAATATATTTTAAAAAATAAAAAAATGCATGCAAGGTGAGCCAGGCTAGCCCACCTGCAGCACTTGAACGTGTTCAAAGTATTGAACGTGTTCAAGTGTTTTAATGCCCCACATTTGAAGCGTTATAACACCTCCATGAACGGGCATTAGGGGTGCTCTAAGTAACCAGGCTGCTAGGCGATCACACGTGGCCAGACAAATGAGTCAGCCACTTGGACAAGCACGGGTGGTCTAATTGCGTGTACTGTCGGGCCGAGCGATTGCTATCGTGTGGACGGTCAAACGGAGCACTGGAAAATATTTTTTAATACGAAGGATATTTTGAGAAAAAAAGTATTTTTTTTATAAAAAATATGGAAGTATAATGCACCTTTTGAGAAATTTTGAAAGTTGAATGCGTCCTTTGGTAAAATACCCAATCCTGAATTAACCGGATTTGTTTAGAGCAACCAAACTCACGTAGATATAGCAGTCCACTAAATATTTTTATTTTATTGTCAAATATATTTCTCCAATCACAAGTGAATAATTTGAATAATAATTTAGAAGGGTAAATAGGCATTTGAATTTGATTGTAAAATTGAAATAACAAGTGTGAGTAATTTGCGTGATATTTTACGATGTTTGGAAATATCAAATTCCGGAATCCCTATAAATTATAACAAATCAAGCATTGTAGAACTTAACAATACAGAAATATCAACTTTTCAATCGCAAATACACGTGTGCAAAAAAGAGGGATTTGATGGTGGGGCCTCACCCACGATTTCACCTTTCCAGGTATCGAAACAATCTACAATGACCGACAATCATAAGATGACTGATACTCCGGACCAAGTAAACCATGGCTAAATCCCTATTTTAAACTAAATAAGACTCAATAAATCCCTATTTTAAATAAATAAGACTTTAACTTAAATCTCGATTAGTAACCTACCATGGTACA
>NC_133877.1:104729-219513 GCF_044706935.1 Curcuma longa
ATGATATAAATCCAAGCAAATAAAAGAGGACCAAAATTTAACAAATAATGAAGTGTTAAAGGAGTCAACTTTAGAAATTGGAAATCCTAACGAATCAAAATTAAGGTGGGATTGGACAGGTAATCGATTGGATATTGGGTAATGGGTAAACCCCTAAAAAAAATAAACTATAGGCATTGGAAGTCTCGTATGCCAGGAGTCCTTAATTAGTAGAGAATTTTCAATAGGCAAGTTGTGAGGTCAACAAAATATTAAACAATAATGAAATCTTAATAAGTCAAAATTGACTTATGCTAAGCACATGAGGAGGCATTGGAGATATGAGATCTATTAGCGCAATATTGATTCAACATAGAGGGGTTAGAATCAAAATGTCAACCAACTAGTAGAATGAAATCATGAAATCATGAAATTATGAACAACATTTTATCGAAGGGCACATTTAAATAGGATGTATTTTTTTTTCAAAATAATCTTTCTTATTAAACAACATAAAAATATTTTCCGTTGTTTGACCCTACAGTCCGAGCAATAGCAGCTACTTGGCCAGATCGTCTGCGCAGCAACGATTGCTCGACTTGGTCGTCAACGCAGCAATGGCCACGCTGCCAAGCCGTCTGCACCTATCCGAGCAACGTCCTGGCCACTCGGCCTATTGAGGGGGGGCTACTTGGTTGAGCGACCTCTTGGCCACGTGCGGAGGCCAAGAGGCCTCATGGTGGCTTGGTCGTGTGCAGCCGCATGCCCATGCGTCCACTCGACTTAGCCTTTTGGCCGCACGTCAACTCGGCTTGGCCGCAAGGGCGGAGCCACGTTTTATTTTACCCGGGCTATAGCCCGGGTGCTCCACAACGAAACAATTTAAATTTACATAAGAAATTTTTTTTTAAAAAAAATAGAAGAGCCAGCCCGAGTAAAATAACTCAGAGCTCGTCGACATAGTCCACCGTGAGATCAGCCCGGGTAAATCACCCGGGCTGGCTCCGCCATTGCTTGGCCGGTTGGTCGCATCCCGACCCTGTCTAAGTAGCCAGGCTGCTAGGCAACCACATGTGGCCAGGCAAATGAGTCAGCCACTTGGACAAGCACAGGCGGTCTAGTCGCATGGACTGTCGAGCCGAGCGATTGCTATCGTGCGAACGATCAGGCCGAGCAATATTTTGAAAAAATATATATATATTTTAAAAAAAAACATAGTGCACATTTTGAGAAATTTGAAAGTTGAACGCGTCCTTTGGTAAAATACCCAATCATGAATTAACCGGATTTGTTTAGAGCAGTCAAACTCTCGTAGATATAGCAGTCCACTAAATATTTTTATTTTATTGTCAAATATATTTCTCCAATCACAAGTGAATCATTTGAATAATAATTTAGAAGGGTAAATAGGTATTTCAATTTGATTGTAAAATTGAAATAACAAGTGTGAGTAATTTGGGTGATAATTTACTAATGTTTGGAAATATCAAATTCCGGAATCCTTATAAATTATAACAAATCAAGCATTGTAGAACTTTTCTTTTTTTACAAAAAATAACAATACAGAAATATCTAACTTAAGCTTAGAACTTAACAATACAGAAATATCAATTTTTCAAATACACGTGTGCAAAGAGAGGGATTTGCTGGTGGGGCCTCACCCACGATTTCACCTTTCCAGGTATCGAAACAATCTGCGATAACCGACTTGGCGCCTAGACAATCATAAGATTGACTGATACTCCGGACCAAGTAAATCATGGCTAAATCCCGATTTTAAACTAAATAAGACTCATTAAATCCCTATTTTAAACTAAATAAGACTTATTAAATCCCTAACTTAAATCTCGATTAGTAACTTACCATGATACAGACCTGGGTTCCATGCATGAAGCCGATAGATATCTGAAGATTGTTGAAAAACATGCTTCAGGCTTGCTTCCAGACCTGAGAAAGGACGGTGAGTATTCCAAATTGTCCTATATATTAGCTAATATATAGTGCAATTTACTAAAGCAGTATTCATATATATATGTGTATATATGGGTGAATGAGGATGATAGAAAATATATCGGAAAATGGTCCACCATGCTCTAATTCATTTTTATCATTATATAGAACTCATAAACCCTATGATACATGGCATGTCAAAGAATGTTTTATTGATGATAATGCTGAATTAATCATGTCCAAAAAATATAAATAAATTGACAACGTCAACAGATTTTTAATGTAAATACTTTGATCCATCACATGTCCTTGGTTGCTCTACAAGATTTATTTTTATATAGCATTTACTTATCTTGTAAACCAAAGATTATATTTTGGGGGAGGTATGTGGAAAAGATTATTTCAACACTCATAAATCAACTTTTTTTTTGGGAGAGATATTGACAATGTGATGACAGCGAGCTATATTAAATTTGATTAAGGGGGAGATGCGCATTAATTGAACAACTAATGACTCGTTTATTACTTGTGTATCAATTAATATGCATAATTCACAATTAATATCCTAATTTTATCATTCTTATTAATATAAGTTTAGATTGTTTTATATGTTATGGTAAAATTTTCATAACTTCAATTAAACAGTTTTGTTATGTTTACTATACTATCCTTGTTTGAATTACATAATAGTGTAAGGGAGTATCAGAATCAAATCGATGTTCTAATATTGGTAAAGATTTAAGATTAAATTTTATTTGTGGATTGATGAGCTGATCTAAATGTACAGGTAGCACAACAGGAAAGTCATAGTTGAGGTTAGACAAGGAAGTTCTGATCGGTGAGACTAGACAAGAAAGTCTTAGTTGAGGGACAAGGCGGAAGTCTCGACAGATCGAGAACATCGAGTAGGGAAGCCTTAGGGGTCGAGGACAACAAACAGAAGTCTAGATAGGGTTAAGGGTCGGAGGTCTAACGGAAAATTCCGAGGGTTAAGATTGAGCTGAACAAAAGTCCAAACAAGTCGGATGGACCAAGGTTTGGCACCAAGTAAACTCTCCCTAGTAGAGTAGTGAAGGTGCGTTCTCAGAAAGAGAGCAGTAGCGTCGATCCAACTTGAGATTTCACAAGAGACTTAAAGTTAAGACCGGACAGCTGGAAATAGGGGTGAGCAACAATTCGGTTAAACCGAATAAACCGACCGAACCGACCGAATTAAAAAATTCGGTTCGGTTATTTCGGAAATTCGGTTATTTTTTCTATAAAAATCGGTTAATTCGGTTAATTCGGTTCGGTTTCGGTTTTAAAGTTTATTATTCGGTTAAACCGAATAGACCGAATAAACCGAATTATTCAAATTTTAAAAAATAATTTATAAATTTTAAATAACTAAATTTATAAATCCCTAATTAATTAATAAAATTTTTATAATATTTAAAAAATTCGGTTAATTCGGTTAAAAACCGAATTAACCGATAAAATATCGGTTCGGTTTATTCGGTTTTTATTGGAAAATTCGGTCGGTTCGGTTGGTTTGAAAAAAATCGGTTTATTCGGTTTTCGGTTTATTCGGTTCGGTTCGGTTCGGTTTTAACCGAATGCTCAGCCCTAGCTGGAAAGCTATCAATAATAATC
The DNA here is from genome assembly GCF_044706935.1 of Curcuma longa. NCBI lineage: Eukaryota > Viridiplantae > Streptophyta > Magnoliopsida > Zingiberales > Zingiberaceae > Curcuma > Curcuma longa. Next base: position 108,291 of record NC_133877.1, read on the forward strand.
ATTTATTATAACTGTGCTAACTCTTTGATGCAGGTTAGAAGTTGGCCAGAATCATTAATTCAAAGCGCCTGAAAGGTATCCAAGCATCCAGAGAAGGATAAATCATAGTCAAAGCGAAGTCTGATCTAGTAGTCATCACGTCAACATTCCAAGCACCTGGAAGGGAACCAGACACCCGGAGGTGGATAACTCACCGACAAGTCGGATCGGATAAGCCTCGATGGAGGCGCCCAAAAGCATATCCAAGCGCCTAAAATGATCAATAAAAGAAGCTCTCGTGCAACAACCAAGATGAAGAGTTCCAATGCTTCTCTGCTTCCAATCCATGCCAAAGTTGTGACTCGAGACTCTGCTACGCTCAAACTTCAATGACAAAACAAACGGCACGAAGCTACTATAAGCTCAATCCGTCCTAACAATTGGTATCAAAATCATGATATATGTAGAGTCATGAGGAACCTCAGGAAAAAATGAAAGAGGTAAGGGAGGCCCAAACCATAAGGATAATGGTAGAGGGGTTCCCAACAAAATCCATGATAAACTCTCTATGTATTTTCAATATGAAACTTTGATTGTAATCCCAACAATAATTATGATAAACTCTATGTATTTCCAAGTGGGTTCATATTGTTAGTTTCACACTTACATCAGACTTATATCCAAAATAAGTCAAAGTAATTTAGTTAGAGACCTACCTAAATTTAAGAATCTGGAACACAAAATTTGTTATGTTTGCCAACAAGAAAAACAAACCAGAACAAATCATAAATTAACTAATTTAGGTGAAACCGATTGTATCTTAAAACTATTACATTTAGACCTGTTTGATTCTCATAGGACTAAATTACTAATTGGAAATCAATACTGCTTAGTAATTGTATATGTATATTCTAGATTTACCTAGGTTAAATTCCTAACACATAAATATGAAACATTTGAACAATTTAACAACCTGTGTAAATTATTAGAAAATGTAAAAGAAATCAAAATTAAAAGACTTGGAAGTGACCATGGAAGAGAATTTGAAAATCATAGGTTTACAAAATTTTGTGTAGAGAATGGATACCACCATGAGTTTTTATTTCCTATAACCCCTCAACAAAACGGTCTAGTCGAATGAAAAAATAAAACTTTACAAGAGTGGCTAGAAGAATGTTGAACAAATATAATCTGACCAATAAGTTCTGGGTTGAAGCCATTAATACAGCTTGTTACACTCAAAATCGAATCCTAATTAGCAAACAACATAATAAAACATCATATGAACTTTATTATAACTGGATACCTAATCTAAAATACTTTACGGTATTTGAACGTAAAATTCACATACTAAACACTAAATACTACTTAGAAAATTTTACATCTAAATCACAAGAAGGAATTTTATTAGGATATTCATCAACTGATAAGCCCTATAGAATTTAACAAACAAACCTTAAAAGTAAAAGAAACCATAAATGTCATTTTTGACGAAATAGCATAAGTCAACCCAAGGATCTGCATCCAACTCTGAGTTAGACAACCAAACACCAGAATCGTATCTAACCATCCAAGTGATCAAATTATAGGGGACCCAAATCTAGGAATCAGAACCAGATTAACCTTTAGAAATTTAAACCACATATCTCTAATATCAACAATAGAACCCAAAGTTATAGAGGAAGCTCTTCTTGATCCCGATTGGGTTATTGCAATACAAGAAGAGTTAGCCCAATTCAAAAGAAACCAAATTTGGGAATTAGTAACCTTACCTAGAGACAATGCCTTAATTGACACCAAGTGGATTTCTAGAAACAAATTAGATGACAAAGGTAAGATAATTAGAAACAAAACCAGATTCGTAGCCAAAGGATTCTTTCAAGTTGAAAGATTAGACTATAATGAAAACTATGCTCCAGCGGCTAGACTTGAGTCCATTAGAATGTTACTAACTTACGATGCTCATAAAAGCTTTAGGCTATATCAAATCGATGTCAAATCTACCTTTCTAAATGGACTTATAAAAAAGGAAGTATATGTAAGTCCACCACTCGAATATAAAGATCTTGAACACTCGAACCATGGGTTTAGACTTAAGAAAGCCCTATATAGATTTAAATAAGCCCCAAGAGTATGGTACGAAAGATTGTCCATTTACTTAATGTCTAAAGAGTTTAATCAAGGCAAAATTGACTCAACTTTATTCATAAAAACCCTAGTCAAAGAAATGTTGGCAGCCCAAGTCTATGTAGACGATATAATGTTTGGATCAATCAACTCTAAGTTTTTAAATGAATTTATCAAATTAATGGAAAACGAATTTGAAATGAGCTTAATAAGAGAACTTAATATCTTCTTAGGATTACAAATAAAACAGTCTCAGGATGAAATTTTGACCCAAAATACTATAAAAGTGTGATAAGTAATCTTTTGTACCTAACTACCAACCGACTTGACATACTTTTTGCAGTTAGTATGTGTGCAAGATATCAATCTTGTGCTAATGAGTCTCACATAACTACGATCAAAAGGATCCTAAGATATATCGAAGAAACCCTAAATGTAGAAATGTGATACCCTAGGACAAATTCCTTAGACCTAATAGAATACTCAAACTCAGATTATGTTAGCTTTAAACCAGATAGAAAAAGCAAAAGTAGAAGTTGTCAACTATTAAGTCAATGTCTAGTCAGCTGGAGTAGTAGAAGCAACATTGTGTTGCACTATCTATAACTAAAGTTGAATACATAGTCATGGGAGAATGTGTAACTCAACTATTATAGATGATGCACACATTAAAAGATCTCCAACTTGACTACAAAAATATCAAAGTTCTAATTGATAATATAAATTCAATTCAACACTTAAAGACCAAATACATAGAAGTCAAATATTATTTTATTGGAAATCATGTAGCTAAAGGTGACATTATGCTCGACACTGTTGAATTCAAATCAAACTTAACTAATATCTTCACCAAACCCCTTTCAGAAGCTGAGTTTAACATACTCAGAAGATAACTAGTAACAAAAATTAGACATGTTAACACAGACAATTTAATAGATGATTTATTTTCAAAAGTTAGCCATTTTTTAAATTTCACATGATACATACTTGGACTTTAGAACTTATTTATTTAGTTTTACTTATTCAAGTTCCTTTAAGGACTAAAATCCTTACTTATTTTAAATAAGGTTGAACTTTGACATTGTTACTTAGGGCTTTTAAAAATTACACTCATCAAGTGCTTTCAAAAATTTTGATAAATTATTTTAACTTAAATTTTTTAAAAAAATGATTTTTATCTAAAATAATTTTCTGAAAAATATTAAAAGCCCTTTAAATAATTTTTAAAATTTTCTTTCTCCTAGTTATTAAGTATAACTGTCAATATAACACTTTCTAAGTGACCTAAAAATATTTTTTTGAAATCTTATTATAAAACTTTAAAATATTCTAAAGTACTTTTGCCTTAAAACTTTCAAAAACTTAACCATTCTTGAAAAATCTCTTTATGCTTTGAAATAGTGTAAACATTTTGATATCTTTTCAAAACTTATTTGTGGGTGTGGGTCTCCCATTTTTTATGTGTGTCAAAGGGGAAGATTTGAAACATAAGGAGTTTAAATTCAAAAGGATATTTGAAAATGTTTGAACTCGAGGGAAGATTTGAAACATAAGGAACTTAAACTCAAGGGATGATTTGAAAATAACATTTTACTATTAATGAGTTAAACTTTTTCTCATGAAAATTTAAACTTAACTTTAAACCAGGTTGTCAAACATAAAAAAGAGGGAGATTGTTGGTGCAGGGAGCACCAGAATCGAACATATGTTTTGATGTTGGCAAAGGTTTAAGGTTAAGTCTTGTTTGTGGAGTAATAAGTTGATCTAAGTGTGCAGGTAGCATAACAGGAAAGTCCTAGTTGAGGCTAGGACAAGGAAGTCCTGATTGGTGGGACTAGATAAGGAAGTCCTGGCCGGTGGGACAAGGAAGCCCTGGGTCAAGGACGAGGACCGACCGGAAGTCTAAATGGGGTCAAGGGTCGAAGGTCTAGCGAAAAATCCCGAGAGTCAAGATCAAGCTGAGCAAAAGTCCAAACAGGTCGGACAGACCAAAGTTTAGCACCAGGTAAACTCTCCCAAGGGAAGTAGTGAGGACGCACACTCGGAAAGAAAGTAGTAGGCGTCGGTCCAACTTGAGGTTTCACGAGAGACTTAAAGTTGAAATCGAACAATTGGAAAGTTGTCGATAATAATCATTTATTATATTTGTGATAATTCTGTGATGCAGGAACCCAAATTAGAAGCTAGTCGGAATCATTGATTCCAGGCATCTGGAAGGTATCCAAGTGTTCAAAGAAGAATAAGTCGTAACCGAAACGAAGTCTGATCCAGTAGTCGCCACATCAGCATTCTAGGCGCCCAAAAGGGACCAAAGTGCCCAAAGGTGGATAACTCACCGACGAATCGGATAAGCCTCGATGGAGATGTTTGAAAGCATATCTAGGCGTCCAGAATGGTCAATAAAAGAAGTTCCCGAGTAGCAGACAAGATGAAGAGTTCCAACGCTTCTATGCTTCCAATCCACGCCAAAGTTGTGACTTCAGCACCCTGCTATGCTCAAGCTTCAACAACACAACAAACAACGCGACACCTCTACGAGCTCAAACGAGTCTAGTGTAATGAGTTTCATAAGAATAGTGGAGGAATGGGATTAAGAGAAGTACAAAAGGCTTTAAAGTTTTCAAAATTGACCTCTATGGATGGCCAACAAAAACAATTTCATAAATGGGTTCCAAGTGCCCAAGCACACAATTCGCAAGACCACTTTCCATAGCCACAGTAAGATGCCTTCGTGTTTGATCTTAGACATAAATCACAGTGCTCATATTGTAGTAATTTATTCATGTCTAGATAGCTGTAATTTTGCTTCATTTCAAGTTGATCAAATTCTAAATGAAACCAAGGTAGAAAGGGAATTGAACCACTATATGATCAATTCTAACTTTTGCAACCAATCTCTCAACATTGTGGGAACCCACCAGTTATCCCTTAACAGTAATCATCATCAGTAAGGTGTGGTAAACTTCACTCCTTTTTTTCATACTTAATGAAAACAAAAGGTTCATAATTTGTATTCATCGTTTAGTTTAGTTGTCATATTTTCATTTGCTTTCATGCATACATTGTTTGTGATCCTTGCTTTACTTCTTGTTTCTCTCAGGATTTCATCTCCTCTCTTGGCAATATACACAGTATTACTCAAGAAATCCTGAGGGTAACTATTTGCCAAATCCTCTTAATAAAGTGATCGGTTTACCATGACCTTCCTTAATGGGTGAAACTTGTATCTCAGAGGCATGTACCCTCATGTTATGCAGGCAAGAATTATTTCCCTTTAGTTGCATGGTTACGTCTTCTATTTTAGAGAAATAACCTCTACTAATCTGTTTAAGCATAGGCAGCTCCAAGTGTCACAAAGTAATATTGATGAAATCTAGTGATTTGATTTGAGTTTCTGAATTTTCTCCAAGTAAGAACCACTCGTCAGTTAGTTTGAGGTACATAGCGAAGTGCTCTGTGTCATTTCAATTGCTTTTATCTTTCATCAATTTGTTTCAGTTCACAATTCATCATCCTATTTTACTGACAAAGAAGTCACAGTATCTTCCTTTTCTATTTAGTGTTGAAATTCTTTAACTGAAGAGAAGTTGTCGATTTTGAACATGAAACCAAACTCATATTTCTATTGTTCTTATGAATTGCCCATGTTATCTCTTCATGACTTAACCACCTCTATAAAAGGATCAGATAAATGATGCATACATTCTAAAACTAGTACATTATCATTGAAGAAAATCTGACTACCAACTTAGGTGTTTCTTATAAGATTCACAAAGACACATTGATAGTACAGGATACTGTTTATGTTTCTTGTTTGGAACTACATAGCATAGTAATCGCACAGCATAAAATCTAAAGCAGACGATCGCATAATTGTATAAGATTTTTCTTAAATAAAGGGGTTGAAGGCAAACCTGACTTGGTAGGATAGACACCATTACATTTCATACTCAGACGACCTTCTCAGTGGCCATTTCCGAATTAGGCTTTCCAGAGGACCTTCAGAGACAACAGAAGGACCCTTCAGGTTTTGTTCCTCCTCTTTGTCAAAGCAATAAACAGGGGCTTGCCATTTTGCATCCTCAAGCACTGCTCCGACTTCGAATGTCATTACATGAACAGATTGCCCTGCATTTTAATCATACAGTATTAACTCAAAAACTAGAGCACATAATCGTAGGAAAACCAAACAAGAATATTATCAATAAACAATAACAACAAAATATTTATAAACAACTTTAGAAAGACGTCTTTGAATTCTGATTGAGAAACCATGATCGAGTGGTTGAGGAATACTAACAAACAGGTAATGAACCAACCAGTATAAAAGAGCCAATGCACGGGCCGACGCGTCTCGACGTCCTCGTAGTACCAAATGAACTGGGCCTTCTCCCACACATTGCATAGGAAACCGTCGACGGTCTCTAGGCCGAGGTAATTGGCGCCGTCGAGCCAGTCGGGGCGCAGGATCCCGACCTCGAAGTGCACGGTGCGGCAGCTGCGGTCGCCGTCGAAGGTGTAGTAGAATGAGGTGCCATTTCCCCACTCGAGGTCGTAGAGGAGGGAACCCAGTTGGTGTTGGATGATATTGAAGTTTCGGGAGTTGGGCCAATCATACCAGAGGTCGACGAGGGAGAGGGCGCCGCTGTTGTTGACGTAGAGAAGGGAGTGGAACTGCGGCGGCCACGACGCCGGGGTGGGAGGCGCGGCGTCTAGTGACGTTCTGGAGGTAGCCGATGGCGGGGACGACGAAGTGGAAGCGGAGAAAGGCGGAGAGAAGAGCAGAGAGGCGACGAGGAAGACGAGCATCAGCGAGCAGATGAAAGGGGCCATCGGAAGCGCTGCGAAACCTGTGGCCGATACGAAACCACCGAACGCAACAAAAACAGCATTCGGTCAGGCTAATGAATTTTTATAAAACCCCTCGTCTTTCACAGTAAGTTTTCTTATAATACCATAAAATTTTCGAATTAAAATGCAAATGATCGTGATTTTAATTTCGATATTCGAATTTGGTGGGAAAAGAATACTTCCGATTTAATGCATCGATGTATAAAAATCTACTATAATATTCTTATAATACTAAAAATACATTAATGTTATAAACGAACAAGACAAAGAATAATAGAGAGCAAAGGAGAGAAATTCTTATTGCTTGTCTAAATGGTACATCAATACAATGTTTCATACATGTCCTATTTATAGGACTAATACAAGAACAAATTAATGAGTATTAATATGAAATTAAATGTCTCATATTAATGCTAAAATATAATGCACCAAGAGTTACACATAATGGCATCCATTTACTATTGCATTTATAATACTCCCCCTTGGATGTCATTTATATACTGTCTCATTAAAAACCTTACCAGGAAAATCCAGTGGGAAAAAACCATGGTGAAGGAAAAAAGAGTGCAGTATGTAAACTCCCCCTCTTTTGTAACATCACTTTAAACTTTCGAGTCTCCGCATGCCAATTTTATACACTAGCTTTTTAAAGGTCGTAGTAGGCAATGCTTTTGTAAATAGATCTGCTAGATTATCTGATGAACGAATTTGATGAACATCAATATCACCTTTCTTCTGGAGATCATGAGTGAAAAAGAATTTTGGTGATATGTGTTTCGTTCTATCGCCTTTAATATATCCTCCCTTTAATTGTGCAATACAAGCAGCATTATCCTCATATAAAATTGTTGGAGAATTCTTATTTACGGATAAACCACATGACTCTCGAATGTGATGTATAATTGATCTCAACCATACACATTCTCGACTTGCTTCATGAATTGCTATGATCTCAGAATGATTTGAAGATGTGGCGGTAATTGTTTGTTTCATAGATCTCCAAGATATAGTTGTACCACCATATGTGAATATGTAACCCGTTTGAGATCTACCATTATGAGGATCAGATAAATATCCTGCATCTGCGTATCCAATCAATTCAGCTTCACGTACATATGGATAATATAATCCCATGTCCATAGTTCCTCGAAGGTACCGAAAAATATGCTTAATTCCATTCCAATGTCTCTTTGTCGGTGAAGAACTATATCTCGCTAATAAATTTACTGCAAATGATATATCAGGTCTAGTATGACTAGCCAGATACATTAGCGCTCCAATAGCACTAAGATATGGTACTTCAGGACCAATTAGTTCTTCATCATTCATACGAGGTCGAAATGGATCTTTATTTACATCAAGCGATCTCACGATCATTGGACAACTCAAGGGATGTGCTTTATCCATAAAAAATCTCTTTAATACTCTTGATGTATAAGCAGATTGGTGGACAAAAATTCCATTCTCTAAATGCTCAATTTGCAAGCCAAGACATAATTTTGTTTTTTCGAGATCTTTCATCTCAAATTCTTTCTTGAGATAATCAACTGTTTCAGATAGTTCATCTGTTGATCCAATAATATTAAGATCGTCCACATAAATTGCAATTATTACAAATTGTAATCCAGATCTCTTAATAAACACACATGAACATATTGGATCATTTTTAAATCCATTCTTTAACAAATATTCACTGAGACGTTTATACCACATACGTCCAGATTGTTTCAATCCATATAGAGATCTGCATAATTTAACCGAGTAAAGGTCTCGACAATCTGAATTACATGTTTCTGGCATTTTAAATCCTTCAGGGAGTTATATATATATGTCGTTCTCAAGAGAGTCATATAAATATGCCGTAACGACATCCATCAATCTCATCTGCAATTTCTCGTGGATTGATAAACTTATCAGATATCTAAATGTTGTTGCATCCACCACAGGAGAATATGTCTCCTCATAATCAATATCAGGTCTCTGCGAGAATCCCTGGGCAACAAGTCGTGTCTTATATCTGACAATTTCATTTTTCTCATTTCTTTTCCTTACAAATACCCATTTATAACCAATTGGGTTAACACCTTCAGGAGTACGGACGACAGGTCCAAAAACTTTATGCTTTGCGAGCGATTTTAATTCAGCTTCAATCGCATCTTTCCATTTTGGCCAATCATTTCTCCGTCTGCATTCTTCTACAGACTTTGGTTCAAGATCCTCGTCTTCATTAACAATATCGCATGCTATAGCATATGCAAAATTTTCATCGACGTCGATTTCATCTTGATTCCATCTTTTTCCAGTCAAAACATAGTTTATAGAGATCTCTTCATTTTCAGGTACCTGTGATTCTTCTATAATCATTTTCTCAATGACTGGATGCTCTTCTGGAGTAATTGTTTCCTCAATTTGAGCCTTTACTTCCTTTCTTTTCCGAGGATTTTTATCTTTGGAACCGACTGGTCTACCACGCTTCACTTGCACATTAGGCTCGTTAGCAATAATGGGTTGCCCTTCAGGAACATCAATTCTAATTGGAGCATTTGCAGCTGGAATATAAGACTTCGTAACTTTCTTAGGGTCAGTAAAAACATCTGGCAATTGATTTGCTAAATTTTGCAAGTGAATAATTTTCTGAACTTCGAGTTCAGATTGCTTTGTACGAGGATCATAATGAGCTAATGATAACTCACGCCAGTTTATTTCTTTTTCCAACTGCTTATTTTCCCCTTTCAATGTTGGAAATATCATTTCATCAAAATGACAATCGGCAAACCGTGCCGTGAATAAATCACCCGTCAATGGCTCAAGATATTTAATTATAGACGGTGATTCATATCCAACATATATCCCCAATCTCCTTTGGGGTCCCATCTTTGTGCGTTGTGGTGGAGCAATTGGCACATATACCGCACAGCCAAAAATTCTAAGATGGGAAATATTTGGTTCCTGACCATAAACCATTTCCAAAGGGGAGACCTCATTATAATGTGTAGGTCTGATACGAATTAATGCTGCCGCGTGTAAAATAGCATGTCCCCAAGCTTGTATCGGAAGTTTCGTTTTCATAAGCAACGGTCTTGCAATTAGTTGAAGACGTTTTATCAATGACTCTGCAAGACCATTTTGTGTGTGAACATGTGCTACTGGATGTTCAACACTTATCCCAATTGACATACAATAATTATTAAAAGCTTGGGAAGTAAATTCTCCAGCATTATCAAGACGAATAGATTTAATTGAATAATCCGGGAAGTGAGCTCGTAATTTGATAATTTGAGCAAGCAATCTTGCAAACGCTTGATTACGAGTTGATAATAAACACACATGTGACCACCTTGTTGATGCGTCAATTAATACCATAAAATATCTGAATGGTCCACATGGTGGATGAATAGGCCCACATATATCACCTTGTATTCTTTCAAGAAATTTCAAAGGTTCAGCCCTGATTTTAGATGGTGATGGCCTTATTATTAACTTCCCTTGTGAACAAGCAGCACAAGAAAATTCATTGGGTAGAAAAATCTTCTGGTTTTTCAGTGAATGCCCACATGAATGATTAATTATTCTTCGCATCATAATAGCTCCAGGATGTCCCAATCTATCATGTCATGTAATAAAACTATGTTGATCGACAAGCTTCTGGTTTGTAACGACATGTACTTCGCCAACACTTATGTTTGTGAAATATAGTCCAGATGAAACTGCGGGTAATTTTTCTAAGAAACATTTTTTACCCAAGATGATACTTGTGATAGATAAATATTCTTTATTGTCCTCATTTGAAGTCTCAATGTGATATCCATTTCTGCGGATATCTTTAAAACTCAATAAATTTCTTTGAGACTTGGACGAATACAACGCATTATCAATATAAATATTTGTTCCTCTGGGTAATATAATATTTGCTCTTCCGGAGCCTTCAATAATTTTGGAACTACCTGATATTGTATTCACGCATGTCTCATTCATTACCAAGAAGGTAAAAAATTTCTTGCTTTTCAAAATGGTATGTGTTGAGGCACTATCTACGAGACAACTGCATTTTTCATTCGTCGAGTATTCGCTTCCGGGAACCTCCATTTTCTTCATAAGATAAAATAAAATAAAATATTAAGCTAAAAATAAACAAATACATGAACAATACAAACATAACATCAAACTAAATATCGACTTGATGGTTAAGATACATCTTTCTTATCAAGAGGGAGTTCATGATATTATTAAAATTATTTTAAGTATTTGAATGAACTTGATTAATAAAATAATTACTCAAAATATGTAAATAAGAACTAGGTAATCATGAAATTTCATTAAACATTATAAAGAAAACACAAATATCAAATGACATCATTGTTATTTTCATGCTCGACAAGAAAATCGACTACATCAAACTGGGAGAAATCATCGATACCAAAAGCTATTTTATCATCACCGGAAGCCGAAGTCGAGTTAGTCTCCATTATCATTTTTCTGTCATTGGAAACAAAGTTGGTCTCAATGGTCCCTTTTCCTTTTAGCGATGCTTGATAAAGATCAATAAAATGCTTCGGCGTACGACAGGTACGTGACCAATGACCCTTCATGCCGCAACGATAGCATTTGTTCTCTACGGTTTTATTGATTTGATCCTTTTTATCATCATGCATCTCTTTGTTGTTCTTCCCTCTCCATATATTGGGGGGAATTGTTGTGAAAATAGTGTCGACCACCACCACCACGTCCACGACCATATCTACGTCCACGTCCATTTCCACGGGCACGACGGCCACGACCACGATGTTGTCCTTCATAATTAGATGATGTCACATTCACTTCAGGGAATGGAGTCGATCCAGTTGGACGAGCTTCATGATTCTTCAACAAAAGCTCATTATTTTGTTCAGCCAATAATAGACATGAAATCAATTCGGAATACTTCTCAAATCCTTTTGCACGATATTGCTGCTACAGGAGCACATTCGATGCATGAAAAGTGGAGAATGTTTTCTCTAACATGTCTCCATCAGTAATAGTTTCTCCACATAATTTGAGTTGAGAAGTAATTCGAAATAATGCCGAATTATATTCACTCACCGATTTGAAATCTTGAAGGCGCAAATGTAGCCATTCAAATTGAGCTTTTGGAAGAATGATCGTTTTCAAATGATTGTACCTTTCTTTTAAATTGTTCCATAGGACCAATGGATCTTTCACGGTGAGATACTCAATTTTTAAACCTTCGTGAAGATGACGACGAAGGAAAATCATTGCTTTGGCCTTATCTTAGTCGGATGTGGTGTTTTGATTTTTGATGGTATTTCCAAGACCATTAGCAGCAAGATGAATTTCAGCATCTAGAATCCATGAAAGATAATTCCTTCCGGTGATGTCAAGGGCCGTGAACTCCAATTTTGTGAGGTTCGACATGATGACTATAAGAGAAATTAAATGATGAGATAAAAATAAACAAGATTGAAAGTTTTCGAGGATACCATTGTCAACCTCGATGGACTTGACTTTCACAAATGAGGCACGAAACTTGGCTACCACGGACGATGAGGGAGCCTTGACCTTTGCTTCGGAAACGAGAGCTTCGTGCTGATAACGTGTTATAAACGAACAAGACAAAGAATAATAGAGAGCAAAGGAGAGAAATTCTTATTGCTTGTCTAAATGGTACATCAATACAATGCTTCATACATGTCTTATTTATAGGACTAATACAAGAACAAATTAATGAGTATTAATATGAAATTAAATGTCTCATATTAATGCTAAAATATAATGCACCAAGAGTTACACATAATGGCATAATGGCATCCATTTACTATTGCATTTATAATAATTAATTTATACTTTTTAATAAGTTCTTTAACGCACTTAATTTGATGGGCATGCCTTCCTTTTTTTGAGTTTATTTAATTTCAAGTAGTTCCTGTTGAGTGTTCGTCTTTGGACAAGCAGTCCACCATCCGATTGGGAAGTTGACTGTCAATGTGGTGTCTAGTACTCACGAACAGAGAAGGAAGCTACTTTGGAGGGTTCTAAGGCACCGCTAAGACCTGTGCCATAAAAGAAAAAAAGGGTGAGAATAGAGGTTAGGGATGCCCTAGTTCAACCGCTCTAACGTTCAAGTCAATTTTCTCACGGGAGAAAAAGGAAAAATGAGCTGTGAGCATGTGTGTGCGAAGGGGCTTACCTAACTCCACGAGATGGGGAGATATATATAGAGACCGATGAGAGAATAAGAAAGACTTGTCTTATTTCTATTAAGGAGAATATCCCTTAATAGAGATTCTGTCAGAGGAAATGTTCCATCTGAGTAAGAAGAATGTCCCATCACCACCGCAGTAATGAAAAATCATGTCATTTATCTCGATACAACATCGCACAACACCATCATGCCGCATTAATGGGGGAATAAGTTAACTACCCTGTCTCAAGACTGCCTGTCTCCCAAAGCATAGTCGGCATATGGAGCTCGAGTCAGGGTCGATTGAGGTCGAGACAGAGTATGAACGAGAGAAGCCTTAGTGAGGTAGAAGGGGAGTGGCCTAAGTCAAAGCTTGGGGTTGGGTATAAAACCAAAGTCAAGCCTCAAGAGAGATCGAGTGGGAGGTCGGGGTCCAGCTCGACCTGAGATGAGCTGAACATTGTAAGTTAACTACTCCAACTTGAGTTGCCTTCTGAGTCCAAGTCGTGCGCCTGGTTTGAGTGGAATGCCGAGCTGAGGTGGGTGAGAGATCGGGGGAACCAAGGCGGTCAGTATTGAAATTTTCTATCAGATGTGTCATTTTCTTAGACCGGCTCTTGATTTTCTAGGCCATGTCATCCCAACCCATAACACAAGTCTAAATTTAACAATACCCAATCAGATTATGCTGGTACTTCAAAATGAACTTTAAAAAATCCAGGCCATAGCATCAATCACAAAACACTTAGCTTGATGGACAACTTCAAGGCTCTGATGCGATCTTCCGATCTCCATGCCAGATTAATTTCACCTTTAAGTCGTGAAATTTCTATTTTCTCTTATTTCAAAGAAGCTTCTAGGTCATCTTGTTCCTCTAAGTGGATATCTGCTAGTGACTTGTCCCCTGCACACTAGAAAATTAAATTAAGAAGACATGAACAAGTCACATACCAGTATTTATTCATTTATAGAACCTCACTGCTCAATAGCTTTGCATAAGAAAAATGTCGAGGAAGAACTTTCTCAAAAACACTTCTCTTTCAGTCTTCTTACAAGCTCATGGTAAAGCGCCCCTACCCAAAAACACACAAATGACAATGAATAAGGTTCCTGTTCTTTGTCCCTATGCAAACTGTTAGAAGAAAGATTTCACTAACAAATATGACTAAGAATTTAACAATAAAATAACTTGATCCAAAAAAAAACTAAACGCTAAATATTAAGAGCATATATATTTGGTTAATTTACAACCTTACTGCTCTCGTTAGCAGAGAGAAAAATTACGACCACAGTTGGCACAAACAAACAAAAATACAGTATACTATATCCCATACTTATTTTGTTTAATAATCTATCGTATTCTACTTGATGTAGGATTAGATGATGAAACTATTTTATTTTTTAATATGAGGACCTTAATCATTTGGATATGGTTTGTATCGTGAATATGATTTATATCAAAGTTTGGATATAATTTATATCGGGGATATTATTTTATGTATTGTTTGGATATATATTATTTGTGATATGATTTAGGATTGTGAATGTTGATTGTATTTAATTTGTTCATCTATCATGTATTGTTTAGATATGATTTGTATTAAAGTTTGAATATGATTTGTATCATGATATTATTTTATGCATTGTTTGGATATTGTTTATCATATGGTTTAGGATTATGAATATTGATTGTATTTTATTTGTCTGTTATGTATTATTTGTGATATGGTTTGTATGTATTATTTATATATATTTTGATATAAATAAGATATAAATTAGGAAAATGAAGTGTGATGTTGAAATTTATAGAAAAAATAATGATGAAAATTTTAATTTTCGTCACTAATTACAAAAAAACTTGCCAATAAAATAGCGATCAAGATAATATTTTGGTCACTATTTTGGATGAAAAATTCAATCAATTGATTTAGCAACTAAACTATAATTTCGATCACTAAATTTAGTGACGAAAAAGATTTTTCATCGCTAAATTTAGCAATGAAAAATTTTTTGTCACTAAATTTAACGGCTGAAATATAATTTTAATTGTTAAATTAATTTATGATTGAAAAGTTTGTAATTTTTTTTCCATTGTAAATTAGTCGTTAAATGAGTTTACCGAATAACCATGAAATTATCCATCACTAAATATGGATATTTTTATTATGTCTATTTATAATGTATATTTAATTCTACACTTGATTTTGAGAGCATAATTGGATATTTATTTATTTTAAATATAATTTAACATTGTAAAAAACTAAGGGAGTTGGTTTCAAAACTTAACCTCTCAAAATAATTGATTTGAAGTCGATTGAATATCGATTGAAACTTTTGAATTTTGGATCAATTTCAAAAATTAAAATATTTTTGTAAGAAAAAATATTTTTCTACAATAAATTAACTTTAAAATTAGAAGGTTTTCAGAATGAAACTTTGAGCCTTTTTTGATGATATAGATTTGGGATTATATTTAGATCTATCCAAGGGATCTAGAATGCAAGTTTTTTATATTTTTCATAATTTTGGAAATTATTTTGAGCAAATCATTAAAGAGCATAAAAAGGTAATTTTCAAAATTCTACTTCTCTATAGGATAATTTGGAAGATAGAGAGATCAATAGGGTGAGTAAAAATTAAATTAAATAAATTGATCAAATTTAAAAATTAGATTAAGGTATTTTGATTTTTTTCTCTAAAAATTTTATTAATTTGATTAAATATTGATTTTAAAATTTTTGTATTCAATTAAATAGAATAAATCAAATTAATTAAAATAAAAAATAATTGATAAATTTTAAATAAATGAATATATAAATTCGTAATTAATTAAATTAATTTAATTTTTGATCAAATTAATTAATATTTTATTAATTTAATTTTTATTTAAAAATTTGATCGAAATAGAAAATAATTAATTTAATTTAATTTTAATTAATTCGGTTGGATTTCATATTATATTTAATTTGATTTCCAAAAAGAATAGTCTAGCCCTAAAAGACCAAAGTTCGATATTTTCGAATAGCAAAGATCAGTTGGTGGTGGTAAATCCCTTTCCCTCTCTTCCTTACGAGTTACTTCTTAACGGGGAACGCAGAAGTCCGGCGGTGTGATGTGTGATGCATCTCCTTCTCTCATGATCCCTCAAAATCACCAGCGTCTTCCTCTGAGGAGTCACCGCCTTTAGCACTTGCCCTCTCCTCTCCTTAGCCAACGGAGCCTTTCCCTGGCCGAGGGAGTTAGGGTTGCGACGCAGCGCCCATGGTGACCATGGTGGCGGCGAGTTGGGGCGAACGAGCGGACGGTCTCCTTGAGTCTGCAAGAGCGGCTGGCGAGGTATCCTCGAAACTGAAGCAATTGCGGCAACTCAAGGAGGTTCTTTTGAATCGCGACACGTCTCTCTTGGCCGAGTTTGTTACACGCCTCGCTGAGCTTCAGAGTGAGCGGGCGAGTCCCATTCGGAAGTTCCTTGCCGAGTAATTATACTTCTTTTCTTTTCTGTTTATTCGTTAACGGTTTATGGTTTGCCTTTTCTTGCGCATACCGTTATGCCTGTCAGAGATTGGCAAGCGAGTGACAAGGAAAGTGAAGCATTGTTTCGAATATGAACTCGTTTTTGGTCTCAAGGTCTATTATCGTACTGATGCCTACTGATGGTTTTATGGTTGTCTTTTGGGCCATTAGCACCTAAGATCTTTATAATGAACTAATACGTTGGAGCTTGTGCTTGATGACCCTTGCATGGAAAAATGTAAATTCTCTTTAGGTGCACAACACTCCCAATGAGACATGCTATATTTGATTATCAAAACATTTTTGATGATTCATTGTATAAACTTATTTGTAGGTTAGTCCGTGTTTAGGAGCTTTGGTTTAATCTGTTGTTTGTTATCATTGAAAAGATATGTTTGTGTTGCCAGGTTCTAAGCGTGTACAATTTAGATACCCGGTCCCAGTTTTAGGCATGTTTGTCACTTGCTATCTTGCATCATACAGTCATACTTCTTCATACCTTAATATCTTATTATAGTCTCCATTTTTTTCAATCACTATAACTGCTGCAATCCACTAGTATAAAATAGGGCATCTACCCTATGTTCATTGCCAAATAAGTGATGGAATTCCACAATTCTATCAATAACAAAACCTTCTTTGACCAAATAACAGTGATTGGACTCTTACAGACTGCTATTCATAGTTAATTTGTTTTGAGACACTATATGCATGTAACTTTGTTGTAACCTTTATGGTAAATAATAGACCCAGACTGGATCTAACCCTGATCGACACATTCAATGAATATTATAATCTTAGCTTGTCTTGTTGGTCCTTTTATTTTACTTCATGTGCTTGTTCAGTAAAAGATCTCTGTGTTTCATGGTACTGTAGGATGATTGGTGACATAGGATCCAAGGATACAGAAGTTTTGCACGAGATCCTTCCTTGTCTAATATCTTTTCTTGAAGATGAAACTCCAGCTGTTGCTCGTCAAGCCATTACCACTGGAACTGCACTGTTTTGCCACGTGTTAGAGAAGCTTGTAATTCAGGCATGTTTTTTTTTAAAGTTATAATTATAAACCTGTTCAAGAACTTTTTTGGTTGTCAATGAGACACTATTAACTGTTAGGCTATTGTTTTTAATTTAATTATTCATTCTTATCATGTGATTTTACTGTCTTTATTTTCTTTCCTCTGGATTGCTTCCTTGTTTACTCTCATTGAAGATGTGACTAAGTGAACACTAGCATTATCTATTAACGCCCAACTGCAAAAGTATAATTTCTAGGGAAATTTTGAATGATGTTATCTCTTAATTTTGAAAGAGATCTGTGGCTAGGGCTGAGTATTCGGTTAAAATTGAACCGAACCGAATTTTTTTGAACTAACCGAACCGACCGGATTTTCAAATAAAAACAGAACAAATCGAACCGATAAAATATCGGTTAATTCAATCGAAAACCAAATTAACCGAAATAACTAAATTTAAGTATTATGGGAGATTTAACAATTAGTTAGGGATTTATAAGTTCACTTACTTAGGAGTTTACCGATTTTTTTTAATTATTTTGATTAATTCGGTTTATTTGGTTTAACCGAATAAGGAATTTTAAAATTGAAACCGAACCGAATTAACCAATTATTTTAGGAAAAAATTGAAATTCTGAAATAACCAAACTGAATTTTTAAATTCGTTCGTTCGGTCTTTTTGTTCGGATTAATCAAACTTTTGCAACTTTTGCTCACCCTTATCTGTGGCTCAGCATTTTTCTGCTGTTCAACTGAAGAAAAGGCATGGAGAGTGGAAAACTCCTTGTGCCTTGTGGATAATTGATTAAAGGTGTCATGCCGGCATACTTTGTGGATACTTGCTGGTTGATGGGAGTAGCAGATAATTGTCTGTAATTAATTAATGTTTTATAAATAACTAAGGTCTTCTAGAAATATACATTAAGGTGTACAAGATATCTGATGAATTTCATTGGAGAGTTTAGGCTATTTTCTATCATTCTTTAGTTTGGTTTTCATGAAAGTAGAACTTGCTTATGAAGAAAGAGAAGGGATGGCTATCTTGATGGGCCAGCTTGAATATACAAGAAGAATGTCGTAGTTAACTTCCATATGTTGGTTTCCCTTCTTATAAAGTTGAGTAAACTGCTACTTGTTTTTTGTCTCTTGAGTTTTGATTAACGTCTATTGCAACACTTTTTCGAACACCGAACTTGTTCCTGTTTTTAGTTCTCAAAATAATGGTTTCAACCCTGATGGAAATATATAGTGCCAAATTTTTGCTTATTCTATGAAAGCTAAGTTGTCTTGATATGGATTTGGAGAAAACTGAAACTGAAAGCCCTTTTACATGAGTAAAAACTGAAGGAGATCTCTGTGATTTGCAACAGTTAAATTTGTAGAGTGAAAGAGGACGAACTAACAAATACCTTAGCAAAATACTAAATCTTATATACTTTGTAGATAAGATTTTGTAGATGTGACAAAATCTCCACATATTTTTGTGGTATCATTCAGATTTACTTAAAATGGAGTCTTTGAAAGCCAGGATCTTAAAACACTAGTTTTTCAGGAATACTCCACTTCAATTGGAACCCAAGACTATTAAAGTTTGGCTATCAAAGCCAGAGACAGGCTAGAAGCATTGTATAGATTTTCTTGGAGAAACCTTTTTTTATCAGATGTGTGAGTGGGCATATTTGACTCAGTTGCCTCAAACAGTATTTTTTGATAGGCAGGATGAAAACTTTGATATTTTTGCTTGCTTTGATACCATGTTATAATTGATTGGCTTATTGGTATTCCAAAAGCTCAAGCTATTAAGAAAGCGACAAATTTTTATATTTGTTTTCTTTATATAGTATTTCTTTTCCAAAAGTGTATGGAAGAATGGAAATGGGAAACTTCGACTCAAACTGACAAAAGTGTATAATTTTATTGAAACTGTTCAGTTTTTAAAACAGGAAAAGGATAAAGAGGTATAGTAAAGGTATTGGAGCTGAGGCACCACATCCATAATAATCAAAATACGCGATGCCTTTTTTATTCTTTAGAAAATAAAACCATTCTTTTGATTTTTGCCCAAGAGAATTACTGTTGATTCTAATACCTGATACTTTTACTCCTGACAGAAGGAAACATATCTGAGTTGAGAACTTCTAATCAGTAACAAGCGCATAAGAAGCAAGTATGATATTTTGTTTTTTGTTCTTGATTTTAGGGTTTATACTCCAATGACATAGATGTTTCATTAAAATCATCATGGGCATGGATGCTACAGTTCAAAACTACAGTATTCCGTTCTGCATTCCAGGTAACTTTAGCTTCTCAGTAAGGTTGATTTAATTTTTTTTTGCTATATAAGCTGACAAAAACGTTACTCCTTCAGTCAGGAATTGATGGAGTTAGATTACTGGCGGTTAAGTTTGTTGAGACATTGGTTCTACTTTATACACCTGATCCCTATATTTCTTCAGATCCACCTCAAGAACCGGACTTTGGTAATTCTTTTTTTTTTCAGACACAGAAATGGATCATATATTGGCTTCCAGCCTTCTTACATAAACCAGATGCTCATTTCTACTTCATTTATGTTATTACAGATGTAGGATTCAATATTTCATGGTTGAGGGTTGGCCATGCTCTGCTTAATGTTGGAGAGCTGGCTGTTGAAGCCAGTCAGAGCTTGGGATTATTGCTTGATCAGCTGCGGTTTCCACAAGTGAAAACACTTAGTAATTCAATGGTCATTGTACTAATCAAAAGGTTGTTTCATCTTACCTAACTTATGTTTGGTAATTTATGCCTACAGAGTTTTGACCAGAAAATGCTATCTTTAGTTTGTATCATGCCTTTTAGTAACTATTGAGTTGAGACACTATTATGTGTAGAATAGAAGATTAAACAATATTAGATTGGATGTGTATACTTCAACCTGTGCAGTATTCACTTGTCGTATCTTTATTCCTCGTGTGCATGTGTAACAGATTGGATATCATACATACTATAGTCCAAGGTTTTCCTAGTATCACCATGATTTATGATTTTACATTTATGTGAGTTGGATGTCATCATTCTTAGTGAACAAGTTGGGAAATGTATATTTTGCTAGGCAATTAACCAAGAAATATAAGTCATTTTTACATTTTTCTTACAGCTCCTATTAGTCTTCACTCTATGAAACCTTCATGCTGAGTGGTGTTGAATTACATTAGATGCTTCTGCTTCAGTACTATCTTTAAGTGTCTTATCGTATGATGGCCAAAAGCAGGTTGATATTACAATTTATCAGTTTTAGCAAGGTTCAAAATACGGATTTGGGAGCTGGTAAATCACTGTTAGGACATTCTATGGTAGTTTTAACTTGTGTTTGTGTCATTCAACGTTTGAGATGGACAAGGAGAAAGGGGAAGCAACATCAATGGAGCTTAAGAAATTTACCTATTTCCTTCATCATTGTTTTCATTGTTGACTTTGGTCTTAGTTTTCACATTTCATTTTCCTGCCTGCCCTTCTTAGCCAACAATTGAAACCACTAAAGCTTCTTCTTTCCCCTGCTAGTATATTTTTCCTTCGATCATCTTCCACTGTACCTCTAGTGGCACTATGTTTTGCTGCTTATATCTGTGCCAACATTCACAAGGAATGATTTACCTTGTTCATGTCAGGTAAGATTTAAAGAAATCTAAGACACAGGGCTTTAGTGATCATGTGGGCAAAATTGCTCTACAAACCAACCGAAAACTAGTTTAGGTTCTATATACTTCATCTCTGACATGCATTATTGATTAGCACCAAAAAAATAATTAAAAAATTGGTGTATCATCTCAAAGATATTGAGATAGATGTATTATCAAGGAAACAATCTAGTTAGGGTCTCAATCATGATATAATAGTCTTTCTTGGGGTACTCTTGAGCTACTAAAGAATCCTTATGGCTGCCTCCTAATGGTCATGGCACGAAACTTAAAAAATTAGCCAATCACACCCACAACATATGAAATGCTAGGTCTAGTGATGGTGACATACTTCAATTTACCAACTATCTTTTACACTTCCTTAATCTGCTATCTTGGCATTAATCTGACATTATCTTCATGGGGGTGTCAAAGCATATCATACAAATGTTTCCATTGAGAGATATTAATATCTCCTTAATAGGCATGCTTGATGCTAAAAATACATTAGACGACCCAATCCTTGGTCTAGAAGTGTCGATGAAGATATATTTTCAATCTTGTGATTCTTGTAGTTTGATTATATTAACTTATGTTAATGATAATGTCATCTAAATATACAAAGAAAAGTGAGGTATAATTTGAACATTAAATGATCAGATACACTCCTAATCATACTGAATAGAGAAGGGCAGGACTGGATTTATTAAATAATGCTCTTGAAGTATACTTTAGGTTGTTTTGTTTGAATTTGCACACAAGATGACACTGCCTTTGAGCAATACACCTAGGTGACATCACTGTATTTTTGGTATCTAACTAGAAAAATGACACTAAGGTGAGGTAGAATTGATATAAAGCAATTTCAATTATAGGACAAAAAGTGTACACTTTTGATAGGGTCCTAGATTAGGGATGGTTATAGTAGAACAATCGAGCTTTGAGAACTGGTTGCAATGTGTTTAGTTCTTACTCTGTTTTAGGCATGGTTTGAAATCTCTTACCATGCTAGTTGCACAATAAATTACCAACACTTGATACTGTTCGACACACATAATGTCTCATGTGTCGCTGCGTGATTCATTTCAATGAGTATTGCGTCATGCCATAAAGTTTGACTTAAATCTATAGTTATCTTACCTTTTTCTTTATCTTCTTTCTCTTTCCACCTCCAATTTTCCATTGACACCGTATATCAAAATATTGACACGATACCAAAACAATATCTAACACTTTGCCTTGGTTGTATGTTTGTAGTAGTTGAGTCTCTAGCAGGGTTTGAAATTTCGAGCCATATCGCGCGATACCGGCGAAATTTTTCGTTCCGTCGACGGACCAACACCGGCACAACGGTTCCGGCCGGCTTCGGCGACGCCTCCGGAGGTGTCGCTCGGGCCCGGTGACGCCACCGGAGGCGTCGCGTGGGCCCGATGACGCCTCCGCGCGCAGGCCGCATGCGACCGGGGGCGCATCGCGATTTTGGAGTTTTTTTAACTTGGGGTTTAATTGAGATTTTAATAATCAATTCCTAACTATAGTTGGGGATAATTTAAATAGGCTTTATTAAAATTTATAAAATTATCTTATTATTTTTTAAAAATATTTTATTTTTTATTTTTAAATATTTAGATTAAAATTTTTTATTTTAGTTAATATATTTATGTTTTAAAAATACCGAAACTATACTGACACGGTATGATACGGTATCGAAACTGTATTATTCCGGTTCGGGACCAAAACCTTTGTACGGCTCGATATTTTAAACCTTGGTCTCTAGTACTAGCATCTCTACATCGAAGGATGGTGAAATATATAATGAAGTACAAATGAGAATTACCTTTGTTACATACTCAAACATGGTAGTTGAGGTGGACAAGAAGGTCATGGACTCAAAAAGGTCACATCTAGTTGATGTAACACTGGAGAATAATAATGATCTCCCTCTATTGATGAGAGTAATCAAGGAATGTATACTTGATAGGTATTAGGACAACTTGTCTTTACTTGGAGATAATATAAACAAGTACAACCAAACATGCAATGTAGAAGAAAGAATTTAGCTGCGCAAGGGAATATAATAGAAAAGTGGATTTGATTGTGAATAACAAAAGTAACATTGGTGAGAACTACATCATTTCAAAACATGATAGGAAATGCAAGATAGTAATGCACAAGATGTCTCAACCAAGTGCCTATTCTTTCTTATAACAACACCATTTTTGCTTGAAGTATAAGTGCAAATTGATTGATAAAGGAAAACTGACTAGAAAGGAAGGAGCAAAAGATATGAAAAGTACTCTAGCATTATAATTTTCGTTACCCTGATTGAATCATTAACTGTGTTCTTATCTCAGGATAAAAGGCACAAAAAACTGAAAGGATATTTGAAGACTCTTTCTCTAAGAAAAGTCATATCATTCTAGAGTAGTTATTGATGGAGGCAGCAAAATATCTAAAACCTAGTTTTTAATAGACACGACTACAGACCCAAATATTAGAATGAACCAAAGAAGATGGTGTAGAAGCATGCAAGTTGACACAACCTTGGAATGATTTGGAATGATGAATATGTTTCCTTAATTAACAAGACTCACACTCAAGATTCTGAAAACTAGATAAACTAGGAACTTTCTTCCTTAAACTTTGTTGTTTTGCTTATATTAGGTGCTTGTGTATTTAAAGAGATGGCCACAAATAAATATAAAGCTAAGACACGGTGACTTGGTAAAATCCAGGAGATTCATGCTTTCTTCCAATCTTCTTTTCATTCCTTGAATTTTTAATGGAAACAAAATTTTTAACGAATGTTATTAAACATTTCAATGACTTTGTGAGTCTGTTTTGTTGGTACTTGAACATTTCATTTTATCTGTTTGTATCATTGATGCTGACAGAGTGGATATTTGGCATTCCTATTTATCACATGCAAAAATTAGAAACACTTGTGCCAGACACTTGGATACATACTCGTGTTGCAAGGAGCATCTTAGGCATCCCTCTCAGAGACCTATGCATATAATATCATATTACAACTATGAGTTAACCACTATGCTTCTATAATCCCAGTTCGGTCCTTGGCACATATAATCCCAACACCCCACACTGCCAGAATAATTACTCACAGTCAGATGGTCATCAAATTGCTTGGGTCTATGCTTTCCATAGTGTATGTAAATTGTGTTCTAGTTATCATAGCTTATTGGCACTCAGTAATCCTTTTCGAGCCATTGTCCATGATGTCTACATGGCTTAACAAGAGTATTGGTGCACCTAGCTCTTGTTCTTGCTCATACCAACCATATAAAATTTGTTGAATTTTAATGCCAAAAGCATATGAAAGTTTGGAGTTCTTACTTGATCGTCATTGTTGTTCACCTATGTACATTGTCTGCTCAATTCAGGTACTTCATCTGCTGGCAACACATAAGAATTTCATAGATAAAGTTATTCTAAGATATCTAAATGCCGCTTTATCTCCATTTTACTCTGTTACAAGTGATCATTATTGGTATGGGTAATACTGTTTACTTTGGCATAGGTCACACCTTCGAATTATGCAAGCTATTTTTTGCGTGTTAGTAGACATTGACATCATTTATAATGCTAGTCCTATGCCTGTCTTGTCTTGATATTTGTTGGGCTGGCACAAAGTGGGTATTGTTCCACTTGCATCGAGAACAAAAATGGTTGAAAATGACATTGTTCTATTGCTGTAATGGGCGCTCTTAGCATACCATGGTGGGTGCCCAATATGTACTGACCATACAAGCACTAAAATCACTGTTCACTGAGACTGCATGGCATTCAGTGGCTTGTTTTTGTGAGGTCGTTAGTTGGAATTAGTACAATCCTACCTTACTTCCTCTATATAGTTGTAAATTACTAAATTTTGAATCCTGCTACTAGATCAATGTGATCTGAAGTGAATACTGTGTATTGTACCCTTTTAATAGAATCACTTATCTGTTTCTCTGGTGTGATGAAGCTATTAAAACAATATGTTTGAAGAATCTTCCACTTGTGATGCTGGGATTACCTATGTTTGTATATGCAAGTTAGATGTTTTGATTCATTTATTATGGATGCTCCTTATGCACAAGAATCAGATTCTAACAAATCATTAGAATTTGGCATGTAGCTGCTAATTTGTCAATACAATTTGGGATTTAGTTATAAATTTGTCATTCTAGTTTCATGTAATCTTTGAGACTCATGCTCTTTTCGTATGTTCTACATGATAGATACCTTGATGATTTCTAGTACAACTGAAATGTGTCTCTCAGCAGTTTGCATATTAGGGGTTTCATTTATTTTCATATTTTACAATGTTTTTCTCTTCTACTGTTTCCTTGGCTGGTTTGATGTTTTCTGCCAGTCTCTCAGCTATAGCAGTGAAAAGGCCTTCCTTTTATGGACGCATTTTACCAATTTTACTTGGTTTGGATCCGGCAATTTCAGTTGTTAGTGCCCGAGTCCCAGGATCACACCATGCCCTAAAAATTGCCTTCGTTGCCTGCTTGAAATGCACACACTCAAGCGCCGAACCGGTAATCCTTCCTGATGTAGTTGCCATTCTTACTGTTATCTAAAGTGTATGCTGTTGCAATTTATTAAGAATATATCTACCACCTAACTAGTTTTTTCAAGTGTCAGCTTTACATGTAGAAAAATCTTCTTAGTTTTTATAGCCAGTGCTGTTGTTTACTAATTTTCCCAAGTGCTATATTGAGAGGTGATTTACATATTTAGAGTATTCTGAACATGTCGCTTGTTTCTGCAGTGGCGAGCCCGCTTGACTGAAGCCTTAAAAGCCATTGATACTGGTGAGCCGATCGACCAGGCAACTAAAAAGAAATATACGGAGATTTCTATTAACACTCAAAACTCATTACCAGGAAAGGTAATAACTAATAAGCATACCATACTATGTGATATTTCTCTGTTGGTTTGTTTTAGCATGTGCTGTACCAATTGCAGGGTGATAATTCATCAATGCACGCATGTGATGAGCCAAGTAGTGATCTTGCAAATAAGAGGCTTATTGCTGAAGTGAGCAATGATTTGCTGCATGATGATGTTACATCTAGTAAACGAATTAGGCTGTCATCTGATATGGAACAAGATCTTCCTGAAGAATCATCTAAATTTTCTGCTGATCAAGTTGAGGACAAGCTTCCTCTTGTTGATTCTGTACCTTATAAGGATAAGAGCCCAGGACCTGTACAACAACTTGTTGCTATGTTTGGTGCATTGGTTTCTCAAGGCGAAAAAGCCGCTGGTTCTCTCGATATCCTTACTGCAAGCATCTCCTCTGACTTGCTAGCAGAAGTAGTTATTTCTAACATGCAGCATCTCCCTCCAATATGTCCTAATATTGACAAAGAAGGCAGTTCCTCCTCCAAAATTGTCTATTCCTCTGTGTTGCCAACTGTGCAATTGCCTTCACTTGTTTCAGATATTCGTTCATTATCAAGTTTGAACCCTCTGCTAGCATCACTAGTAGTGCCACCTTCACAATCTTGCGATGTTGATGTAAGCTTTCTTATGTTTCCTTCTTGGAGTATGACACTCATCCTGGATTTCTGATTTATGTTTTCTGTATATTGCATTTTCAGTTACAGAAAAATGATCAGGATGATGATGAAGTGACAGACAGAGCGCAAACAACCTTAGCTGATGGTAGTGCAACAAGAGTTGCCAGTTTTCCTGCTTCTGTTTTACCACTTCCACATGGTGCTGAACATGGCCATTCAGCTGTTTCATCAATAGTAAACTCGGAAATGGATGAGAGAAAAATACCTGGTGTTGATTCAACCAATTCTTCTGACGAAATCCAAGAATCACATGATGCTTCTCATTCTTCCATCCCTGAATTGATTGAAACCAGTCAAGATCTTATCACAGGTTTAGGCAACACACTGCCTTCAAATGTTTTATCAGCTGAATCCCTTGTCTCTGATGTTACAGGAACCCAAAGTACTGGAGTGATTAATCCTGATACATGTCAGGCAACTTCTACATCTATTGCCACCCCATTCCAGTATGTTCTACCAAAAATGATAATTATGGATGCCAACCTAACTGAAGAATCTAAGGATCAACTACAAAAGGAGGCGTTTATCCGTGTACTTGATGTTTATAAGCAAGCAGCAGGTTCTGGTGATTCAATTACTCGCCTTTCGTTGCTTGCTCACTTGGGAATGGAGGTATACCCTTTCAGTTGCTTAAAAGCTAAGTGATTTTATAACATTTATGATAAAAAACTTTCAATTTAAACTCGCATGTTTCCACCTGAACCATAACTGCATGCTTGACGAGTGTAGTTGTAGGTGAGTTATTATACTCATCAACTTATTTGTGCAGATATGGATGAAGTGAAATTCAAGTGTTCCTTGCTTTCCAGATCTTCTTTTCTTTTTTTGTATTATGTTTGCAACTTAACTTGTTAATTATTTTGGACAATGATAGGTGGAAACAGAGCATTTACTGGCTTAATCTTATGTGATGAATTTTGAATTGTTTATATTGATTCATGACCACAAACATACTTTCATACAAAGTCAAATTTTGTTTCACTTTAGAGTTAGAGTTTTATTTCCTTCCCATTCATGTTTGTCAGCATTATGGGCTTCATGGTACATGTTCACAGTCATCTTTGTTCTTTAGGTACAAACATCCCTTCACAAATTTAATACAACTAATTGATTGATTCTTTATTCAGTTTCCTTTGGAGCTAGATCCTTGGGGGCTTTTACAGAAACACATTGTATCAGACTATCTGGAGCATGAGGTAGAGCTTTTGTATTTCCTGACTTAAGTCTTTGCTTTAAAAATTTTCTGAATTCTCCTTAAAGCTACATCATCACAGCAAGTTGAATCATTTTATGTTCTATTCTATTGAGGTAGTTAATAATTTTGATGTTTGAATATACTTTTTGTTGACTAAAATATGTCTGTGTCACTGAACCTCTAGTTTCTACTTCAAAATCGACAGTTTGCAGTGCTTTATATTTCTCATGAACTAACATTTTAATCTTGTAGACTCTTGGCCTTTGTGTTCAGTGCCAGTGTCAGGTAGGTGGCTATATTTTTGTTTTTGGCCTCTAACTACGAGGTGCCCCCACACTGTATAGGTTGTGAGAGAATTTTCCATTTGGGGTGGGAGCAATAAGGTGAAACTCCTAACAGGCTGTTAAATAGATTCAAACCCTGATCTTTGGTATCTAGCTCATTTACCACTAGACCAAACAATTGTTGCAATATAGATAGCTATACTTGATACACGATTGATTTTGTTAGTTTTATTTGGTGATTTGCTAAGGGCCTTGCTATTGATTCTTTTCTGATCAAGGATTCCATTATATGATGCCTGGACAAATTCCAATGAGGGGTTCTTTGATGTGATTTTTCATAACTAAAGGAGTTGATGGGCTTGGGTGTTGAAAGAAAATTGAAAAATAAAAAACCTTCATAAAGGCGAGAATGAACCTTCAGTTTACTTTTTTATTTCATAATGCGTTTCAGGTTCCTATGTGTAAGTTATCCAAATTAACGAGATTGTTCCAGCGTAATGTTTTTGATTTGGTTTGGTTGTTTAAATAAACACTGAATGCACATTATATAGTTCATGCTTGTATAAACATAAACAATGTACACCTAGTCATTTTGAGGCCCTCATATAGGCCTCTTGAGTTTTAATGTGGCATGTGTTAACAAAATATACTTGTGTTAGTCTAACTTCTGAAGTACTGTTTCTTTCTGTTAAAGGAGATTATACTTCTAGCTATCTACTTATTCTCTCAAATTCTTTCCTATTTACAATGATAGCATACCATGTTAGCATCATATTGTGAAGTATTAATTATTTTCTTTCTGATATTAACATATATATAAAATAGGTTCTTTTGCACTGCATTTTGTTGATTAAGGTTAGACTGGTAGTTTCAACTTAACTTAGTGTTAGAGCAATAGGATCTTGGTCTAGTGCATTGTTTTTTCGTCAATTCTCTTTGGGGAGCTCATGGGAGATCAAACAAGCACAATCTCCTCTCATCTGTAGCAATTTGTAACTAATGAAGACAGTTCATATAGAGGCTGCAAGACCACTTTGTATATGTGAAGACTCTTGCAACCTTCCAAATAGCATGTTTTCATTGTTGATTTCTCCTCGTTGACTTATCAACCTTTATTTTGTTCGTTACTACCTTGCAACATTGATAGCATTGCCATTGCTCACACATAAGTTGGCTTAACCTTCACTTTCATTGGCTAATCTTGTACATAAAAAAAATTTGTTGGCTCAGTGACAACTAGCTTATCGTGGTGCATGCAAGGATTGAAATCTCGAGTCAAGTCGAAGTTGCAATTGTCGATTAATTCAAGGTGTCGTCGATCCCGAGTATTGGTGTTGGAGGTGTGCCAAAGGAGAAGGGGGCATAGGGGGATTGGAAGAAGAGAAAACACGAGTGTCAGAGGAAGAGGAAGAAGAGTTGGATACAAGGAAGCTTACCTAAAGTGGAGAGACGTCATGTGAGTTGATGTTGTAGGTGGAAACTAAGATTTGATGTCTCGTGATTTACTCTTTTCAGAAGATGGAGGTGCTAGGGTGTCGAAAGAAGATAAGGGTTTCAACATGGAGGATGGTTCAACACAAGCATCTTGTGCTGAAAGATGGAATGAGATCTTGAGCAAGATTGTTGGAGGAAGATAAAGGAGCTAGGTGTTAGAGGAAGGCACGAGTTTCAACGCAGAGGGTTCAATGCTTGCTTCTCGTGATAGAAGAAGTTGGAGAAGCAAGATTACGAGCAAGATTGATAGAGGAGCTAGGGTGTCGAAAGAAGATGTTGAGCGAGATCGCAATGTGGAGGAGGAGCTCAATGCAACTATTTTTTCAAAGAAGTTGTATTGAGTGCTAACAATTGTAGCAAAATATTAAAATCAGCCTATTAAGCTCAAGAGAGTAGCTAATAATGACCACTCAACTCAATGAAACATCAGACATTAATCTATAGGATCAATTCAGAAACTAATCAGCCTATTTAGCTCAAGAGAGTAGCTGATAATCACCACTCAACCCAGGAATGGACAATGTGTAGGGCAACAGTCGCTCCAAATGCTCGGACATAGCCTAACCTTTTCTGCAAAGGTGGAATCCGCCACCTTAGCGGCCCCATACGATCGGCCCCACGACCATTTGTGAGGAGGTAAATCGAGAAACTGCAGTTGGTCACGACGCAAGAGGGTATTGCCTGGCTTCGTAAAGATTCGAACTCTTGCCCTCTTCTGCAACTCAGCTGCGTCGTAATCAACTCAGCTATGCCCCGGAACCAACTCAGCTATGCCCCGGGGGTTCGGACATAGCCTAACCTTAAGCCTTGATACTATGCTGTCACATCCTGCAAAAGCTAGGTTCGCCTTGAGGTAGGTTTCACTCACCGTGCATGGTTTACAATAATGTCAGAGCAAAGTGTAACACAAAATCTAACTAAAATGCATACCTTAGAAGAAACATGTCTAATAGTGTGATTGTTAGAATCAAAACTTCACACTTGGTAGTCAAAGGACTTCAACAATTGCATACAAATTGCTATGTCAGGAAACAAAACATGTGCATAAATTTTACAACATTAGAGTTTCAATTTGTGTATTTATTTTAATATAGTCAATTCTTATCTTTATGTCACTTATCACTGTTGATTATTGCAAGTCATTCCATTTAATTATTACCATTTATTATTATGTATTTCACTTAATTATCACTATATTTTTATCACAAATAAATGCACTTGTAATTATCACCAACAAGTCCACTAAGAAGTGGATCGTTAGAGCTAGGTTCTCAAACTATAAATATTGTCATCTAAAGCCTATGAAAAAACGATATAACATTCTCACACAAAATAAATACTGACTGCAAGTACCCACACTACCACATCTCTGTGGGCAGTAGGCTCGTTGTTTTTATGTTTTAATATTTATTTTCAGCATTTATAATAGTTGTTCCATTTGAAGTCTTTATGTCACTTTGTGCTACGTCATTCTTGATTAATGCTTAGTTTGAGGGAGTAACCTAAGTCTCCTTTTAATAAATGTTGAACTAATTCAGCCATATATTAGAAGATAGTCTCTAAATAGGTGTTTATAGCATAAGAGAAGAATACAAGTATCAACATATAACATAGAGGTAAAACTGTTTAAAGACACGTATCAAATATGGAGTAGCCAGAGTGTGGATATTTTCTTTTGAAAATAACCTTTCCCTTGTTAATCTCCACAAGATCACCCACATGTATAGAGTAAAAAAAAGACCATTTAATTAACCCCAATAATCTAATTCTTTTAGAACCCATTTGTCTAGTTAAGTTTTGTTTAAATCTCTTTTCAAAATCAATTATGGTAGCATATATGATTTTTTTATACATTTAATTCATGCACAAAGAATCATATAAATGAGTCCAAGAATAGAATTACCCATCTAAGTATGTGTCTAGAGAAGAACTCAAAAGGCAATCAACATGTTATTCTCTTCTCGGATTTGGCTCTACAATTAAGCAAAACTCCGCTTAGAAGACCATCAAAAGTAACACAATATACTAAGAATAGCAAAAACATGCTCAAGACCAGAAATACATTACTAAACAACTTAATTATCCTACCAACATAAACAGTAAACAATTGGTGAACATCTATTCTAAGTATCCACTAGCACTCCAAGGATAATAGCTTTAATTCAACCTATCATTGCCAGAACAGTCTATTTAGCAATAATCAAGAAATTTAATGAGATTAGAAGAGAAGGAACACTTACTCTTTGCCTCTAAATCAGTGTAGCTCAATCAAGAAATTCCAGCCACCACGAACACTACATAACTCCAATCTGAGGAGATCAGATCAATAACTTTTAAAGATGTATTAAGCTAAGATTCTTAAAGGACAAAAGATGCAAGAATTAAACCGATCAACAATAGATAAGATCAATCCAAAAGGCAACTATCACGGAAGGGAAGATGGGAATTGAACCAGTACGGCAGTACCCACTAGATTGCTTTATAGAAAAGTTGCAAATTGATAGCAGCTGATCGGTGGTCTCAGCTGAATCTTGTGGAGGATGATCTGCATCCACGACACAAAGAAGAGTTGTCACTAACAGAGTAATAGAGTGCGAGGTAGAGAGTGATTGATAGAGGGAGGACTGTTGGTGGTTTTTTGCACTGCCTAAAGGGTAAAATGACCATCATCGCTCATCGGAGAGGAAAGGGAGAGAGGTTTTGAAGTGTGAGGAATGCCCACTCTCCACCAGGGCTCTGATTGTATGACTTGATGTTGCTATCAGGGCAATTTCGTGAAAAAGAAGAGGTGTGAAGAAACAGGAAAAGAGGAATCATGTGGTAAAGAGGATTATTCAAATAATTGTAAGCAACCCAAATCTCTACGTGATCTAGCATAACTTGAGTAAAGTAGTTGATTCCCAGTATAATTTTGTTTCAGCCCTAAAGCTGTCAAAATTAATCCAAATCGGCCTAATTTGATCCAACTTACTTCTAACCACAAGGGTCACTTGATGAACTTGTTAAAGCCAAATTTGGATTCTAATGGATACTTAATTAGCATCAACGACAGTTTGGTTCAGCTCCAATGAAAATCAAACAATCTCAAATTTGAGTCAAACCTAAAACTTATAATTAACCTCTAATCACCATTAATCTACCTCAAATAAATTGAATACAAAGTTGGAAATTAACCATTACACTTTAATTAGCCCTAATTGTTGTTAATTCCAACAATTCACCTTTCTTAAAATTTTAGGATTATAACATGACCAGCTTGGTCAGACCACCCGGTCTGTCTGAACAATCTGACAAGTCCAACCACACTCAATTCACCCTCTATAACTGACCTGTCCGCTTCAGCATGTCTGACCGCAATATGGATCCAAGTTATGAAACTTCAACAATGTTACCATATGAGAAACAAATATCATTTACAAGTTTAGAAATTTTGGTCTTGATTGTTGAGAGAGGGCAAAATTGGAGGTACAGATGTTGGTCTTATTGATTTTGATTATTCATGTTTTACATTTGTGATAAATTCTGGAAGGTCTGGTAATATTTCCTGATTGTTAGGAAGCTTCAGTGACCTGATTGAATAGTTAAACTGGAATGTTCTATATTAAATATTTTCAATCTAAAAAATTTTATTATAATTTTTCTGCTGCTCAAATTTTTTTTGCTATATTATTTTAAATTAATTTGTTTTTTTTAAATGATATTAATTTGTTAAGTTCTTCTATGTCCCATTTGTTTATTATATTTTATCACTTTTTTTGACTCCTGAATTCATCATTATCAGGGGCACGAGTTGACTTTGCATATCCTATACAGGTTACATCGGGAGACAGAACAGGATCAAGACTTTCTTTCATCTAGAACTGCTGTATCAATTTATGAAACATTTCTATTGACTGTGGTGCGTTTTGCTCCATTGTTTAGTGGATATCTTACCTGATTTCCGCTTATAATCATCATTATTCTCTGTAGGCAGAATCTATTCGTGACAACTTTCCAGCCACAGATAAATCACTCAGCAGATTGCTTGTTGAAGTACCTTACTTGTCAGAGGGTGTCCTGAAGCTATTGGAGGGCTTGTGTTCTCCTGACCGAATTGAGAAACATGAAAAGGAATTCCAAAGTGGGGATCGGGTTACTCAAGGCCTGAGTGCTGTATGGAATCTTATTTTGCTTAGACCTTCTAGTCGAGCCAGATGCCTCCTTGTTGCTTTGCAAGTACTGACTCATCATCTTTTCACTAGTGAAATTTCATTTACTTTCTCTGAGATTCTCTTTCATTGTTTGAGCTCTTTTCCTGACAGTGTTTTCTGTTATTTAATGTTTGACAACTTGTGATGTAAGTTATGATGGAGTAGTTTCAGTTTCCAGGTATAAGAAAATGAATTCATCTAATGCAAACGAGTAATATTCACCTTTGGATTTGCTTGGATATCTCTATTAAGAGCTGAACCCCACTCTATGATTTTTTTACTTTGTTATGGATACATATCTATTCATATTATACCCTTGTCCTTAGTGACTCGAAGCCTTAATATTGGATTACTGAAATAATTATGACGTTAAAGTAGTCACCAAATGCTTTTGTTTTTCACTATGAAATTTTATGCCATTTCTTGATATTTGAGCTCTTACGTTGTCTCTCTTAACATATTTGTTCATCTGGTTACCTTTGCTGGAAAATTTGAGAGCTTGAAATTATACCTCTGGTTCATTGCTTTTCAAACAAATTTCTAGGCTAGAAATTCTCGTAGGGAGAAAATTTTTGCCATATGATGTAACAACATTGATCATAATCTTGGTTCTTAGGTGCTACTTGATATGTTTTGTGTGAAACTAATTTAATTGCTTGAACATGGAGCTTGCTGGCTTACAAAAAGATTTAATGGTAGAGGTGTCATTAGTTTGGTATCCTCAATATATATGAGTAGTTTCCATTTTTTTAATGCTACTTTAGGATAACTTGTCATTTCTTTTCAGAAATTTTTATTGGTGAAAACATAGAAGCTTTTTGTTGTTTGAAAATTTTAATTTTGAAAAGTGAAAATTTAAGTAAATTTGTAACTTTTTGTCCATGCAACTTCTTACATGATTTAATTAAAATAGTCGAACTAGGAAAATCATAGATTCTTGTTCTTTTTTCTATATTAAAATACCTTTATTTTTATGTCAACTGTTAATCTAGTTGTTTTTTAAGCTATTGCAATTTAACTATATTCTTAGTGCAGCACAACTTATGATCTCTATATGTATATGCTGTCATAAAGTAGTAATTTTTCTTGCTACACCTAGTTGTGGTTTCAGTTGACATTAGAGAGGGTTTTTAAGGTCTAATTTTGTATCCCTCTCCTTTGTATTGCCATGCTTTGATAAAATCATGGTTCCTTCCTACCACTGTTCGATTTTTTCTGCTCCTAGGGTTGTATAATCTCTTTCTCTAATAACTCTCTTCCTTCTGCTATCTTTTAATTGTTTTTCCCATGACTAGATAGGGGTGATCCATTTCATGGCATCTAGTACAATCAATCAGAAAATCTTACCTTCTTTGGAACCCCTAACAAACTCAATGATTTCCACTATCGTCTACAGGTGCAAGTGCTCACTTTATTGTTGGATTTGAAGGGTGGCGCCATCATCTAGATTCTCTACCTTTGAATGAGAATGATGTGTTATCTATTACAACTTAGCAAGGCTTAGATTATATGGTTCTCACTTGGCTTTTCCTTCGTTTGGAAACCTAACATAAACACAGTGATTCCCACTTTCTCCTATGGATGCAAATGCTCACTTTATTGTTGGATTTGAAGGGTGGCTTTGTCATCTAGATTTTCTACCTTTGAATGAGAACGATGTGTCATCTATTACGACATGCAATGCTTAAGTTTTATGGTTTTTCACTTGACTATTTTCACCTAAGGACCTTAAATCACCTTGAATATACTATTGCGTGTGAAAATACAAAAAATAAATTGTCAAGGATTGTGGAGTCCAAGATATAATGTTGTGAGATGAATGAGGAGCAAATGCCAAAGCTAAGGTCCAATATTACTCAATGACTATGATAAGAAGTTTGAGAGATTGATAAAGTTATAACATTTACTTAACCAAAAAAGAGACATGATGCCAAAAAGAGATGATAATTAACTATCTTCTGGGATTAGAAATGACAGTGGGACTCTTAAAAACTTTTGATGCAGCAGTAACATAAACCTTGTGCTTGAACACAGCTAAGATCAGCTAGGCTGATTTATTAGCCTAATTTTAGGGAAGTAAAAAAATAATAAAATTGAGATTTGTGAATGAGTTTATCACTTTATTTTGTTGGACTCATAGTTTAAAATTTCGCACTGTGCTAGGCGAAACGGACGAAATTTTTCGTTCTGCCTGCCAACCGACATTGGCATCGCTGGCCACTATGGCCTCCTCGACCTCGCGGGAGGTCGTCGCGGCCTTCCGAGGGGTCGTGAGTACGTGCCTAAACTTAAACTTAGTGTTTAATAATTTTAATCAACTCCTAGCTATAAATAGGGATAATCTAAACATGCTTAATTAATAAAATTATCTCATTAATTTAATATATATTATTTTTTTTAATTTTAAAAATATATAATAATTAATTATTTATTTATCATATAGGAGTGCCCATATCCTATATATATATATATATATAATTATTATTTTTAATTTTTTAATATTTAGGTTAAATTTTTTATTTTTAATTAATATATTTTATATTTAAAAAATACCGAAACCATATCGACACGGTACGATACGGTACCAAAACTTCCTGTCATAAATTGAAATTCTGATACGGCTCGAGATTTTAAACCATGGTTGGACTGATTTTTAAAATTTTTTTTTTAGTTGTGTGATTCTCCTGAGTCAAGAAGAATCCATCTATTAATGAGTTGAAGTAAATTTTTCTTCAAGGAATCAAAGCGTTTTGTCATCACCGTCTTCACTTTAGGTTCTCCCTCAAATGACGAAGAAAACACTACAAATTGTCATGAGATGGAAACATAATCTTTGAATCAATTATGCCCTTGATGGCTGTAAATGACAATGCTGAAGATGAGAGTTTTGACATTTTGACTGAGTGAATATTACCTAACACAAACACTTGAATAGGTAGCAGATTCTCAATATTGATAATTGCACCAACTTTAATTCAATTATTTGAAAAGTCGAGAAAATGAACATTAAAATAAAACTTAATGTGCCAGGAATTTTCTTGGAGATATATTTGGTGAAGTTGTAGGGGTTATGCAAACATAGACAATTGGCCCTCTTGTGGATAAGATACTATATTTTCATGTTGGTCTGTTCTTTCATATATGTTAGTTTAGAAATTTTTTACTTTATCATTATTGTTTATTATCCTTATTCTAGCTTCTCCATAGAGTGCAGTGCATCCTGCAGAAGAAGTGCGGATGAAAGCGACACGCTTGGTAATTTTGGGTTTTAATTGCAAAATTTGTACTTTGCAAAACTACTTTCATCTAACATTGGTTTCTTGATATTTCAGGTTGCAAATAAACTATTTTCTATGCCAAGCATTTCTCTGAAAATTGAAGACTTTGCCCGTGAAAAACTTCATTCAGTTATTGAGGATGTTCCTGTTATGGTGCACATGGAGGCTGAAGAATTATCTTCTGAGCTGCAAGAGGTTTAATTTAGAAAAGTTTTTGTTTTCTCAAGATTTGGTTCGCTTAATAAGTAGTATACCAGTGCATTTGATTTGGTAAAAGTAGGATGAGGATTGTTTGTGGAATTACTTAGGCTCTTCGGTTCATACCTCAAAGAAGTTGAGAATTATATTGTTGTTAGTTGTGGTTCTAAGATGTTCTTTATATTGCTATATTTTGCTTGAGTTTATATCAGTGTCCCTTTGATTTGATAAAAGTAGAATGAGGACTGTTTGTGGAATTACTTAGGCTCTTTGGTTCTGGTTCATATCACAAAGGTTGAGAATTATATTGCTTTTAGATATGGTATCAAGGTATTCTTCATATAGTTACTGTATGCTTGAGTATTGGTTAATATGTGGTGTACTGCAATTATATTATTTTTTGAATAAGTCTCCCAACTTTTCATCAGATCTCAGTTTCGAAACACAGGTTAACACTTGCCCCTTCGCAGAATTGCATGTCCTCACCTACTAAAAGTGTTTAGGGTGTGGCACTGGCACAGGCTTGCCTAGTCATACGTCTTAATAGTTAGTTATGTTGTCTTTGCTACCTGATTTATAACCCTTGCCAATATAGATGTTTTCTTATAGTTGCTATAATGTTGCATTTGTTTTTTCTTCATTTAACTACTTGTTCTGCATTTGATCGTGTAATATTTAAATTACAGAATCCTTTTATTATTCCTTGTGTTTTTCAAGTTGGACATCCTTGAATGATTATCTTTGATACACCAAATTTGTCATGAGATAATGTCAGCTCTTCAATTCCTTAAAATTGATTTTTTCAGTATTACTTTATTTGATATCTTGTGTGGTTGTTTTCTAAACAAAATAATATTTTCTTGTAACTATCTTAATATAAACTGTCATATCTTTTCTTTTGTTAATTTCATATAGGATGCTGGCATCAGAAATCAATCTAATGAGGGGCCTAAATCTGACAATGGAGTAATGTCTAGTACCCAACTAGATCAAAGTGTAATGTCCTCTCTGACAATGGAGGCACAACGCTGCATGTCACTTTATTTTGCACTTTGTACTAAGGTTTGATACATATTTTCTTTTCCTTGTATTACTTGTTCTTAGCTTCTTTTCTTATATATTCAATTATCATATATTTCTAACTGTTCTTTTACAGAAGCATTCTCTTCTTCGTGAAATTTTTGTAATATACAAAAGCATATCAAAGGCCGCAAAAGAGGTGGGCTGCAGTTATATTTTCCTTGTTCATTGCCTTGTACTTGTATGCTTTCTTCTTCACCAAGTTCTAATGCTTTTAGCAAATGGTTTATGTTGTGTCATACAGGCAGTTCGGCTTCAGATTCCCATCTTGGTTCGTACTATTGGGTCTTCTTCGGAGCTACTCAGAATAATCTCAGATCCACCAGTTGGAAGCGAAAATCTTCTTATGCAGGTTTTAACATTAAGATATATTCTGCCTACAGTCCCTTAACCTCCTTTGCATGAGAGATAGGCAGAACCATCATGTTCGTTGCTCTAAATTGAATCTGTGACCCAATGCCATATTTGGTTACTTTATGAAGCATTAATTCTTCATATATGTTGACATTTCCATGCCATGTGCATAGATTCTATATGGAATCAGTCTAGTGATGTATTCAGTTTTCTTTGTTTATATTATTTTTTTCTTAGACACGTGGATTGGTTTCAATCATTAGGACAGCTCCTTTGGTTTTAACTGATTTCAAAAACCAATCCTTTTTTTACATTTTTTTCTTCAGTTATTGTGGTTCCTGGAGTTAAGAAATTTTGGATAAAACTTGAATATGATTTATATTGTATGACAGTTCATCAGGTTTTGCAAGTATATGGTTTAAGAAAGGCAAGATGGTTGCAATACATGCTAGTTTACTGGCTGAATGTTTAATTGAGTGCATTATCATTGGTGTTGGTACAGGTCTTACATACATTAACAGATGGGATAGTCCCCTCACAAGAAGTGGTATCTTCTGTTAAGAAGTTATATCACTCAAGAACTAAGGTATAGTATAACATGTAATGTATTAAAAACTCCTTTTGCTTTACTAACAATTATTTATGTTGGTTTCAGGATGTAGAGATACTGATTCCAGTATTGCCATTTCTATTGAAAGATGAGGTTCTATATCCAACTCCTTTTTGTCAACAATAGCACCTGCAATAACTCACAATAGCATGCTATATAGTATTGAGTAGTAGTATGGTTATGCTAATCACACAAATGGCAAGTTAACTGTTCTTGGATGGAATCTTATATGCATGCCATATCTTGGTTTTGGACTACTGATGCATTAAGCAAGTCAATCTCATCCCTCCCCTATTATGCTTTGCTGCTACTTGTTAATAATTGTTTAGTCATGGCTAATTTTCAGTACAAAAATATTTATTTTGTTAATTTTACTTCCAACAGGTTTTTAAAACTATATCCCAATGCTTTTAATAATTGGCTTGCATTTTTTTTATTAATTTACTGGAGGTCTTTTGTTGTTTTTTTTCACCAACTTTTCCCCATCTTGTCAGTCCCCCCCCCCCCCCCCCCCTCGCCTGAGAAATTTGCACTTACTATGATGTTAATGATTATTTACTCGTGGCTAATTTTCAGCACAAACTTACGTATTTTGTTAATTTTACTCCCTACAGGTTTTTAAGCTAAATCCTGAAACTTTTAATAATTGACTCACCTTTTGATTTCTTAATCAATTTAGTAGAGGTCTCATATTGCTTTTTTTTTTGTTTATCTTCTAGATCCTTCCAACTTTTCCCCAGCTTGTCAATCTTCCCCGTGAGAAATTTGAAGATGCCCTCAGTCGTGTGCTTAAGGTAGATTTTCTTATGGTATTACTTTATCTACCCATCTTCACAAGGCATCATATTATTGTATCACCATAATTTATGATTTTATTCAGTCCCCAGCACACTATATCTTCTTTTCTTAGTAATGTATAGTTATTTTACATTTTGGTCATTTGATGGTTGATCATCAATTAGTAAAAATAAAGTACTTGTGTAACCGATGCCAGGTCCACATCATAGTAGCTTTCAACATAGTTGATTCCCATCTAGATTGACCATTGAAGATCAGAATTGATGTTAACTGAGAAGTTTGCTATCAATTTAACATCAACTGATCTAGGCATAAAATTGTTGTTTTATTTTATTTTCTTTCCCTTAAATCATTCAATATGCATAGATACCCATGGGAAAGGGGAAAAGAAAAAGGAACAGGGAAAAAGAATGAAAGGGAAGGGAAGTGATGATGATGAGAAAATGCTAAAGGTTAGTAGTAAAAGGAGAAAGGAACAAAAAACTGTTAATGTTTTCTACATTCTCTAGGTTTAGAATGGTGTATTACATGACCAAGATATTTTTATTATAACAAGCTTTATATGGTTCTGGTTATCATTTATTTTAGAGAACTTCTAATATCAAACTTAGTAGATTGTGTTAAATACAAGGTGTCATATATGGTGTCAACTTGCATGACTTGCCCACCTCCGCTTTTGTTAAATTGT
This sequence comes from Curcuma longa, assembly GCF_044706935.1. NCBI lineage: Eukaryota > Viridiplantae > Streptophyta > Magnoliopsida > Zingiberales > Zingiberaceae > Curcuma > Curcuma longa. The sequence continues at coordinate 149,374 of NC_133877.1, forward strand.
GATGATAGCCTGAAGCACATGTATCTATGTAACCGTCCACAATTTATTCACATAATATACATTTTATAATTTTCTATTGGGAATTTTGTTTACAAAGAGACATTGTTTACACCCTTAGCATTTTTATTTAGTTTCATGTTTGAATAAGTGGATTAATGGTTTGAGAAACAAAAGAGAGGTTTCTTCTAGGGCTGTAAATGAGCCAGCTTTGTGTTGTTCAAACTTGTTTGATAAGGTAACCGAGCCAAGCCAAGCCTAAAATGAACTAAGTCGTTGAAAAATTATTCAAGTTTGGCTTGTTTCTTCTTTATGAGCTTGAGCTTGGTTCAAGCTTGGCTCAAGCCAATTTGAGTTTGTTTGATTGGTTGAAACTTTTATATTTTTAAGCATATTTAGGTGGTTAGTGAGTTTTATATTACAAGCTTGTTTGTTTATTTTGAGAGCTTTTTTATTTATTTGCAAGTTTGATAAGGGATTTGATGATGAATATGATTTGCAAACTTTGTTTATATAATGAATCGACATTGTTCATGAACATTATTCACTTAGGTCACAATCTTTGTTCATAAACATTAATGAGCTGAACAAAGATTGTTCATTTAATTTAATGAGTTGGTCAAACTTGTTCATTTTTGATCTTGTGTATATTAAATAAACATAAATAAACTTTTATCAAACTGAATATCAAGTTTGCTCTCTAATGTTTTGTTCATTTACAACCCTAGTTTCATCCAAATAAATTTATGTTCCGGTTCTAAAAAGGTTTAACAAACTTCCTTAAAAAAATAACAAAATTTGAAACTACTTATAAAATTTAAAATAACTTTAAATTCCAAAGCAATTTACCTTCTAACCCTAATTGCATAATTCTTCCTAACTAAAGAGAACTTGTTGACTCCATATGACTTGTGTGCATCTTTCTTCAGTTGTTTTCAAGCATAACTAGTAATATAGATTTCGTCAATATTTTTTTCTTGGACGTCCTTTCTAAGGAGAGTTGGTGGATCTTTAACTTTGTTTAGTTTCTCAAGAAATCAATTTAATTATCATCCTTTTCTTTGAACACCATTTCCAATTAGTAAGAAATAGTTGTTTCTTCTTTCTTTCATCTTGTTGTCGATAAATTTGGTTTGGATTTTGTTTTTTCTTTTCAGTCTCCCATTCTGATAAGTAAATGCTGTGATTGATCTAGAGCTGGAAACACTCATTGTGAGAAAATGTTGTGATTGATCTAGAGATGGAAAAACTCATTGTGGCTTTTTGTAAAGTCAACATAAAAGGCATAGACTTGAATGTCTTTTAGTAGTATAGCTTATTCTCCAATTTGAAAATTGAGCTAATGTTTAAATAGAGTAGTTAGCTAAATAAGCAGGCATTATGATCAATTTTTTCTCCAAAGAAAAATAGTGAAGCTTAAATGCCTTTTGGGGGACTCATTATGAGATTTCTGAGGCTAGTGAATGCATAGATATACCCTATATTATTGTCAGAGTCTAGTAATCATTACTAACTCAACCCTTCTAATGTCGACATGTCTCTTTCTTCCAGATAGGACTCTCGATTTGCTTGCTATAACTATGCAAATGAACTAAATCAATGTTTTGAGCAACTTTAAATGAGAAGTTACTATAAATGGACACATGCCATAGAATACTGTTATAAACAAATCTTGGCGAGGTCTAAAATGAGCGTATCATTCATTGTATGACGCATTTTGAAGTTTAGCTATCTATTAAGAGGCTCTTTTGGATTAAGTACCTGAGTTTGCTTGAAGGTCCTTAGGTCTCAAGGAATGGATCACTTGGTGTTTTAAAAATTTTGGTTTGTCTTGTGTTGTGGTTTCTTAATAATCTTGTTTCTTCAGTGAAATATTGAGGTTTGATTAAGAGTCTTGGGTTTTAAGAGAGGTGTCACTAGAGGCTACGAAACATAGTGAAGGGCTTGTAGAGGTGTGTAGTCGGCGGAGCATGAAGGAAGCAATTCCAATGCTAGTAGTGCCTCGATGCTTTGGGTTGCAGCGGTTGGATGCAACAAACATGGGAGTGATAGGTGGAGAGCAATGTTGCAGGAGCTTCGCTTGTGAGGGGAATGTATTTTAGTCACTTGTGAAGAGGTGCACCAATTGAAGCACCAATAAATAACAAAAACAAGTGAAGCTAGAGTTAAATAATCTTGTACTTGTGATTTAGTTAAATTTATCTTTCTGCCTATTAATAAACATGTGAAACTTGTAGAAACAAACGATACCGGAGATTGTAGACTTGTGAGGCTTATTTGAGCACACGCACTTAGTCTTTTCAAGTTTTCAAGCTAGGGTTCTGTCAAAGGACCTTGTGAGGCTTCTGTGTGTTGGCGGTTGTTGGTGAGATGTACCATGAGCTAGGGTTTTGCAAGAGGATTCTATAAGGAATCTTTGATGCTTCTACGAGCTAGAAGTCATCTGTGACTTCTTCTGTAAGGTTTCTCCTCCTTTCTTCTTTTTATTCCCTCGGTTCCTCCTATTGATTAATGCTGAACCAGACACCTTGGTATGTTTGACTTGATTAACATGATCAACATAACTCATTTGATTGGGGATCAAAACTCTAGTATGGAATGACATTTCAAATTGCATGTACCTATACTTGTTTTAGTTTTATTGTGCTACCTTAGATATTGGGAGCAATATTTAATATGAGCCTTGAAAATATGAGGTTATTGAGTAAATTACTACAAAAATCAATTCTCTCATATGATGCAAGACACTTACTTTGATATTAATCAATAGTCAATATGCTTGTTAAAATTTTCAATTCACATCAGCAATAGGTTATATTGGAGGAGATTATAGAATTAAAAATTCATTTGGGTTGTTCTGGGAACAAACTCCGCCCATGATGAATTAACCCCGTCATGGTGGGTCCCAAGCCCAAATAAAGGAGGAGGGTTGTGTTAGGTTGCCAACCAATGTTAAACTAAGGTAAAGTTCAATGAATGGATTCATTAAATTATTGTGCTAATACTAGATCCTTCTCCGGAAAGAACACATTGCAGAGTCCAACTGTAATGTCTCGACAAAAACCGCTACATCTTTAGAATTCGGGTGTAGTGATAAATATGTAAGATTTCACATTGCAAGGTCCGACTGTAATGTATCGACAAGGAGCGTTACATCTCCATGAGAATTTGAATGTAGTGTTAAATAGGTAAGAGTTTTCATACCATAGGTTGGATAAGAACAAATATTATAGAAAAACTAATAGCCCAAGATTTGGAACATAGGAACCCTCACTGGTAAAGCAATCGAGATGCAGATATGATGATTATGCGAAGAATTAATATGTTGTGCGTACAAGAGATAAAATAGGTAGACGAGAAGGCAAAGATGATAGAGAACTCAGATTTTAAATTATAGTACACAGGAAAGAGTAAAACAAGAAATAAAGTGGATATTATTGTAAATAGTTCGTTAAAGGATGAAGTTGTAGAAGTAGTTAGAAAAGAGGATAGAATTATAGTTTTCAAGGTAGTAGTGGAGAGAGAAACTATGAATATAATTAACATATATGCACTTTAAATAGGATTAGATGAAGATACCAAATCAATGTTTCTGGACGATCTAGATGAAATATTACAAAATATTCTGTCAAATGAAATGATTTTAATAGGAGACAATCTAAATGAGCATGTCGGAGTGAGAAATGAGGAATATGAGAGGGTGCATGGAGGTTATGAGTTTGGAACAAAAAAATGAAAAGAAAATTATATTGGATTTTGCAATAACATATGACCTTATATTAACTAATACATTTTTTTAAAAAAAGAGAAGAATATTTGGTCATGTTCAAAAGTGGGAATAATAAATCGCAAATTGACTTTCTTATGATTAGGAAGAGGGATAGAAAGATTTGTAAAGATTGCAACGTCATCTCTGGAGAAAGCTTAACTACCCAACATAGGTTAGTAGTGTTGGATATATGTCTAAAATATAATATCAATAAAAGAAAAATATACACGATTCTTAAAATTAAGTAGCGAAAATTAAAAAATGGAAAGCAAAACATATTTACGGAGAATGTAGGAGTACAAACATTAGGTGAAATATTCGATGACTCTAATACTACATGGGATAAGATGATATCAAAGTTGCAAATAATAACACTTCGGCGAGTCAAAGGGACAGACACCACCAGGGAATCTTGATGGTGGAATGAGAAAGTAGAAGAAAAAGTGAAGGAAAAATGAATAGCCTATAAGGAATTATATATTTGTAAGAACAAGAAATTTTTTTAAAAATATACAATAGCTAAGAAAGCAGTGAGTGAAGCTAAGAATGAAATTTTTGAACGATTATATCGAATATTAGATACAAAAGAAGGGGAAAGAGATATTTATAGAATAGCTAAAGTGTCAAAGAAGAAGACAAAAGATCTTATCCAAATAAACTGTATTAAAAATGAATGCAATAGGGTGCTGGTAAATAATGGAGAAATAAAAGAGCGATAGAAGAGGTATTTTCATCAACATTTTAATGAAGGTTTAGGTGATCAATGTAACGTAGGTAATTTTAAGTAGGTCAAATGAATATAGAAATTTAAATTTTTATTATAAAATTCAAACTTCAAAAGTAGAACAAGTTTTAAATGGGATGCAAAATGAAAAAGTCATTGGATCAGATGATATTTCGATAGAGGTATGGAAGGGCCTAAGGGAAAAGGTATTGAATGACTTTCAAAATTATTTAACATGATATTGAAAACGAAAAAGTCTGATCAATGGAGGATAAGTACTCTAGTTTCCTTATATAAGAATAAATGAGACGTATAAAATTGTACAGACTATAGGGGTATTAAACCAATAAGTTATACTATGAAATTTTGGGAAAGAGTAATAGAAAAAAGATTAAGAAAAAAGATCACAGTAATCGAAAATCAATTTGAGTTCATGCCTGAAAGGTCGACAATAGAAGTTATACATCTTCTCAGGCAATTAATTAAAAAGTATCGGGAGTAAAAGTAAGATCTACACATGATATTCATTGATTTAGAAAAAGTTTATGATAGAGTCTCAAAAGTAATTATATGGAGAATTTTAGAAAAGAGAGGTGCTAGCGTAGCATATATTGAATTAATCAAAGATATATATGAGGATGTAACAACCAGAGTGAAGACTTTAGTTGGATTAACTGAAGCATTTTCAATAAAGATAGAGTTATATCAAGGATCAACTCTAAGTTCATATTTTTTAAATTAATCATGGACAAACTGACTGGACACTTTCAAGACACAGTATCATAATGCATGTTGTTTGCAGATGATATTGTTTTGGTAGATGAGACACATGAAGAAATAAATGCTAAACTAGAATATTAGCGGGAAACACTAGAAGTGAAAGGTTTTAAGCTTAATAGAATAAAGACAGAATATATGAAATTTAATTTTAGTAATATTAGACGTAATGAGACAATTGTTAAGATAGGAGATGGAGAGTTGTTTGGATTTGAAAGTTTTAAGTATTTATGATCATTTTTGTAAGTCGATGAAGGGATTGAGAGAGATATCTTACATAAAATACAAGTGATTGTTGAAATGGAGGAGAACGTCAGATGTTTTATGTGATCGTAAAGTATTTCTAAAACTTAAAGGGAAATTCTATAAAATGACGGTTAGACCTGCTATGCTATATGACACCGAATATTGAGTTATGATTCGAGCACATAAATAGAAGATGAGAATTGCAAAGATGAGGATGCTAAGGTGAATGTGTAAATATACGAGGATGGATAGAGCATTAAAGAGAAATGGAGTTATATCTATTAAGGAAAATTTTCGAATAACACATTTAAGATGATATAAATATGTACTTAGATGATCGATAAATGCTCTAGTTAAGTGATGTAAAACTATGACAAATACGTACATCAAACGAGGAAGATCAAAAAAGGCTTGGTTAGCGATAATAAGACAAGATAAAATTTATTTAAGTATATATAATGATATAGTAGGCGATATAATCCAATAGCATAGAAGGATTCATATAGCCGACTCCACCTAGTGGGATAAAATTTAGTGGTTGTTGTTGTATTGTTCTTAGAGCACTTTGGAGCACATTGAAGTGTGCCAAGTGTTAGCATGAACACAGTACTAAAATGTACTGCACCGGCCAGAGATTTAGACACCAACATGAAACCTTTATTTAAACCTTGATACAATGTCGTTGAAGATTTGTTAATTGAGAAATTAACGTCTGATATAGTGATATATATTTAAACATTTATTCTGACTAAGTGGTTGATAAGTGATGACACAATACTATATTTGAACATAATACATGAAGATAGGGCAGTTGCTATAGCTAGTCATCACATTTACATATATATAATGATATTAAGATGTCAGAAAATGGGAAATGTTGACTATGTCTTCTCGCAGGCCTTCTTCGCTTATATAATAAACAGCAACTTGGAAATGGCAGTCTTCTTATTTATCATTTATGAGACTTATTTAGGCTAATGAGAAACCGTGTTTTCTTTTGTTTAATGGCAGCATGATGTATTGAACACTACGAATCAGTAGATATTTACAATTTTGAAGTACCATTTAAGTTTTTCTTGTTCATTAATTCTCTTGAAAGGTAACAAGAATGATATGAAAAAATAAAACAACTGTGGCTTATTGTAGTGTGTTTTTTTTTAATGATAATTAGGGGTCCCCAAAAACTGGTCCATGCCTGACACCTGCTGAAGTTTTAATCGCCATTCATTTGATAGATCCTGAAAAGGATGGGATACCTCTAAAACAGGTATCTGTTTTTTCCTTTCCTATTTAGGTAAATTTTGTTGTCTAATTGGACAGAAATTTGGTATTGTGTTCTATACAGATTACCGATGCATGCACTGCTTGCTTTAAGCAGCAGAATATATTTACACAACAGGTGTTGGCAAAAGTACTGAACCAACTAGTAAGTACCTTTCTAAGCTGTTCAGTTTTGGGGTCTTATTCCTTAGAAAATGGTGCTTAGCATTCATGGAATCTCGCAGGTTGAACAAATACCTCTACCTATGTTATTCATGAGAACTGTCATTCAAGCAGTGGCTACGTTCCCATCATTGGTAGGCATTGTCTATTCGTTCTGCTTACTAAATTCAATAATGTCTTGAACAATTGTGTGAATGCAAGTTGAAAACATTTTCTTATTGTGTTGGAGAAGCTGTAATGTAGAAGTTTATTGCAATGTTAAACAATATTGAGTTTGTGTTCCTTGAGTTTTGGTTGGATGTTTCTTTTTGACAATTTCTGGTAAATTTAAAAATCATCAAAAAAGGATTATTTTGTATGTTTGATAGTTTCAAGAAAAACTAAGTTGATTGTGTTCCTTTTGAGGTTTCATAGGCTTTTTGGTTGACCAGGCGTATGAGATTTTTTCTCTGTTTCAGTTGTCAGTTGTTTTTATTTCTTTTCTTTCTAAAGTGTGGGGCCAGGATGAATTCAATTCTTTGTACAAGTAATTCTGCAATAGATTTATTGCTTTTGTTCTTGTTTAATAATGTGCTCACATATCCACAAGCTGTTGCTTATTTTATTAATCCAAATAGTCAATTATTAGTTGCTCTTTTTTTCTTCCTGTCCAAATTTTCAGGTGGATTTTGTGATGGAAATCTTGTCTCGCCTTATAAACAAGCAGGTATCCTTTTGATATTTTTTTAACCATTAAATTTCTTTTGTTAGGTATTATTCTTGTTATTTGAGATTTTCTGCAGATATGGAAGTACCCAAAGTTATGGGTGGGGTTCCTAAAATGTGCTATTCAGATGAAGCCTCAGTCTTTTACTGTATTGCTACAGGTTTGTAATCTCCATTTGTTACAATACTTCGGTAACCTATTGCAATCATGTGCTATGCCTTGTGAAGCAATTGAGTAAGCAAGACTTTCTCTTACAATCACATACATATACGTACATGGTTACACATGCATACATATCATGGCAGCACCCCATGCGTCTCATTACTGGACCTATGACATAGCAAAGCTATATCAGTAAGATGCATGGATGCAGAAATAATCTTCTCTGATGCTGATGTTTTTGAAATTCTGGTCCAACTCTTAAAGGAAATTGTCCACATTTTTTGCAGACCTGATGCCCTTGAACTCCTTAGATTCAGGCACCTGCACATGGTGTGCAGGATGCATTGTGAGCATGCCTCTCCTACCATGGCTATCTTGCAGGAAGCAAGCTCTCCCTTGAGCTCCTCCATTTCCTAGCGCAGCACCACCACCATGGCTGGTCTGCAACTTCATCAAGGGCACCCTGCATCTCTTCTTTAAACTCCTCCCCATGGAGTCTAGCTCCTTGAGACGCCTCTTTGAGTCCTCATACTTCTGCAATTTTCCAACGGTAGTTTCCACCCTGGCTAAGCAGGCATCAACTTGAACAGTATGTCCCTAGAATTCTCCTTGCTCTTCCCTCGGGCAACGCCCGTGATCTTGGACTGTTGCACCATCTCTGAAACACTAGCCATCCAGCTCTGTATTCTGAACTTTGAGCAGGACCAAGCTCCAAGCCGAATCAACTTGGCTCTGATACCAACTGTCATGGACTGCTACACCAACAGGACAAGGGTTAGCACTCTTCAGTTGTCACTTGTGCACTCCACATACAACTGGGCTACCACACTGAAGGCAACAGTCATGGCAGATTAAAATTTACAATACAGACTTAGATTATACTATGATACAGGGGACTATAATTTAAGAACTAGACCATTATGAGAGATATGGTTTGCTATCTAATGAATAAAATAAGGTAGCAGTTGGAAATTCTTTGGCCCGAGTATTCAGGAATAATAGATTGTTTTAACATGGTACCATTAAGAATTTTGGCCATTGCATGGGAACATATTCACGTTAGAAGTACATATTTTTCTGAGAAATGATCATGAAAAATCCCAACATGAATGGAGCATGACACTCACATTGACAGTGGATCCCACTGCATGCAGTGCATGCAGTTGTGAGTGTCATGCTCCATTCATGTTGAATTTTTTATGCTAAGTATCATTTTCGTATTTTTCTATTTGAGCTTCTCTCGGTTCATTCTCTTTGAGGTTGGCGCACATGGAGGATTAGCTACCATGTTGAGCTTCATCATACTGGTGAATTCTTATAAAAAAAAAGGGGCGTGAAGCAGGAACAATAAATGCAGAGAAGGCAGACCGACCTTTCTTACTTAGTGTGTTGCATGCAGAAAGTGTGTGGCATTGTTGCAGATTAGCAAAGTGCAGTAGCAAGAGGCATACTCCTTTTATATACTGTGGGTCTGCACTTCATTTGCTACATGCAACTGTTTCTATGTTTGGTGGATAACTGTATGTAGGTGGCAATGGCTTGCAAATGCTATTTCTTGTGCATGTCAGAGAGTGTTGTGCATACTGGGCGCAAGGTAGGTTGGTGCGCTTGGGAAGCTAAGGAGACCAATCAGATAGCAGTACCTTATTTGTACTTCAATCCCTCTCACACTTAAGTTAGGAATTAGGATAGACTCCTATCTAAACTTAATAATATTTCTTATTTTGTAACCTTTCCAAAAGATTGTACAGAAAATAATCTAAACTTTGATCTTTCCAAACGATCAAGTGGAGAATTAATTATCACAATGCATCAGATGCAATCAGGACATGCTGAGATGCATATCAATATGGATCACTATCCATGAGATTGAATTCTACTCTAGGACTTGGAACAATCTCCAATTAAATTTTGTCCAGAAAAAAATGCAAAATTTTCAGCTAATGTAAGTTAGTTCTTCCAGGAGTAATTTTAATTTTGATTTTTCAGAAAATATACCACATATTAAATCTGAGTTGATTTCTCAGTGGTTCAAATTTTGTACAAAATAATTTTGGCTAGCCATTTGTTAATTGTTGACACTGGATGATTATGTGTCAACTGCCAAGACTATCACTGACTTGATATATTGAGGAACTTCAATCATCTGATTTTTAAGTATCTAGTATATCGATCAGTTCAATGCTAGTTTGATTGATTTAGAAAAGCTGATTTTCTGATCTTGTCCACTTTGGCCAAGGATTTTCTTTTATATAGTTGAGAAGTAGGTAAGTGTAAAATGGTAAAATTAGTTTCTTCCCTCATGGGCTGTCCCAGAAAAAGCAAGGGAAGTCATTATTCCCTCCTATCCTTCTATTTTCCTACTATTTTCTATCACTCCAAGTAAAACACAAGCTATCGCTAAAGATGTCTTTAAATAGCCACAACACATTAGGCAATTTGAAATCATTTGACAATGATTTTCTATTATTCTTATAATTACTGAATACTTTTCTTGCTTAGATGGCGAGATTCATTTTCTACTTGCCTTTGAACTCGCAAGTCTTGTAAGTTGTCTATGGGTTCTACATGACCTACAGGGGTTGATTTATGAAATGAAGTACTTGAAAAGGACTCAGGAGATACTTTGGAAACCATGACATCCTATAGGACAACCAAATTTCAAGTCTGTGAAAGTTAAAGGATACTATTGAGTGTTGGTAGATTTGTGGATCTTTACAGCATAGGCAACCTGAAAAACCTCTAGAAGTGTGCTTAATCATTCAGTGCGATATAATATTATTCTTTGCTGCATGAACCTACATTGAATTTATATCTCTTCATGCGATTCTCATCAATTATTTAAAACATCATCATGTGAAATTGGTACTAATTTAGTGGTCTTATTTCTTGCCATGACATATTTCTTTGCTACTTGAAGCTTTGATGCAGAAATAATAGAAACAATTTTAGTCTTTTTATTAATTTTGCTGAGTTAGAGTTTAGGGGTATTTTCGTCTTTTGTTAATTAGGTTGTGGGTCTCTTTAAGCGTATGTTAAGTTGTTTTGAAACAGTTTTTGATCAATAAGAATTTGTGGCTTCGCAGTCTCTTCCCAAACGTCGAGTTTGGTTGCCTATCTCTTGGTATTTTTTGAATCAACAGGTCGTAGAAGATTGCTTCCGATATTCGTGCGCGAATCAACGGATTCAATAGTTATCTGCTACGTCAGTTGATATTAGAACCAAGTAGATCTTGTGGAATTATGTCGTCAAGGAGATCACATCGTGTTGACTATGCTTTTGATCATGATATGGAGCAACAGTTTTGAGAGATGATCGACGGACGGTGTAATCTGTTTGTGGATCAGGTAACAGAGAGGATGAACATTTTTGGGAAACTAAAATAGAGGAAGCTCAGTCCAATGCAAAACAATTATCGGATAAATTTGGAGGAGGAAGAGAATGTTTTTGATGAAGAAGAAAGAATTTTTATTTATAAGGAAGATATGGACGACAAAATCGAAATAGTCGATGATCCAATTTATAACGAAGATGAGGCGTTGGAGGAGCAACGGTCGTTGACAAATAAATCATTCTTGGTGGAAGAGGACGAAAAGGGATATCCGATTCCTGCAGGGTTGTCTCATCTTCAAACCATTTTTGAAGGTAATAAACAATCTATGCCTGCAGTCCCAAACAAAAGAAGCGAACATATCATCAGACCAACTTCACCTAAATATTCTATTCATAATGCTTTTGGTAGCCAAGATTGAATCAGAGGAAGATGATAATATGGAAAATGATGCTAAACTTGATGTTGCCTATGTGCTTGAACAAAAGACGGATTATGTGTTTCATATGGTGGATGGAGTTGTTCATTTTTTATGTTAATAAAGCTTTAAAAGAAAGACTTTTCCCTATTGCTGATGCTACAACCTTTTTTATGGATTCACATCATATCCTTTTGAGTTCTTGCAGTTGGAAATATCAGAATATTATGCCATCATCGTTTAGACCTTCTTGCACCATGTCAAAGTGAGTGGGACTGGCTTACAAGTTGGATCAAGAGGAAGCACAAAAAGGATATCATTGGATTGACGAGGATTCTTAAAATTCAACAGTTGCTAGTAGATTTTACCGAATTGATGTCAGATGATCTTCTTCCTGGGCTACCATTTGACACTATATTGAACTTGAAGATGAGTTGCAGAAGAACTCGAGGATGATTTCTTTTTAACCCGGGGAGAATGATGCGGAAATAATAGAAGCAATTTTAGTTTTTTTATTAATTTTGCCGAGTTAGGATTTAGGGGTATTTTCGTCTTTTGTTAATTAGGTTATGAGTCTATTTAAGTGTATGTTAAGTTGTTTTGAAATAGTTTTTGATTAATAAGAATTTACGGCAGGGCCGTTTCTTCCCAAACAACGAGTTTGGTTGTCTATCCTTGGTATTTTTCGAATCAACAGGTTATAGAAGATTGCTTTCGGTGTTCATGCTCAAATCAATAGATTCAATAGTTATCCACTACGCCAATCTTCCTTACTTATATTTTGGTAGTTTACTGATTAAAATTCACAAAGTTTATCCTTAGTTGTTGAATGCCGAGTTGCCACCAGTGTTGCTGATCCCATTATCTAGACTATAGCACCATCATCGTTTATAAATGCATTGCATCTCTGAAACTGCTGTACATTGATTAACTGCATGTTTTTTGGTGGTGCAGTTGCCAGCTGCGCAGCTTGAAAATGCATTGAAAAAGAATCCTGTTCTGAAGCCTCCATTGGTTGAGCATGCTAACCAGCCAAACATACGCTCAACTTTGCCCAGGTCAATATTTGTTTTGCTTTGCCTTTTTTATGCACAAGTAGTCAGAGCCTTTTTCAATAATGTTAAATGCCAGAGGTTGCACTTGGTGTCTTAGGTCAACGCTGGTAGTCTTAGGGCTCGTACAAGATGCACAAGCTTCTAGCCAAGCACAGACCAGCCAGAGTCAGGCTGCAGACGCTGGTAGCTCCAATGCAGATGCTGCAACAGAAGTAACCCAAGAATCGACTGCTATTAGCTCAGTGTAGTTATGTATTTTACAACTGAGTAAAAGATAGGCAAAAGAATCTCTTTTGTAAACGTCTGCTTCTTCATCATCCACTTTCTACTGACTACTGGCTAATCAGGCTGCAAGGCGGAGACTAGAAAAAGAATTTTGCTGAATTAAAGCAAAAAAAAAATTAGGTTTTGTTTTCTAGTCCTAGTGTACATCCTGTACTTATTTCAGCTGGCTGCTGCTTTCGTAGACAAAATTTTGGTTCAAGGATTGCAATTTGTATTAAATGAAATGAGTAAATGCAGAGAGCGGAGTGGTATTTTGTGTTTTCTGCATGATTCTTGTGTAGTGGTTAACTATAACTTTCCGATTCATCTCCTCATAGAGGATCGTGAAATCAATTATGTGGGGCCGTTGGAAAGGTGGATTTTATTTTTTGCTACAATTGTGTAATATACTGGAGGTAGTTAAAGAAAGGATCTTGGTTATGAACATTGTCTTGTGGTTTTTCTTTTTTATTACATCATCAAAGGTGCCCTTTTCTCTTAATTTTTGTTGAATTTGTGCCACAAAATTTGTTTAAATCATTGCCCAATCAGTATATCTATCATCCAAAACTATTCGGAAATTTTATATGTTATTAATTCTGTTGTTTAAATATATGATAATTTTGATTAAAGTTGGTATATAATTTTATATTGGTTAAATTTCATAGGATAATCATAGATTCTTTTGAAGGGCACCAGACGTGGATGAGTACTCATGCAACACATTGTGTAAGAATTGTAACTTAGCTGTAAGTTAGCCAAACCTATAATATGAAAAATTGTAGTTTTATAATTCAAATTGATTACTATTTAAAGAGAATTGTAATTTTTAACTTAAATTGATATAAAGTGTATTTAAAAAAAAAACTTTGTAAGTTATCTTCTTTACATTTGATTCTCATGGATCTTTTAATTGCTGGGTATATGATTTTAGTTCATCAGTTGTGTTTAGCAATTCGGTATGCATGTACAAATTGTATCTTGTTAAAATTTTCACAAATTATTTGTAATAAGTTTGATAGTTTGAAAATTATCAGTGTCGATTCAAGACATAAATAATTAAAGCCTATATCTAGGGTCTCAATTTGTTGAGACCCTAATTTTTTATATTTTAATTTTAATTTTATTCAACTTTTAAAAAATATTCACTTTTAATTTTAAATTATTTTTAAAAACATCTATTTTTAATTTTAGAGTATTTCAATTTATTTGTTATTGATTTTTTTAAATATATATTTTATTTTTTAAAATCTAATCGATTCTTTGTTTTTCGTCATTTTTCATGGGTGATCTTTCAAAAGATCCTTGCATCTATCTACTCAGTTGAACTTAAAAAAAAAATCCTAAAAACTCAGATGGACTCCCATTTTTTAAAAAACAAATCTATCTACTATCATTGAGCAAAAAAAAAAAAAAAAAAAACACTCACGTGAGCATTTGCAGGAGTTTTGTGGCAAACTTCAAAGGCTCCTTAAAACACATTTATATTTATCATTTGGCTAAAAAAACTATCATTTTTCCCCAAAATTGCTGCATATGCATTTCAAAGGAGTTTTAGCAATTCTAAAATTATGAGTGAGTCTCCAAACACGTCTGTCTATTCAAATTCATCAAATGTGCAAAAACCATATAGTTGCTTTGGCAAAAAATTATGGAGTAGTTTGGTAATTTTAAAATCATGGGTGAACTCCAAAAATTCCCTCGAACACATTTATCCATTCAATTCATCATTTAAGTAAAAATAAAATTGTAATGTAGTAAGTTAGGGTTAAAACTATTATATGGATAATTTGTAGGAGCTTGATAGTTTTTAAAGCATGTATAACTCTGAAATCTCTTTGGATTACATCTCTCCACTCGAATTCACAATTCAAACTAAAAAATTTTGATGCAAAATTTTGGTAAAATGTACTATATGGACATTTTAAAAGAGTTTGATAATTATGAAAGTGTAGGCGAGCTTTAAAGGTTCCTTCAAGCATATCTATCCACACCGATTCTATTGGTGCAATTAATTGATCGTTAGATTAGCCAAGATTTATATTTTGATATTTGAGCAATGTATTTGGATGAGTCAAATAGGTCGAGACTAATTGGATACTTTGACCAGGAAATGTTCAAATGAGTTGACACTTGATAACTGAAAGTCTAATAAAGTGTTAACATTTGAGAAACCTAAGTGGTGTTGGTAATGTAAAGTTAAGGAAGAGAGTTGATAGGTGGAAAAATCTAATAGATATTGACATTGAAAGTTCAAATAGATCAAAGTAGATTAGATGTTTGACAAATAACGAAAGCTTAAGCATGTCACAAAGAGATCGAATGCCGGACAAATAATGAAAAATCTTAACAAGTCAATGTGATAACTAAATATTAGGCAGCAGAAGTAATTTATGCAAGTCAACGAGAACTAAATGTTCAGGGCAACGAGAATTAGATGCTTAGTAGATGTGTGTTTTGTTGGATCAGAAGCGCAACGGAATATGTTTATCTAAATAACATGGATCTTCGTGGTACATATAGTTTTAAACAAAATGACATAATGAAGAACAAACCTCGTACTTCTTGACGATCATGAATGATATCACAAATAAGTGAGAGCCCCACTCGTGTGACTCCTCTAGCGGTATCCACGTGCACTAGATCACGAACTAGACATGATCCGCTAGATGCTAGCCTCTTGGATCGACAAAATCTTTTGGAAGCACTATGGATCTCTTTCGATGGAAGAAAGGGAAGTGGAGAGAGAGTTCTATCTCGTTGTTCTTCTTACAAGGGTGGTTATTTATAGCCTCCAAGAGAAAGATAAAGAGCCTCCATTAATGTAAGGAAGATGAAGAGTCTCCATTAATACAAAGAAAATGAAGAGCTTTTATTAATACAAGGAAGATGAAGAGTCTCCATTAATACAAGGAAGATGAAGATTAATTTTTGGACTTCAATAATTCTCTCTTCTTTGGATCAAATAAAATCATATTTGATCTTGATCCGTTCTAGCTTCCAATATTTCAGAATTAATTAATAATTTAATTAATTCTTATTCAGAAATAATAAATTGATTAATTTTAGTATCTACTAAGGTAATCGTCTAGCAATAGTTTTTAGTCACCCAATGTGATTAAATATTAGTCATAAATTATAAACCGCCATGAAATCAATTACTGTGTAATTCAATTTCTTCATCTAGACTACATCCTAATTAATTCAGTGCTATGCATCATCACCAATTAATTATTTTACTTGATTTCCAAGATACAATAGACTCCTCTTGGATGATAAATCATTTCCCTATAGCTATGGATTTCGAGTCACTAATATCTCTATCAAGGGTCAGGATGTTAACTCCCTAATCCAAAAGAGCGATGAATCATATATTGACTCAATACTATTCTCTCTACACTTTGTCATACACCCAACAACCGTATGAATCATAATCCAATTAAAGACTACTTTTAATGGTATCAAAGTATATAATTCCACGCATAGAATATATGAAAATCTCAAGTCAAAATATCAGTTACACTCGTTCATAAGAAGAATGACCAATGATGCTTAATATGTGATTTCTTCTCAAGCGAGTCATGTCCCATGTATCTCTAAACTTGACACTTCCAAGTATAATTGGATATCCATCCCTCAGTCTATCTCGATCTAGTCATACTCAACGTTGATCTATATATCTATGACCCCTCTAGAAATTTATCCGATCAAAGATTATTTACAGATTAATATAACCATTAATTCATGAAATTTTATCATTAATCACAAACGTATAGAAAAGTAAATGATTAAAGATAACTACTTACTTTTATGAAATAATTATCCATAAATTGTCCTGACACATAGGTGCATACATTAACATGTTTATCAACTATTCAACTAGCTCGAATATATTTATTTTTTTTTAAAAAAGTTATATAAAAGCCTAAAAGCGAACAGAATCCGAGCAGAGTTCTTCAATTAACCCAAAATCCATAAATAACGTCAATAATAGTTTAGGTAAATAACAGTCTTATTTTAACAGTCAATTAAGTTTCAATTAGTATTTTAAAACTAAAAAAATCTCATCGAGTAGTAATTTATTTTTAAAAAGGGGTAAAACTGGAAAATACGAACTTTTCGGGGGGCAATTGCCAATTGGCACGAACACGGAACGTCGGAAGTTAGGGGTGCAGGTTAAGTAATCCGTTGAGCCGCGGGTCACGCCACGCGATGGCCAAGTTATCCGCCTCGCCTCGCGTCTCGCCCTGTTCCAACTTCCACATCCCATTCCCATCTCCGCACTCCATAGCTCACACAGCCCCTCCGATCTGCGGGGGCATGGCTTCGTTTCTCGCCGCTCTCTCCTTTTCCTCCTCCGCCCTATCCGCTCGCAGTCCGCTTCGTCACAGTTCGCCGGCCGTCCGCGCTCCTCCACCCTTCTCTTATCACTCTTACCGAAGTAGTGAGTCCTTTCTCTCAAGCATTCCTCTCTCTTACTCGCCGGTTTTCTCAGATCGGGTTGACTGTTTGGGATCTGAATAGGAGCCTCCGAGCGGAGGATGCTTACAGTCAAGGCGGCTGAGACCGACGCCAAGGAAGGTTCGTAAGGGGTGATTGCATTTCAGTAGGATGTCGTCATTTTGCGCCTGCTTTTGCTTGTTCGTTTTATGCAGTTCTACTGAGACTTGAGAGAAAGAATAGTTTTATTTATGATGTCACTGTGCAGCAGTCAAAGCTGCGGCGCCCGAGAAGGCGCCGTCGAGTAGCGGAGCTGGTGGGTCGAGCCTAAATCAGCTTCTTGGAATCAAGGGCGCGGCTCGAGAATCGGTAAACTTTTCGGAAGGAAAATATCCTATCTATTACAGCTACGGGCCTCCTTTTCTTCCGATAGAAACTTGTTCTGTTTATTACTACTTCAAGTTCCTTTTCTTCCTATTGTTACATCTTTTGATGATTAGACATTTGGCTGAACAATTGGATGAATTAGTTTAAACACCGGACAGATGTTTGATACATGATTTAGTTCGATAAGGCCTTCCTATTGATCTAATTTTCGAACATGTTTAAGCGAATGTTCTTTCACCATTTTGATGTGCGCCCCAAGTTACTTGTTGGTGTGATTCGTGTCCTTTCAAGCTATATTGTTCATTTGTTACTGGTTGGGTTGAGTGTGTATTTGCACAAGCTGCTATTGATTGTTTCCATTAGCCAGAGAATCCTTATGAACTAGTTATAACCATGTGAAGGTGTACTTCGAACATCCCTTTAGTTTGTTTCATAATATTTCATTCAATCAGAAGGCACACATTGTACAAAGTTGTTCATTCATTTTTTGATTATCTTATTGTTCTGCAGTCCTATTTCCACAGCCAATGGCATTGTGTGAATGACAAATTTTGGGGTACCAAGCTTTTTTAACAATTGCCAACTTACAAAATAGGAAGTCGCAATTTTTTATACAACTGTCTCTTTATTACCTCAAGCATCCAACTTCCGTCATCGCAAGAATCTAGCCTATGTCATCCTTCCTGCATTAAGCTGGCCATTCTTAATCACATCATAAAATTCTCTCCTAGAGCTGCAGGGCTTACAACTCGATCAGTCAAGTGGTCTCAGTTTGAGATGGGGATGGGAAATGTTTATGCACTTCATGAGATTCAGGCTAATTGCGTACAAATATTTCTTTTATTTGAGTTTTATTCAGAATAGATAGTTAGAGAACCTGATTGTGTGTTGCTTCTGTGGAAGTGAAGTGAGAAGTGTTTAGACCTGGCAGTCTAATGTTGTTTCTGGTAAACTTGTGGAAGTTCCTTAACAAGGTGTTTGGTGAAGGAAAATATTGGTAGTGGTACATTCTGAGATGCTTAATCTTCTGTACAAGTTGCTATTTAGTGCACAATCTGGGACAAAGAAAGAAAAGGAGAACTAATACAAGATATGTTGAAAAGAATTTCATTCCATTCTATCTGAAAAGAATTGGTGTGGAATTTTTGGTAGAAAAATGGTTTGTAAAACATATTCTGAATAATAAAATAAAGTTAAATAATAGCAACAGGCTGGGAATTAAAGGAAGATTCATTGAAAAAATTGCTTGGCTCTTGCTAAAATATTAAGAAGGCAAGCTCATGATCAGGACCAAGATCTCTCACTTGCATGACCGCATCACTAACATTAAATAGAAACAGGAGAAATAATATGAAAGAAACACCAAAGAAGATATGTAAGTAAAGTGAGAATAAGTCACATCTTCTACGTAACCTAGATGGTTTAGTTTTTCAGGATGTAATCTGCTAGTGGTAATATATTTTCAAAATCAAACTGTGACTTTGTAATATTTGCAGGGAAGAATCCTCCACCATGGCGAGTAAGATGGGAAAAAGATGATATTCAGTAGATGATAAAACTACTGGAATGAAGTCTTCTGTTTTTTAAACTTTTCTACATCACAGTAAAGCCTTTTGCTTACATGCTTGTTCTCTTTCAAAGATGATGGCTAGGAAGAAGTACTTGTATTTTCTAATTCATTTTACTTGTATATTCATTTTAAGTTACTTTTTGTACTTGTCAAATATTGAACTGACTTCTTTTATAAAAACAGAATAAGTGGAAGATACGTCTTCAACTTACAAAACCGGTCACTTGGCCTCCACTAGTGTGGGGAGTGGTTTGTGGAGCTGCTGCTTCTGGTAAACAAACTTTTTCTTGCATTGGTCGATAACTTGGTCTAGTTTATTTCTTATATTCCCTAGTTTTTGTGGAAGAGCAGATTATAGAGACACTGTCCATCTCCATCCTGTAATGTAATATGCCTTCCTAACACAATCCATTCAGATTTGATTATATAATTTAATTATCATTTAAGTTAGCTACACAGTATTTGTCCATAACAATATCATTTATAAAGACTTTCAAATAAGAAAATGGTCAACAGGTCCTGCAGAAAGAAACATGTAACAGCCCCTCTATAAACATAAATATGTACTTCAAAAGCATGATTCATCCTTGCAGCTCTCCTAGAATGCTTTCATTTCCACACATATTTATTTTGTTTATAGTTTATACCTTATTAATTTCTAAACATTTATGCATGTTTTCCATCACTTATTTCTTGGCCATTACCCATTTTTTTAAAATCCTATATAAATTTATCTTTTAATCTTGTCAGATTTCTAGGTATAAGCCAGTAAATATAAATCCAAAATATCATCCATATGATTTTGTCATGTTGTTTCACCACCTTATCTAACAATCTAAGGGCGGGACCCTGATGTCTCTTTTAAGAGGAACACAAATATAATCCAATAATAAATTCCTTAGATTTCTTTTCTTCTTTCAAATTGTTCATCTGAATTTCATGTGGTCATCTTATTTTTCTGTGAGAATTATTTTGAAGGAACCTGCTTCTCACATGTTTGAGGATCTAGCTGAGTTGTTAACTTTGATATTTTTGTTAAATAACACGACTGTCATGTAAAGCATCGCTTTGTTGAATGAGTTTTTGGCTAATATGGGATTTGGGATGGGTAAGTTTATGCATCCTTATGTTTAACTTTTCTTCTATCATCTTTTGAGGTGGTGATTTGCTTACCAGTGAATGTTTAAACTGCCTCCAGGAAATTTTCATTGGAATATTGAAGATGTTGCTAAAGCTATTGTCTGTATGATAATGTCCGGACCTTGTCTAACAGGATATACACAGGTATGCTGCTAGACACTATATTTAGAACCTCATAAAACCAAAATTTTCTGTAAAGGATTATGAAACCATTGTATTCATTTGATTCTGCTTGTAGACATTGAATGACTGGTATGACCGAGAAATTGATGCAATTAACGAGCCTTATCGTCCTATTCCTTCAGGAGCAATTTCTGAGGGTGAGGTATAAATCTATTAAACTAAATAATATTCATTTCCATGACCTATGTCTTCAAGATCCATTTGGCATTCCATCTATCAAACATCTGCTACTTAGTCCTTGGTTGCAACCAGCGTGGAACTACATATGTTGAAGTAGGGTGACCTTAAAAATCAATAACGTGGTGTAATACATGTAAGGATTAATAATATTTTCCCCACTTTATTATCAAACCATACTAGACACCAGCACTACCCACCGCATTATCTCTCAAAAAACTACTTAATGGGCCAACTACATTCCTTATTTCCTCACACTTTTTCTCATACCACCACCCTTCCAATCTTGATTTCCAAGGGTGAAACTAAATACAAACAACACCAATTAATCCTAAAAAAGAGAATAGTAATGCATTAAGTAATACATTCTTACATGCACATAGACAATTATGCCATAAGTCGCACTAGCATATATCGTATTGAGCAATCATAATTTGTAAACATGAAATCATATTGACAACAACTATATATACGATAAATCATGTGCTTTATGTATAAATTAAATCAATAAGTAGTTATTGATTAGGGCAAGTTCTAATGTTTAATGAATCCAACTAGTTAAACAAAAATGAGGAAAATGTAATGATAATTCAAAAAGAAAAAAAACTCAGGTCAATTGGGTTTGACATTTGTTTGATTCTTTCTTGACTTTTCTCAGTTTGATGCACAGTTCGACTGGATTAAGTACTTTGTTGCTGGTTGTTTCGAAACAATTTTGAAAACATTGTCTCCATCCACTAAGAAAAAATTTCTGGCTCCACAACTCGTTGCAACTATTGTCTACTGTAACAGAGCAGACAAAGCTTGTTGGATGTTATAGGTAGCAATGGAATTAGCAGATTATCTTCTTTCCTTTAATCATTTTAAGAAACATTAATTGGCTAATGCTCAGTTGTTGAAAGGACAAGGAATTGTTGATTGTGCAAACTTGTTAAGAAACAATTGCATCCTTTTTAATAAATCTCTTTCTCAGGTTATAGCCCAAATTTGGGTGCTTCTTTTAGCAGGTCTTGGATTGGCAGGCCTGTTAGATGTGTGGGTAGGTCTTCTTGAGTATTTTAATGATGTTTACTTAGATGGGGCACCTTAGTATTTTTTTTCCACACTAAAATTTTCAACCACCTAATTTCAGGCGGGGCACAAATCGCCTAACATTTTTTATTTGGCTGTGGGTGGATCTCTTCTCTCTTACATATATTCAGCGCCTCCTCTTAAAGTACAGACATTTCATCTCTACTGTATTAAAGTGAAACTTTGGATTGTTAGAACCAAATTATCCTTAAAATCTATTTACTCTCATTTTAATTTCTGACTCTTGCAGCTCAAGCAGAATGGCTGGATTGGAAATTTTGCTTTAGGAGCAAGTTACATCTGTCTGCCATGGTAGTTGTTGATGCTTGTTATCATAATTGGCTCTGCTCTTGCTTCTTTACCATTTATTTCTGCTCTGAGCTTTCTATTCAAATGTATGTTGGTAGGTGGGCTGGTCAAGCACTCTTTGGAACTCTTACACCTGATATAATTGTCTTGACACTCCTTTATAGTATAGCTGGGGTACTAGCGGTTATTCTACAAGCCAGTCTTGTAAACATATTGCGATATTTAATTTAATATTGTGTTCTTTTGTTTCAGCTTGGAATTGCAATAGTAAATGATTTTAAAAGCATTGAAGGAGACAGGGCTTTGGGACTTCAGGTTGGCTCGTAGCCCATATTTCCAGAATGCTAGCATTGGTATGGCTTAAACTGACGCCCATAATTGCACACCTGTTCTCACAGTCACTTCCAGTTGCTTTTGGCATGGATACTGCTAAATGGATTTGCGTAGGTGCTATAGATATTACCCAGTTCTCAGTTGCAGGTATATAAATACATATACAGCTTTCTTATCTTCTCCTTTTCTTCCCATGTTTCAATAGAAACCTTCAGATTTCGTCTTAAAAGTATGAAATGCATAAGTTAATTATGGAAGCTAATAAAAGGCGACATTTTTGTAAGTTGAATGGTGTCTTGAAAGATTTAGCAAAATCTAATGGGGTATAACTAAAAGAACAAAAGCATCTTCTCATATGAACCTATCTCTAACTCGGTTCTCTTCCTCGTGCCATGTAGATGAGGATATTATTTTCTTTATCACCTTTTTCTAGGCTTTTGTTTCTCTGTCCAGCTTCTCACCTTACCTTTTGATGCATTATGATTTTTTTGTTCAGGTTCATAGCTGACTAACTCAGATAAAATTCACATTCCATGAAGAATCTTATTTAAACTTCCAATGCAGCTGTGTCTTTTATAGTCTTCCACAGATTTGGTGGAGATAAAAGCATGCTGTTATTGCCTTCTGACTGCTTGTTTATTCTGATTTTAAATTTAGAATTCACTTGTAACTTGTTTTTATCCTTGTTCCAGCATACCTTCTTGGTGCTGACAAGCCATTCTATGCATTAGCATTGCTTGGATTGATTCTTCCACAAATATATTTTCAGGTATGAAACTATGAATTATCCACCTCAGTGAGCTATTCTTCTAGGAAAAAAAAATCTGAGGTTGTAGTGGAATCCTCTGAAAATGAATACCTGATACACTGTAACCCAACGAAATATATATCTGTTCTGGTTTGTCTTCATGATATCTTCACATTTTTCTTGGCAGTTCCAATACTTCTTGAAAGATCCTGTTAAGTATGACGTCGAGTATCAGGTAGTTCCATTTCATTTCATGTATCCTGGTCTTCGATGTCAAAATTGGAATAACATGATTTCATTTTTCACAAGCAGACTAGTGCTCAGCCCTTCCTGATCCTAGGTTTGCTAGTAACAGCCTTGGCGACCAGTCACTGATTCACCGAGGCCTCTTCTTGCCCAGTGATTTTGCAATTATCGGCGTGGTTTGGCTCTCAATATTCACATAAGTTAAAGTTTATAAGTTTTGAATCATGAATTGAATATGACAAAGCCATCTTTCACCTCCCACTAGTGTGTTAAATTAAGATATAATTAATTCTTTGTGCCAAATTACTATTATAAGTGAGGTAAAAAATAATTTGGAATAAATGTAATTTTGAAATAATTTTATAATGGTTATAAAATTATTATTAAAAGATTTGAAAC
Organism: Curcuma longa; assembly: GCF_044706935.1. Taxonomy (NCBI): domain Eukaryota; kingdom Viridiplantae; phylum Streptophyta; class Magnoliopsida; order Zingiberales; family Zingiberaceae; genus Curcuma; species Curcuma longa. The sequence continues at coordinate 173,270 of NC_133877.1, forward strand.
TTCCTAATAAGTTTTTTAAAATTAATTTTAGATAAAATTATTAAATTGGTTTTAATTTAAATTATGTCCTAAAATATTGGATCTAAGTACAACCAAGTGACATTAGGTGGATTAGGAAGTCTTGTAGGTTAGCCTCTTAGCAAATGGAAGTATTAATAAGTCAAAGTTGACTAATACTAAGTAGGTGAAGAAGTCTTAGAGGCAAGGCCTAGTATTAGTAGATACTAAATTGATAAGGAAGTTTCATAGTCTTAAAGGTAAAATCTCTTTAAGACAAAAAAGTGTATAAGAAGGACAACAAGAAGAGATTTTCTCAATGTCCTTGAGCAATTAGATTTAAAAGAAAATTAGAAACATCAAGTGTAAACAAGCAAAAAAAAAAGCTTCAATTTTGTAATTATTTCATATTGTTATATACATTGTATTATCTTGTCTTTTTTTTTTCATTGTAAAATAAGATTGTAAGATTCTTCACCTTTGGAAGACATTCCTCACTAATCGAACCAATCGATTCGATAAGAGTTATAGTTGTTTGTTGACTAAGGGAGAAGGGCATAGTCACTTATGCCAGGGAGTAGTAATTATTTGTCTTTCTTTGCTTGCTAAATTTTAATTCCTAGAAGATATCCTTGTGTTAGTTACATAGAACATGTCAAAATTTCAAATAAAATATCTTATTGAACTAAAATGTGGCAATAAAATCATTTTAGCAAAAGTTAAAATTTGCTACCTCAACGGCCCCACATGATCGGCTCTAAGGGTGCAAACGAATCGAACCGGTTCACGAGCTTTTCGAGCCAGTTCGAATAATATTTGATTCGTATTCGAAATTATCGAATTCGAGCCGAACTCGAACATGTTCGATAATTTTTCGAGCCGAATTCGAATCTATAATATTATTCGCGAGCCGCTCGAATTAAGGTATTTCGAATTAAAATTTGATTTTGTTCGAATTAAGATTCGAATAATTCGAATTGAACTCGAATAATTTAAGGCATTTCAAACTAAAGTTTGATTCTGCTCGAATTAATGTTCGAATAATTTGAATTGAACTCGAGCTCGAATCATATTTCGAATTAAACTTGAGCCAAAATTATTAATATTTTTGAGCTTTGAATCGAATTCGAATATCAATATTTTTATATTATTCGATTCGATTCGACTCATTTGCACCCCTAGTCAGTTCTATGATAATTTTTTTTTGTCGAAGTGACTTATCCCAAATGGTAAACATGGAGACATGTGTTGTCTGAGATTCCACTTTAAGTCTTCTTAGCAAAAAATATAAAATCCCCTTTGAGGGGCCTGTTGACTAAGGTGTTGTCTTAGAGGGTTTTTGACAATAGGGCTGTTTTGGTAGTAGTATCGATCATTATAAAAAGTTTATCTGGATAATTTTTTTTTATTTTTGCAATCGGGTGGTGGCGCAGTTGGCTAGCGCGTAGGTCATCGTAGCTCGATGAGTTATCTTGAGGTCGAGTGTTTGAGCCTCTCTCACCCCATTCGCCCATCTTGATGATGAGGATTAATGCACTTCGGTGATGCCAGGCGATAAGATTACACTGGTGTAACTCAATCTTATTGAACTAAAAGATAACATATTTAATAATAAATTTAGAAATTGCCTTAATAGACTTATCATAACTTTTGAAAATTTATAGTAAAATAAACCCTCATAAATTTAAAAAGTTATGATGTAATTCAACATTTCCCCATTGATTTTCAGGCGGGCCAATTTGAGCCCTCAGTTGTGGGCCCACATTCGGCCCGTTGCACCCCCACTCAAAATTTCCTGCCTCGGGAGTTCTGCAAATAATCACAAGAAAGCTCACAAAACGATACCCATCGCTCATATTGCTGCTTTCTAGTGGGCCCTAAGGTTATCGCGAACTAGCCACAGTGAGGTGCCAACATGGGCGAATGCAATGGGTACACGGAAAAGGCAAAAAAGAGCAAAGAAATTAAATTACTTCCGAGTTCCTACACTTCAGAGTTCGCTCTCTCTCTCTCTCTCTCTCTCTCCCGTTGCAGAAGCGTATCGGAGCAGGCGCAATGCCGGCGAACCACCGCATGCAACTGCTGCTGTCGCTTGTACTATTGGCCGTCTCGCCGCCCTCATGGTGGCAGAGGAGGAGTGGCTGGTGGGGCGCCTTGGCTGTGGGCGTCAACTGGGGAACCTCCTCGTCGCATACCCTGCCCCCGTCAGTCGTAGTGACGGAGCTCCTCAAGGCAAACGGCGTCGCCCGAGTGAAGCTCCTCGACGCCGACCCCTCCGCGCTGGCCAGCCTCGTTGGCTCCGGGATAGGCGTCTCCATCGGCGTGCCAAACGAGATGCTCCGCGCACTCAGCTCCTCCAAGTCCGCCGCCGCAAGCTGGGTCCACGATAACGTTATGCGCTACTTGCCAGCCGCTGGAGGCTCTGTTCGAATCGAGTAAGACTTATACTCACTGTCTTTTTCTTTGTCGTCCGATTTCCGTTTCTCTTTAGGCTGATTGATTGGTAAATGTAGGGTTTCCATCTTGGTCTTGATTGCTTTTAGTCGATTTACCATCTGACTCATGGTTCGTTTATTGTTGTAGCTAGTCGTGGCAGTATTATATGGTTTTTGATTGTTACTGACTAGTAATTATCCTCTGTTCAAATTTTGAACTTTGATGGTTGCTACTTGTTGGGTTTCTCCTATATAATTCAGGTCTGAAGGTTTTTCCACTGGAATTTGCCTTAACCATATGATGACCATGAGCGCTACACATTTGTTTGTTTAAATAAACTTGCATTCATCAAACATGGACATTGAAGTTCTTTAAATTTTATCCATTTTAATTCAGCTCATGTTCAGTACTGACTCTAGAGGGGAATGCTTGAGTAGGAAAAGTAGTATGCTACAGTTAAAACAATGCTGAAATATTTCTTATGTGATTGACATTTTTAGTTGGACAATGTAATGTGCAATGGTAAAGCATGAAGATGGGCCACGCTTTAGCCTAAAGGCCCTAATGCTTGCTTGAATAGAGATTAATTACAGTAAAGGTGCGTCAATTATACCATAGATTCACAATCAAGGCTACTTAAGGTATGCAGTGCTCAATGTAGGCAAAACCACTTCTTAATTTCCTTAACCTTACTAACCAGGGGATTATATAACATAATCTGTATTAGAGATGCATTCAGGTATGTGTTTAAGATTACAACTACGAAGAATGCATTTTGCACTTGTTGCCTTGCCTAGTTGAGGTTATGCACAAATGATCAATTTGCTTACATAATATATGGTTAATCAATCCCGTAATCTCATTTGAGGTTTTATCATCATCATCAAGTTGTATAAGTCCTGACTATGCCAATCTTATATGATACGTACATACCTATTAACAATTTATCTTTGCATGAGTATCTATAATCAAATTTGTTAAATGCCATTCAATATAAGAAGATAAATCAATCTAGAGAAATACAGGCAACTCATGAGAGGCTTAGTTTGGTAGTTCTAGTTGTTGTTCTTAGAGGTTAATGGTTAGTATGATGTTTACCTTGCAATGATCATATCCTTACCTATTGGTCAATTAATGTATATTCCATTACATGCTTTTAAACTCTGCCCTATTTTGGTCGGCACGAGATAAATCTATCATTCCATCAATGTATTGAAAAGGAAATCATGATGGTCTAGGTGGCGATGTCATGCTATGCCTTTGTTTTTTTTCCAAATTGGGTAAGTAGAACTTTCATAATGCTTGAAAGGGAGAGTGAGGTACCAAACATTCTTCCTCCTTTTCTTCCTTGTTGTTTTCCTTTTCCTCTCACTCATTCTCATGCGTAGTAGTCTCTTAATTAATAATTAATCTCACATTGGGAAAGAAGACAAGTCAGATGGAGGAAGAAAACATGAGGAGAGGGAGGGGAACGAGAGGAATCATTCAATAGTAATTAACATATATTATTTTTTTATATATCTTATTTTGGGTCTAGCTGATTTAGTTCAAAGTAAACTCAGTTCAATGTCAAATCAGTCTTATCCAATACAAATTAACTTTGGTGTAATTTAAGTTTTTTTAGTTTTGGTCTAAATTGAACCTAGATCAAGTCTATTTATCTCATGTTCATAATTTCACCTATTACTGATCTAGTTACACCTTAATTGAGGTCTCTTAGGTCTATATATAACCCCCTTGTTAGACCTAAACTAAGTCAACATGGTTCGATCTTCACTAAATGTCAGTTTGAAATTGAGATGGTTTCCTAAGGAGATGAGTCCCACAATTGAAATTTTTAACCTTGTGTCAATAAGCTAAAGCTATTTCAATTAACCATTTTAAAACTATATTCCTAATTGAATTTCGTTTTCAACTTAATTCTAACATGTTTTTATTCCTTTTAACTTTATCTTGGATTTGGTTATGAATTCATTCATCATCATGATCATCAAGTGATGTGTGTCCCAACTGTTTTGAGTAAACTTTATGGATATTATCGCTTTATTGAGCTTTGGATTTTAAAACTTGTATTCTCTATTTGTAATTTGTATGGGTTTTTCTCCAATCCATTTTGTTTTCTAAGCATGTTATATATATATATACGTACTAATTTTTGTTCTTTCCTTGAAAGTGTTCTTATATTCCAAGTTGTTAAATATAATCCTATAATCATGTACTTTTTTACCTGCATTGGCCTACAGCTATGCAACAACCCTTGCTCATTTGACATCACATTTGGGCACTGATGTGATGGGTTGCTTTCAGGTGACCTCTTATCCTATCCTTTTATCAAGATATTGCATCACATGCTTCTGATGATCTATCTTGCATACAAAACTTATGGTCAAAATTCATGTTAGGTTTAGACAGTTAATGTTGACTGTGTCAACCTAATGCAACCCTTTACCTTTTTTTCATCCTGACTTGGGATTGACACTAGGAGTTTTCAATTTGCTCAAAAGTATAGCACAAAACCTGATACTTCTGATTCATTTTGATTGATTTTTCATTCTTGAGTTCTTTCAATTTGATTAGTGTCTCCTTGTATGCTCATTTTCCAATCATTTCTGAGCTTGATACTTCTCCCTTAACTAGAGTGAAGGCATTCTGATATGATTGCTGGAGCACACCTCAAAATCAAATGCAAATAACATGGTTTATTATTATTCTATTCTGAGATATAATAGTGCATCAAGTTCATGAAATAGGTCAACAAAGTCCATTAATGAGCCCCAATTTTTTGAGTAACCACCCATTCTCTCTTTAAAAGGACCATTTCTGAATGGATGAGACAGAATTGTTTGTCAAAACTTATAAGGAGATGCTTTTGGTAAAGAGGCTTTCTTCAAGAATTGAGTTCAAGCAAGATGAATATGAGATTTATTATAATAGTTAGAGTGCTATAGATCTGAGTAGGAACATGTATCAATCCAAAATAAAAAATATTGTTGTAAGGTATCGCTAGATACGACAAGTGATTGGAGAGTCGCATGCTAATGAGAATACTAATGATACATTGATGATCTCGATTATGTCAGAGAGGCATGAGAAGCTTGCTAGCAAGGCAACATCATGCTAGGACACCAACAATCTAAAGGCCCCTGCCTTTTATAAGTTCCATGGGGAGATTCATTCGGGCAACTTGCCCACGTGTCTAATACTGGACACAGGGGCGTTGGGTAGCCCTTGACTTGACCATGTGAGCTCAAGTCTCATGCTCAATTATGCACAACATCCAAAGCATCATGATATGCAGTTTCCTTCAGGATCAACTCATTCTGCACGAAGGAGCAACCCAGAAGCCTAATATGTAAAAATAAATTAGGTTTGCAATAATTGTTCTCCAGAGAGCAGCCGGCTTACAATCTGAGGAAGAGAGCTCCTTGAAGGTTTTCGCACAACAATCTTGGGTAATGTGTCAGTATTTGACAATATTGATGATTTCGTGCAATGTTCTTGAAGGTGCTAGGAGTTTTCACAGACAAAAGCAAGAAGGGTTTTAAGATTATTTTATAGGAGATTTTGTAGAAAGGAGATTTAGTTCCATTTCAGCGATTAGGAACAACAATGGGTCTTTAGATTGAGTTATTTTTATTTGGTTCCAATTTATTAGTCTATTTTGGATTTTATTTCTACTTTCTACTAATAGATTTTTTTTTTTTTTACTTATAGCCCTTATATATATATATATATATATATATATATATATATATATATCACACAAATTCATTTGTGTGCTGGTCTATTTTATTCTTGGGATATTATTGCCATCAATTATGAGAGTATCACACATACTATCAAATGCTACATGAGATATTCCGCTATCCCCATATACAGTCAGATTTTGAAACAAATGGAGATAATTAGGAGCCTATTTTACCATGGGCATTTCTCTTGTATCTAATCATGTTTTACCTGCACTGAAAACTGAAAGCATCCTGTCTTCCTGTCGTAACTAGATGATAGCAAGCAGTTCTCTTTACGTGTGATCACTGCTTCAGCAAATATTTGGTTTACTGGATCAAATCATTGGGTTTTTTGCTCAACAAATATTTTGACAAAGATTTCATTGAGTGATGAGTTTTTTGCTCCATTTTTTAAGTTAGTTTGTTTTGTTCTATTGTCAGTATTTTTTTTCGATGCCACAAATGACATCTGCTTGTCAGTTTTTAGCATTAACATTTTCTTCTGATATTTTCACCTAATTGTTAAGGATAACTGAGCCTACATCTAAAAGCTAACTAAATATATTTTTAACAGGTTTGTTGCTATTGGTGACGAGCCATTTCTCCTCAGTTATGGGCAAGAATTTCAGCCGTTTGTAGTTGGTGCTGCAACTAATGTTCAGCGGTCATTGGCTGCCATGGATTTAGCAAACAAGATAAAAGTCATCGTTCCATGCAGTTCTGATATCTACCAGTCTGAATCTAACCTCCCGTCAAAGAATCACTTCAGGCCTGATCTCAACAAGACTATGATTGAGCTCCTCTCTTTCCTCCACAAGTATGGTTCACCCTTTGTGATTAACATGAATCCTTTTGCAAGCCTTCAACAGAATAAGAACCTCTCTCTTAGTTATTTTCTCTTTCAAACAAATTTGCGCCCATTAACTGATGGAGCTAACAAGTACACAAACTACTTTGATATGAGCATAGACAGTTTGGTTTCGGCTTTATCAAAAGTTGGTTATGGTGAAATGGATATAATTGTGGGGAAGATAGGATGGCCCACAGATGGGGCAATGAATGCCACACCTGCAATTGCCCAGAGGTTCATGCAAGGGCTTATGGACCACTTGCAGAGCAAAGCTGGTACTCCACTCAGGCCAAAAAGACCACCAAGGGAGACTTATGCCTTTAGTCTACTAGATGAAGATCGAAGGAGCATCAAATCTGGAAATTATGAAAGACACTGGGGCATCTTCACATTTGATGGCCAGGCAAAATATACAGTGGACCTTGGTCAAGGCTCGAAAGCACTTGTAAATGCTCATGATGTTGAATACCTTGCTCAGAAGTGGTGTGTAGTGAATAACAACAAGGACATGTCAAATATTTCTGGCAGTGTGTCACAAGCTTGTTCTAATGCTGATTGCTCTGCTTTGTCTGCTGGAGGCTCTTGCTCTGGAATTGGTTGGCCAGGGAATGCCTCATATGCTTTCAACAGCTTCTTTCAGCTTCATGACCAGAGTGCAGATAGTTGTGATTTTGGTGGTTTGGGGTTAATAACTACTGTGGACCCATCGGTAGGTGATTGCCTATACACTGTTGCAGTACACTCTTCTCATTCTCCATCTATTCACAGAGGAGTTGAATGGTGGATTTGGATTCATGGACCAACCCTTGTTTCCTTTTTCTTATTAGTTTGGCTTTGATGTGCTCAGGATCTAACTTCCATGGGATCACACTTTCAATACTTTCAACCTAGACTATGCAAATTTGTTTTATGACAAACTGATGACACCTTGATTTCTGGTTGGATTGGTGCCGCTTGCTTGCCCTGCAAAAAATGAAGTTAACTAGGTGACTCGAGCAACAGTTTTAGTGGCAAAGGTAGCTTGCTAGTCAAGTTCTGTATCAAGCATGGCTTTACTATTTATTCGAGGGGGCCTGCCATTTGTAGCGTTCTTTGGCAGTAAGAAACTTTGGATCATACAAGTCAATTTTCTCCTCCTAATATGCCCTTCGTATGGTGTGGCATCTTGAACTCAGTCAAAAATGCCTATTTTATCATCAATTTATTTATCAAGAATGTTGTGATTTTAACTGTTAGTTTATGCACCTCTCCCTTTCAATTTGGTTTGGGGTTGTTCCCATCAAAGCTAGATTATGTTATCTTAATATGATGCTCCACTTATTCTCAGCTGTGATTTCTTGGAAATTTTTAGCTGTGGCTCCAAAAAGATGTCTTTAGTTAAAAATTCTTGCCTAGTCATGGATAGGTAGACTTGTGTAAAACTTTTTTCTTTGATAATTTAGGCTTGATTAATTTTGAAAATAGATGATTTTTTTATAATTTATCTATCAAGTAAATTCTTCAGAATATAATTTATATGCATTCAAATGATGGCTATGTACCATCGTATTCATTTGATGCTTCAATATGAACCGTTCAAATGATGTCATGGATATTACAGTTAAGGATAAGTAAAAATTTAATTAAATTGAATAAATTGAAATTTAATTTAATTCATTTAGAATTTTAATTATTTTTTAAATAATCAATTTAATTCAATTTTGATTTTTAAATTTTTTATTTGATTAAATTGAATAAATAAAATTAATTAAAATAAAAAATAATAATTTTTAAATTTTTAAAGAATTATAAATTCTTAATTAATTGATTTTAAAAAATTGATTATTTTATCGATCCGAAATAATTGATATTTTATGCTTCGAAATAATGATATTTTATCAGTTTAATTTATTTAATTTTTATTTAAAAATTTAAAATTAAAAAATTTTGATTCATTTCATATTCAATGTTAATTCATCCGCTTTTGGACGGCTGTGATTTAACTCATCCTTGGGACGTATTAGGGTAAAACTGGAATTTTAAAGAGGTTCCCCCGTCTCTTCGAGCACTATAAGAGGGGGTCGTTCCCCGGTCGAGAAACCCTAATCCGCCGTTGTGATCTCCCAACTTCCTACTGCGCTCGGCGGACCCGAAGGTTCTTCCTTTCGCCTCTCAAACGCTTCTTCCTTCTTCTTTTCAGCTGAAGCTATGCGGGCGTCTATTTCTTCGAGTTTTTTTTTTGTGTGTGTGTGTGTGCTTTTTTGTGTTCGTTCATTTCTATTTTCCCTTTACGATCTAACTTAATCTCAGAATCTGCTTTTTTTTTATAAGCTTTACGGTGCGGTCCTATTCCATCTGTTAACCTTCATCCGTGGAGCACTGATGGATTAAGTTGTTGTCCATGGTTCCAATTGATTTTTGGATTATAAGTTGGGCTCATTGAGTTCCCTGTGCTTTTTTGCTTATATGTTGCGTTAGATGGATGCTAATTTTGTCTAATTACACAATGTTGATTTAGTGGTAAGACATCTGTGGATCATATCAGTACTTGCTTGCCATGCAACGTTTGATTTAGCTCTAAATCACCACTTTATTATCTTCCACGGAATTATTATAAGTTTTTTGAAGTTTGTTTCACTGAATCGATTTTTCATGCCAACTATTAGTTGACTAGTAATGTACAGATTTGGATGTTTAGCATTGTCATCGTTGATCATGACACTTTTAGGTTTTTTGATATATCTGGATAATCAACATGAGAAATTTAGTTCTAGGAGTTTTAGGGTGAAATCTTTTAAGTTGAATTCTTAATTTGAATACAAGCTTGGTAAACCACTCTATTTAAAATTCTAGCATGCCTCTTTAACAGCATTAATTGTTCTCTATTTTACATTTAAATTTAATTATTTTATGCATTCTTTGTAACAGGTTGAGCAATAAGCAATCAAAATGTTTACTGCAAGGAAGAAAATCCAAAAGGAAAAGGGATTGGAACCTACAGAGTTTGAAGACACTGTTGCTCAGGTAATGATACATCTGAGCGTGATGATCCTTTCCATATTTATTTTAGGTACTGATTGGTTGGGTCTTTCTCCAGGCCTTTTTTGATATGGAAAATAGTAACCAGGAGCTGAAGAGTGACTTAAAAGACCTATATATCAATTCAGCAGTGTAAGTGCATTCAATTTACTTATTTTATGTTCAAAGAGAGCTGATAGGCTGAATCGTTTGATTGAAATTTGCTCTATGATGCAGGCAAATAGATATTGCAGGCAACAGGAAAGCTGTTGTTATTCATATTCCTTACAGGCTCCGGAAAGCTTTTAAGAAAATTCATGTGAGGCTAGTCAGAGAATTGGAGAAGAAATTTAGTGGAAAGGTGAGGCTTCATTCACTTTCTTTTTCTTTCTTATCTTAACAATGTTAAATAAATAAATGAAACTACATGCACTCAACTATGCTGAAGATAAATGTGTTAAGTATGCTCCCTAAACCCAATGTGAGATTTGTTTTTATGCTTACTCACATTTTTGCTCATGGTTATCATTGTTTTGGTTTGTTAATTTCTATGAATAGGATGTGGTTCTAATTGCAACAAGAAGGATATTAAAACCTCCAAAGAAAGGCTCGGCTGTTGTGCGTCCTCGCAGTCGAACACTCACTGCAGTTCATGATGCAATATTAGAGGATGTTGTGTTCCCTGCTGAGATTGTTGGGAAGCGTATAAGATATCGTTTGGATGGCTCCAAGATAATAAAGGTTGTTCCTTGATGTCACTGTCTCTTATGTTTTTTTTTTGTGTTGATCTTCTGGTTGGGTTAGTGTTTTTTTCCCATTACTAATGTAATATTTCTGGAAACAATCCACAAACATGAAGTACCTATCAAAAAATTATATTCCATTAGAAAACACTACAAAATAGTCTTATATGTTCCGACTTGTTGGTCCATCTTTTATGAGATACTTTCAATGGGTACCAATTCTGTGCCAGGATCAACCACAGCAAAAATGATGTTGATCGCTTGTCTTATTGGCTTGTGCATATCACCTGGTTTTATGAAATTGGATTTCTTACTAGATAACGACAGTGGAAGGCATGCAAATAGGCTGATTGCGATAGGATTTGCATACTGTTCTTTGCATATTGTTTGCTTTTGTAATTGAAATCCTAATTCTTTTAAGCTCACTTTGTTGTTGGAATTGATCTGTGTAGCTTAACATGAGTTTTCTTGAACCAGATTTTCCTGGATCCAAAGGAACGGAACAACACGGAGTACAAGCTGGAGACATTTTCAGGTGTCTACCGGAAGCTCTGCGGCAAGGACGTTGTCTTTGAGTATCCGGTGACGGAGAGTGCATAAATCAAGCCTTCGCCCAAAAATAGCATAGTAATTTAGAACTCGAATTCAGACTACTATGGACGTCTATGCTCCCTTATTTTTATAATATATGTTAGCTATCAGCTTCTGAACATTGAAGAGTTGTCATGTTCCTTGATTATTCATCTTGCCTTACTTCTGTTGGTTGATTAATTTCAAACAAAATTAGATTTTAACTAAACTTGGATTTGTAACGCATGTTTTGGTCGAGTTTGTAGATTGCTACGCCAACATGACAAGTTTTGAAGCAGGCACTCAAGTTTTCAGACAATTATTTTCAATGCACGGTTTGTACCATTCAATATCCAGTTTTTTTGTGTTATTTCGAATTGACTTAGTGAGGCTTCCTACTTAATGTATAGTGATCTCTTTTACTTGGAATGATTTTATATAAATACTCTTAATTTCAGGGTTGATTTGGTAGCTGGGATTAAGAGTTTATATATGTTTTAAAATAAATAAATAAATAAATTAAATGTTTTATCAAATTAATTAATAAGATAAATTTAAAAAGGAAAAGTTGAGAGTTTGATAAATCTAAATGAAATGATTTGATTTGGTTGGATATCAAATAAACTTAAGTTCAAGTCAAATTTGACTTTATAAAAACAGTGCAAGGGTAGTCAAGCATACTAGATTTGTTTTGACTTCATTTGGTTGGATATCAAATAAATTTGAAGATAATCAAATAAAATTTGTTCAAAAAAACTGTGTTAGATTCTTGATTTGCAACCTTGTTTGGTTTATTAAATTGATGTGATATTGTGTTGAAAATTGATTTCATCCAAACAAGAATATAAAATTTAAATTTGTATTATGTGTACATGAGTTTTGTATTATCAGTTTATGGAGATCCAACAGTTTGCCACTGCCACAGGATGCTAGATTTTAAAATAAAATTTAAATATTATATCAAATTCCATAAAAATGAAAAGTTGCAGAAGGTTTTAGAAAAAAGCAAGGGGTGTAATCGAATTGAGCCGAGTCGAACAGTAAGAGTCTCGAGTTCGAGCTCAGTTCGTTTTTCCTAAACTCGAGTTCGGCTCAAATTCGATTCGAACTTTAATTCTTAAGTTCGAGCTTTACTCGTAATGAAATTAAATAGTTTGCGAACATCTCGAGTTCGGTTCGAAAAAGGTTCGTTTTAAAGTTAAACGAGTTTAGTTCGAGTTCGATTCGAAAATAGCTCATTTAAAAATTAAACGATCTTAGTTCTAAGTTGACTGGTTAATATAATATATATATAAATATATATATATATATATAGGATTGATATCCTGCGCGACGAAAAATCCCGACTCCCGTGCGCGACACCCAACCCACGCCCACTGCCGCCGCTCCCGTTTCGCCGTCCGGCCACCTCCGGCCGTCGGACCGGCCCCGATCGACGTGCCACTCGCCGGCGCGTCGACAGGCGTCGGTCCGGCGGCCGGACGACGGCGAAATCGGCCGGAAACTGCCGCTCTCCCACTCACGCCCACTGCCGCCGCGATTTCATCGTCGTCCGGCCATCTCCGGCCGCCGGACTGGGCCCGATCGACGCGCCACTGGCCGGCGCGTCGATCGGTGTCGGTCCGGCGGCCGGAGGTGGCCGGACGGCGGCGAATTTGGCCGGAATCCGAGACCATAGTGGCCGGCGACGATTCCGGCCAAATCGCGGCCGGAATCCGGCCAAATTCCGATCGAAGACCGGCTGGAGAAGGACCGCCGATTTGGCCGGAATCGCCGCTGGCCACTGTGGTCTCGGATTCCGGCCGATTTCGTCGTCGTCCGGCCACCGGCGGCCGCCGGACCGACGCCTGTCGACGCGCCGGCGAGTGGCACGTCGATCGGGGCCGGTCCGACGGCCGGAGGTGGCCGGACGGCGAAACGGGAGCGACGGCAGTGGGCGTGGGTCGGGTGTCGCGCACGGGAGTCGGGATTTTTCGTCGCGCAGGATATCAATCCTGTATATATATATATATATATATATATATATATATAGATGAATGATATGCCGCGCGACAAACGCCGCGCGACAGCCTCCGCGACAGCCGACCTCCCTTCATTCATCGTCGCCGTTCGTCGCCGTCCGATCACCGTTGGCTGCAATTTCGGACTCGTTGGAATCACAACTCGACGGCGCACACATTGGCATCGGATTCCGGCCGGATTGTGGCCGGAATCCGGCCAGAAACGCGACAGAGGATCTGTTCGGCGCTTTCAGCGGAAATCGGCCGGAATCCGACCGAATCACGGCCGGAGACCGACCGCGGTCGACGCGCCGGCGCCGGGCGCGTCGACCGCGGCCGATCTCCGGCCGTGATTCGGCAGAATTCCGGCCGATTTCGGCCGGAATCGCCCAACAGAGGCTTTGTCACGTTTCTGGCCGGATTTCGGTCGGATTCCGGCCACAATCCGGCGGGAATCCGGGTCCGGCCGAAGCGCCGGCGAGTTGGCCTTCCAACGCATCCGGTCCGGCGGCCGTTGGTGGTCGGACGACGGTGAACAGTGGCGGAGAAGCAGCGAACGTCGGAGGAGTCGCGGACGGGTGCGCAGGATTTGTCGCGCGGCATATCAAAACCGTATATATATATATATATATATATATATATATATATATATATATATATATATATATATAGAGGTTTGATATCCCGCGCGACTCATCTCTACGCGATCCGTGCGCGACCGCCGACCCCCGCTCACTTCCGCCGCCGTCGCGCCGCCGTCCGATCACCGCCGGCCGATCACCGCCGGCCACCGGACCCGAACCGTTGGATGCGCAACTCGCCGGCGCACATTCCGGCATCGGATTCCGGCCGGATTACGGCCGGAAACAGGACAGTGCCCAACGGCCACTGTCGGTCGGAAATCAGCCGGATTCCGATCGAATCGCTATCGGAGACCGGACGCGGTCGACGCACCGGCGCCGGGCGCGTCGATCGCGGCCGGTCTCCGGCCGTGATTCTGCCGGAATCCGATCGATTTTGGCCGGAATTGGCCAACAGACGCTGTTGGCCGATTCCGGCCGAAATCGGCCAACAGACGCTGTTGGCCGATTCCGGCCGAAATCGGCCGGATTCCGGCCGAAATCGGCCGGATTCTGGCCGAATCACGGTCGGAGACCGGTCGCGGTCGACGCGCCGGCGCCGGCGCGTCGACCGCGGCCGGTCTCCGGCCGATTTCGGCCGGAATCTGGCCACCAGTCCGGTGCCGGTGAGTTGCGCATCCATCGCCGTCGGTCCGGTCGCCGGCGGTGGCCGAACGGGGGAGCGGCAGCGGCGAGAACGCCGACGACGCAGAGAAGCTACAGTGTTTTTTTGCGATGAATGGCCTGGATTTTTCGCGATGAACGGTCGGGATCGCGTGCACACGGGTCGCGTTTTTTCGTTCGCGCAGGATATCAAACTCGTATATATATATATATATATTCGTGAGTCTTTTAACAAACACGTTCGTGAGCCTTTAAACGAGCATATTCGTGAACATGAACACGTTCGTAAGTCTTTAAACGAACATGTTCGCAAGCTCACGAACCAAATACTGTTAAGCTCGAACTCGGCTCGATAATATTTTCAAACTTGAAATCAAGCTCAAGCTCTGCTTGTTAACTTAATCGAAGAAACTCAAAAAAAATTTTTGAATCAAAATTTAAATAACTCATGAGCAGCTTGATTCATTTACACCTCTAGACAAATCTTGATGCTAAATCAGTGTATAAGCCTTTTAAGAAAAAAATTTATAATTTGGGGGCCAAATAGGAAAGCTACAAATTAAAAGCAACAAAAGAGTTTAAGCTACAAATTCGTTACCCACTTGTACACCATCTTTACCAGTGGCTGCACAAATTACCCCACTCGCTAGAGGAGACAGAAAAGGTACGCGAACGAGGTCAACGACACAGAAGTGTACACCTTACCAGATCTAAATTTGCGAAGGCAATCCAATGAGCATCCTCCAAGTGTCGCTTTGCCAGGAAAGGAAAGTTGGCATCGGATTGACCTCTTCCTCCGCCTCCATCGAATTCATCCTTTCAATCGATCGAATAGCAGCCAGAAAGAGAGAGAGAGAGAGAGAGAGAGAGAGAGAGATGGGCAACTCCCTCTTCAAATTCCTCTGCGGCAAATTCTCCGACCAGCCCCACCACTCCTCCTCCGCCCCTCCCGCCGCCGCCACCGACGCCGTCTCCGCCCTCGCCCACGATCTCCACCATTTCGGCGTCACATCGCAGGTCATTAGTCTCCCCCACATTCAACCACAGCAATCAATACTCCGTCGCCAATTTCTTTTAACAGTAACTTAATTGCCGATGAGCCAAGGTTCCGGAGAGGCTGAGCCAGCACGTAGTCTCCTCTAAGAAGGCACAAGCCAACTGGTACAGAAAATTGCAGGACGCATGGAAGGAAGCCAAGCCGCCGCCCAAAACGCCAGAAGCAGCTTCGAGGCTCGTCATCCAAACTTTAAAGAGGCATCAGAGAGCAGATGTAGAGGTACTGCACTCGACTTCGTAGACCACAACAATCTGCTCTGGTTACTGCTAACCGAATCTGATTCTTTGAAACCAGGGTCTCTTGGCTTACTACGGCCTTCCACTCCCTCACACTCTGCCAGATGCTGCCCCGGTTCGTCCTTCATCGAAGCCAGAAGGAGTGAAGTATGAGCTGCACACACTTCCAGTGAGATCCGATCTCTTCTCTATCGTCGATGCATTTGGGGCAGTCTTGTAACAAGAGTGCTTGATGCTTTAGGTGGATGCTAGAGCTGTGGCAGATGGAGATACAATTACTGTGTACGTCGACACCGCTGACCCGAGGGAATCAGCGAATGTCCCTCGAGGTGTGCAGGAGTCAGCCATTGAGAGAGCACGAGCACGAGCTGCCAAGGACTACAACAAGGCAGATGCACTCCATAAAATTATCATAGACGCGGGATACAGGTGATGATGCAGTGCTCCAGTATCCCAATTGACCTTGTTCCTAAGCATTGGCACATTTGCAGGGTAATTGCTGGAGCTAACAATGAAGAGGTCCTCGCACGCAAGTATCGAATCAGACTGAGGTACCACATTTAGTTCATCTTGCTTTGATCAAGCGTCCTAATAAGGGCAACAGGGGAATTGATGCGCCAGAGAGCTCCATGCCATTCGGGAAGGAAGCCAAGGAGGCACTGGTGAAGTTAGTCCAAGGGAAGTGTTTGAAGGTTCTTGTTTATGGAGAGGATCGATATGGTCGCTGCGTAGGAGACGTTTACTTCAATAGTGTCTATATCCAAGTGAGATACAAACTGATAGCAGCACTACTGCATGGCATGGCATCTCAATTAAGTTTCTGATACTTGTTCATTTTTCAGGAACAGATGCTTAAGAAAGGGCTTGCATGGCACTACATTGCCTATGACCAACGTCCAGAGCTAGCAAAGGTGATCGATCCTACTGTTTCAGTAACTAACTTGTGTCTTCTTCCTGTAAGGAGATGCTAGCTAAAGAGTTTGGTTTCAGCTCTATTTCACGAGATTATCGTTTTTCAGTGGGAGAAAGAGGCAAGAGCTAAACGTGTTGGCTTGTGGGCTTCTTCACACCCTGAGAAGCCATGGGAATGGAGGAAAGAGAGAAGAAATGCGACATGAAGAAAATGTTCTGAAACATTTATACACTAAACTGCAGGACTTGTTGAAACTTGTGTATCATTTATGTATTATGATTGTTTTCAATGAACTGAATCATCCCAAATAATTGGGGAGGAAGAAGTGCCACCAACTTTCAATTGCAGAATACAAAATGCCCATGTGATTTCAAAGTGTTGTTCCTCGTCAATTTATAACTTGTTAAACAAGCAAAGCATGCAGCAACCTTCCTTCGATCTCTAAATTGGATTCAGTTTGATATTGTCCCAGTTGACCTGAAAACAATATGAACTAAAGTCAAAACGTTGTCGCCCAAGATAGATAAGATACATCCATCCTCGTCATCAAAATCTAGTTAAGTGCCTGGCAAGTTTCCATTAAGGTGTGACTTTGACATTGTCAGCAGTCGTTTCAAGGAAGCCACCTGGAACGCGTTGAAGTAGATGATCGAAGTTTATTCATTCGGTTTTCTTCTCTGACTTTGATTTTTTTAATGAGTTCCAGAGGCTCAAGCAAAGCAACATTGCATCGAAATTCAACTCTGGCTTACTTCTCTATTTATTCGCCTCCTCTGAGCTTATGTTGTAAGCTAAATCTTCTAGTACTCCTTGCCAATGGCTTCTAAAGCCAAATTCACCATTTTTCTCCTTTCTCCTCCTCCTCGAGTTCAGTATGTTGCAGCAATCCATGGCCGCACGAGGCCTCGGCGTCGAGGAAGGCTCCTTCGCTCAACGAGAGAAGATTACGACGACGACAAGGATCAACTCGAGCTTGAAGATGACGGTGAAGGAGGAAGTGCCAATGGTGTTTGTTATGCTCCCTAGAGCCCCCGTCCCACCCGCAGGTCCAATCGGAGGCATCGATGGGACAAATCCTTAAAAGTTTTGCTAGGATCGAACAATTCCTTTCTTCTTTCTTTCAATTGATGAAAGAACATTATAAGCTTGTTTGTTTGTTTTGTTCGATAGGCAGGTGATGTTTATACATAGATTCCTTCAGATATGTACAACTATTTATGCATTCATGAAAAATGTATAGATATGTTAAATTTGTTCTACAATATATATATAATGACTTGTGCATGAAGGAAATGAATTTGACTAAACACACGTAGGAAGGATGCCTTATGAAAAGATGAAATCTCATATTAAATGCCATTAAAGTTGGCTCACGCCAAAGCATGACGACTAATTAATCATCTATCTATTCATCAATATCGATTTTAAAAAGGCAAAAGTCATCATCAAACTGATTTGGTTGGTGGAAGTGAAGTTCTACCGAAACATGGCATGACGTGACAATTGTTCTGGTTGAGATCATCTTTCGAACGTGATACAACCATCTGACAAGCAAGTTGATCAGGTTGGAGGAAGAGAGGAAGATGACGGGCTCCACAGTCCGAGTGAGCTCCACAAAAAGACAGTGAGGTCGGAGGTTAGGAGTATCCTGACTCAACTATTCCGACGCTCAAGTCAGTTCCCGTCTAACGAAGGAAGAAGGAGCAAAGTAGTGAGGTTAATTAAAGTAGTGAGGTTAATTGAGGATATGTGACGATCATGCGTACTTGCATTATATGAGGAGCGGGAGTTATATAGACTTAGATGTCACGTCGTGATTAAGGAGAATATATCTGAGAGGAGATTTTGTCAGAGGAGATGTCCCATCCAAATAAAGAAAGTGTCTTATCGCCATCGTAGTAATGAAAAGTCATGCTGTACCATCATACCGTATAAAGGGGTGGGCTAACCATCCCCTCACGTGATCACTTATATCCTTCTGGCGGCAGCATAGGTGACTAATGAGTCGATTGAGCGTTAAGGCACTGGGGAAAGGGAGGCTAGTTGATAGAGAGGTCGGCCATCAAGTTTTGAGTCGACCTATCGAGTCGGGTGTTGGACCCCGACTTTGACTGCATCCCGGGTTGAGCTCGGACGCCCAAGTTAAGCAAAATACGTACCGAGCTGAGAGAGAACTGAGGGACCGAATTGAGCTCATGTTGTTCCTCTCCTTCTTTGACATTATAAAGAATTGTAGTCTCCTCTTCTTCACTCACAATTGTCGTTGACACTATTGCCGCCTCACATCCTCTTCCTCCCCTCCTCATAGTTGTTGCAACTGCCACTCATCCTCTTCCTCCTTGCATAGTCGGTTGACTCCATCGCTCCTCCTACAACTATCAACTCTAGCTAGTCTCACTATGATGACTCATTTTCAAGCCACCTTCATGTTGCAATTGAAATCCTTGTTGATTATATTATTTTGATGTGGTCGACAAAGATCTAAAATTAAATCTATATAAAATTTCTATCTTATTTCAACCCTCTCTGTCTTATTCGATCCCTTTTCCCTTTGGGAAATTTAATTTTCATCAATAATACCCCTTAGAATTCATAATCCAAATTCAAATAACCTAAAACACAAGTTTAAGATGAATTTAAAACTATAAATTATTTAAGACAGATTTTAATCGACTAAAGTACCTTTCCAATTAACTACTCACTAGACTAATTGAATAATATTTCTGTTTTAGTTGACTACGTTCTATATTCTCCGGTAAACAAGATTTGAAAAATCATAAATAATTTTATACTTAATAAAAAATCATAAAATATTATATTAAAATAATTTTCTATGAAAATAATTTATATTTTCAAAAATTGACATAAAGTTAGACACCCTTAAAACTTGAAAATTTCAATCCACACTTTGTATCAATATTATTTCTGATAACTTCTATAAATAAATATGTACCGCTAAAACTTTCAAAAATTATTCTTTAATATTAATTTAAAAATAATTTTCTATCGTGATCTTTGAGTTATGCATATGACTTGTATACATGCCTTCCCAATGGTTGATTATTCCATAATTCCTATGTGTCGATGAAACTTAGCTCAACTAGATGCATCACATCAAACATCTTAAACCTAAATTATTATTCTAACATCTCACTTGTTTCCATATATCTAAATATGAAAAACAAGTCACCCCTAGATTGTCTCACGATTATTAAGACCTGTGCGAGTTAGAGGAGGAGGTGAATAGCTTCGATTGTTTTATTTCAATTTCGTGCTCATCTACAAAAGTTAATACACGACGGAAATAAAATATATAACACAAAAAATACAAGCATAAGACAAACCGATTTACTTGATTTACAACCTCCTAAGGTTGCTACATCCAAGATATAATCCCAGCGAACTATCACCACTAGTCCATTCTCTTTCTCGGATACATTCGGGAGGCGGAGAGGCCTTTTATTGACAACCCTAGATTTGTAATGTGTCACGAGTAGGGTTGCAAATTAAAATTTATAAATTTATCGAAAACTCATAATAAATTCAAACAAATGAAGTATAGGGGCCTCGAGTCGTATTTTTCCAAGGCTAGTAGAAAATCGCTTAATTCGAGCTTTCGAGTTGTTCTTTTTAGGGTTTTCTATGAAAATGGAGGTTTTGGTATTTTCAAAGGTAATGAAAATTTAAATTCAATGTATTAATGAAAAATGCATAAAAATGAAAACAAGCAAGAAATCCTAAGTATCAATCGAATCTAATATGCAAATTAATTCAAAGTTAAGAAATAGCATTGGAACTTAACATCCCTAATTATAAAATGTAAGAATTGAATTCTTCAGATGGTAGGGAATCACAACCAAAGTCTAAGGGACCGAATACAAGGTTCAAAAGTCACTGAACTCTGAAATCAGTAATCTCAAACCATGCTAGAGCAATAAAACTTCTAACAATCTATCTAACTAAATGTAATCTATCTAACTAAATGCAATTAACTAACAACAATGCATATCTGAACAATCTAGCAATCTGATTTAAGATCAAATAAAATCTGATACAGAACAGTGATTTCTGATACTTATCAGTAAGCACCCATTAACACTAAATTGAAGCTAATAGCATGAAATTAAATCCAAAAGCCACTATATTAGCATTAAGAATTAACCAAACTCAAACATCCTGCGATTGTTAGCTAAAGAATGCAGTAAACACGTGACCACAATTTGAAATGTTCAGTAACAGCTAAACAGAAACTGTAAACGTCCAGCCTTCCCCTTTTTCCTCTTGTTTTCCTTAGCTTGGTGTCAAACAAGCTATTGAATCCACAAATGCAGCTTCAACAATCACTCTGGAGTCTTCCACGCGATCTCTGGTGTGTTCACTCGTTGCCCGACGTCTAAGAAGCTCGGAAAAACCCTCTCCGAACGAAACAGTGCCTTGCACGAGCTGGTTTGAGGTGTCAAATCTGAAATCCTCAGCTTCTTCTTACTCCGATTGCGTTGCTGTTGATACAAGGGAGTTCCTCGATCCTAGGAGAACCCCTCCACGAACCTAGGACTCGGATTGTGCAGCAGGCTGCCGGAATCGTCGGAAACAGGGGTTGACCGCGCCGGAAAAACCCTCTCCGTCACGCCCTTCCAGCCGCCGAAAAATACCCAATCGACCGGCGTTAAACTCCTCAAGGACCAAGGATTGCAATGGCTTCGGTTTGGGTGGATGGGGCTACGCTGTTTGGTACGCGTGTGAGCAGGGGAAATGCGTCGAGGACGAAGGTGAACAGTGGCTGCGCCACTGTTCACTTCTTGATTTTTGGCTTATATACCGGTTGATTAATTGATCAATCTGAGCCCTTGATTTTGAATCCAACGGCCAAAACTTGATATAGGCTCTAGGGCAGCTTAGGGTTTCCAAAAAATTGAGGGATTTTGATCAAACTTGAGCTAGGTCATGTCCTCCATGCGGGCTTGATCAATTTAGCAAATTTGACTCGATTTGACCGCGGTTGAGCTCGAGTTGGGTCCGATTTGAGCCCTACAATCAATTAAAACTAAATTAATGCAAAAATTGTCATTAAATCATGAAAATTATAATCAAGCCTCAATTTATATAATATAGCACAAACATGGTCAAATCGATTCAATAAATAATTATTTTCATGCAAAATCCAAAATTTGAATCAATTAAAATGCAAGAAACCCTAGCTCATCACTTATAACTTATTCTTGCAACAAATACAAT
Source organism: Curcuma longa (assembly GCF_044706935.1). NCBI lineage: Eukaryota > Viridiplantae > Streptophyta > Magnoliopsida > Zingiberales > Zingiberaceae > Curcuma > Curcuma longa. The sequence continues at coordinate 195,276 of NC_133877.1, forward strand.
AAGTGTACAAATACAAATATAAATGGAAGCACACAAACAACTTTACAAATAAAATTTTACTTTGAATGCTTTCTTATTGCTTAGAATTGCCTCTTATTGGTCTAAAAGCAACACTTCATCCTCAAAGCCCTAAGAATCGATAATCAATTATTGTATTTCAACAATCAATTACTAGGTTCCAACAAACCCCCTTACTTCCTCAAACCCCAAATTCAGGGTTTTAGGGTTTAGCAAACGATTGTCATTTTTAGCAATTGATTGTTATCCCTATTTTAGTCTTTCCAAATTAAAATATCATCTTGCCTAGTATTTGATTTGCCTCAACCTACCAAGACTTCTTTTACTTGATATTTGATCACCCTTGATCTATCGAGACTTTGTTGAGATACAATCAAAGTCTCACATTGAAAATACATGAAAAAGATTACGAATTTATAAGATTGAAGATATCTCTATTGAAATGAAACCTTTTGAGTTAATCCCAAAAAATAAAACCATGAGAACTTAGTCTTAAAGTGGATATCAGAGTCATATGTTGATTCCATCAGTTCTAACAATTGATATCAGAGTCATGGCCTATGAGGACCCTCAACCATATGTTGATTCCATCAGATCTAATAATTGGTATCAGAGTCATTGTCTGTGTAGAGCCATGTGAGGACTATCAGCTATATGTTGATTTCATCAGTTCTAATAATTGGTATCGAAGTCATGGTCTGTGTAGAGCCATGTCAAGAAAAATGGAGGTAGGGAGGCTCGAACCATGGGGCTATCTAATATCCGATCAACCTAAACCTGTTAGGACTTCGTCGTTGCCTAGTATCTGGTCACACTTGGCCTATCAAAACTTTATTGTTGCCTAACATTCAGTCAATCTTAATATGTTAGGACTTCATCAATGTGTTAAGTGTCCGATCCTTCATGATCTACTTACTCCATACCTTGCCAACTCTTTGTTGGACTTTCCTTATTGCCAAATGTCCAATTAATCATCGACTCACCTGGACTTTTCTCATACCAACTTCCTTGTCGACAAGGGTGGAGCCATGTGTTACTTTACATGAGCTTTAGTTGGGGGGCCGATGGCGGCCGACAACTTTGAAAAGGAGGATGCCAAATGGGTCGGCGATGAGAGAAAGGAAGGCAACCCAGGGCCCAGGATTAGCTCGAGTAGATCAGTTGTTCTGGCTCCGCCACTGCTTGTTGGACTTCCGACTACTAAGTATTCGGTCTATCATGATCCACTTAGACTTTTTCTTTTTCATGTCAAGTGGTTGATCCTCTATGACCCACCTAAACTTTTCGCTTCATGCCAACTCACTATACTTTCGACTGCCAAGTGTCCGATCAACCGTGATCCATTTGAACTTTCTATCACAAAGTGCTCGATAAACCGTGATTCATTTAGATTTTTTTTCTTTTATGTCAAGTGCTTGATCAACTGTGACCTACTTGGACTTCTCCTTTCGGTCAACTTTAGTCAAATATCTGATTGATCTTGACTTACTTGACATCTCACTCAACCACATCTCATTTTCTCACACACGCTCACCATATCACTCAAGCATGCTCATTATCATATTGCTTGACCATAAGTATCCGATTAATCTTGACCTACTTGACATAACTCGACCAACTAATATATTGATTGACTCTTACGTATCCGATCAACCTTAACTTACTTGACATCTCATTCAACAAGCTAACATATTAATTAAACATCAAAATCTAACTCGAGCTTGGTTAACTTTGACCAGAGGTCAGTCAATTGCACCAAAAATCTTCCTTTTTAAATATTTGATAATATATTTAAGTTAAGGTAACTCATTAGCCCACCATTCTTTATTTCATCCCTCTTCTCATGCCAAAGAACAAATGACGAAGAATTTCTAACTTAAACCTTTCATTCTCCCCCTTTGGCATACATCAAAAGACCTCTTCTCAAAATCCATTCACTCCTATTCCAAACCTCCAACATCACAATGGAGGTTCCCTACCTTCCATTTCTCTAATGCTCAACCTTGAGAATACGATCATTCATTCATTCAACAACCTCAAAATCTTACATTCTCCTCCGATTATACCTAAATCATATTTTTAAGGTGGACCTCTCCCTCAAAACATGATCTATTTCCATCATTGAACCAACAATGTTTTGGAATTTCTAAAGCTTTAGGAAATGTCAAAAATTGAGTAATGATGTTAAAGATTCAACCTTGAATCGAAACTTCTTCTCAAATTCTTATACTTCCCTTTTTAGCATACTCTTTTCATTTTCATCAAGAAAATACCTTTGAATGTTTATCCGAGAATCTTAGAGGGTTAAGGATAGTTAAAACACTTTTGAGTGAGCTTAACCATCTGAAATAACTCAATTTCAATCAAAATTCATTATAGCAGTCGATTGCTAGATTGAAAAACTGCATATCAATTTTAGACTAAATTTTAGAAATGCATAAGTAATTTTATGATTTTTGAAAAATTATAAAATTTCATATAAACATTACTTATATCAAATATTATTAGGAAAAAATAATTTTCTAATAAAATATATCTTATTTTCAAAGAATGACACAAAGTTACAAACAATTGAAACCGTCAATGTTTCACATTCTTTATATTAATCAATGATAATTCTATCAACAAATAGACTTTACCAAGGTTTCTAAAATAATTTTGAAATGGTTTTCAAGGCTAATTTTCAACCATGATATATGAGTTAAATATACATGACTTGTGCATTAACTTTTCCCATTATTATCCATGTAAAATCTATTTGTTTTGATGATACTTAGCTCATTTAGATGCATTAAATTTACACATTGAACTTAGTTCATCATCCTAATATCTCATTTATATCTAATGTATCTTAATACACATACAAGTTGATCCTATTATTCTTGTGAGATGTAAAATTTATTTTTTCTGAGCTAAGGGATCATGCATCTCTATCCAGACATTCTAAATTTGATCATTCTACCTAGGATGTCAACAAATATCATTTATCCTTAATTATAAGAAATTAACATTTATGCATGTAAATGAATATGTCATACATCAAATGTATACCTTTTAGAAAGAAATCTATCATAACTCAAATGATGCATATATGATATGATTTCATATATCAAGACCTATTATCATGACAAGATGAATATATGATATGACATACAAAATATGATAAGTATAAAACAAAAATATATAGATTTTCAATCTAAGCGTTTTCAATTAATCATTATATCAAATACACAATTTAACAGAAGCGACATAACTCTCTTGAATGTGTCAAAAACTCTGACTTGGTACACTTTTGAATTATATCCTATCGTGCTAATTTTGATCAACATAAAAAACTTAATTCTCATTAGCACACTATAGAAATCTTCTAAGATAATATATATAACCTTATTTTCAAGATATCACAATACCTTGAAAATGTCCTAAATTGTCACCTTTATCATGGTGGAATTAATTACCCTTCCAATTAAGGATGACACACTCTATACCCATCTAGTATAAAAAGATCACTCTTAGGAACTCAATCCCTATTGAAACTCTTTGGGTGTATTAGGTATTTACTAGAGATAACCTCCTTAGATATCTTCCTAATGACTTTCTTAGGCTTCTTAGAAGCTTTAATCATAAATCTCCTGAAGATCAATATTAGAAATGACCTCCCTTGTAATATTGACTTTACTCCTAAATTTAGGATTTCATCTATAATTATATGAAACCTTACGATAGGATGAGACTTTGGTTTGTATCTCAAACCCTTCTTGTCCTTAGACAACTTTGGTCTACCTAAACCTAGGTTTTGATTCTTATACCCTTTAACCTCATTTGTCATTTTTTAAGGTGCTTTTTTAATTGATTAAGTCTTGACCTCAAAACTTGATTTTTTAACCTCTAAGACATTAATTCTTGAATTTTCATAATTACTTTGGATATTTCCTTTTCTATCCATATGTCTAGTCTTCTTAGAGTTTTTACCTAGATCCTTTCTATCCTTAGGTTGGGTAAGTCTACCATGAAAGATCCCTGAAATATTCTCTAAGTTCGTTGAAAAATTCTATGTTTATGATAATTTGCACTAAGATCATAAAACTTATTTCTAACATGCGTATTATGATATAAAAAAATTGCATTATGAAAATAATACATTAGGAGCTCCTCCTAAGTTTGAGCTTCTTCCCTTGTCTTTATTTGGATGTCTCCCTCTTGGATATTAGTTTTGATAATGTCTACGTTTGTTGCATGAAAAGAACACGATATGTTCTTTGCCTTTTCACACCAAGGGTTCGACTTCCTTTGACTTCTCCTTTGCCTTAAGTGTCATTTGAGATTCTTCTTGATTAATTGTGGGCAATTGCTCTTATAGTGTTCATTCTTTCTACAATCAAAGCATATTATATGATCTTTATAATTGAAATTGATATACTTTCATAATTTGAGCTCTCTTGACTTGTATAGGTGGCACAATCTTCCTCCTTATCGGTTCCAAAAGTTGAGAGTCTCTGTCGTTCCGGTGTCAATGACCTCTCCCCTCATTTCTTGAAGTGGATGCTTCTTCAATTTCATCCTCAGATGTTGAGCACCTCTCAACATCTGAATCCTCAAGTTCTTGAGCAATGAGTTTCCTTCCTTAGACTCATGATCATCAGATGAACTTTTATGAAGCTTGACAAACTTACTCCATAAATCCTTTGCGTCATGATATATATTTATTCTATACAAAATGTTGTTAGAAACCAAATTAATTAAAATTTTAGTTACTTTATCATTGCTCTTCAATTTTTAGAGTTGTTTCTCAATCCATTTCTTCTTGTTGAGAAGTTTTCCTTTGTTATCCATTGGGATTTCAAATCCCTCTATAATGATGAACAAATTATTGATGTCCATCATGAAGAAATTCTCAACCCTAGCTTTTCATTGATCAAAATCTCCTAATCCAAACGGCGAAGATACTCAGATGTCGTATCCAAATCCATGTGGGGATCCATTGCAAAATCGAGGTCCTTCGATGATTAGTCCGATGACTTATTAGTATTGGAGGGCTCCAAAGATGTAGCTCTTTCTTCTTCTTCTAGCTTTGTGCTTCTTCCAACAGTTAATCTGATGAAGAATGGTCTCACTCTGATACTATTTGTTAGGATTCGTGTGAGCTAGAGGAGTGAATAGCTACAATCCTTCATCTAATTTTGTGCTCGTCTATAAAAGGTTTATACGCAGCAGAAATAAAATACAGAACACAAGAAAACACGAGCACAAGATAAATCAATTTACTTGGTTCACAACTTCCCAAAGTTGCTATATTCAAGCTATAGTCCTAGCCAACTATCACCACTAGTCACTTCTCCTTTTTGGACACCAGTTATAGATCCGATCAACCGTGACCCACTTAACCTTTTCTCTTGCATCCAAATATCCGGTCAAGCATGACCCACTGAACTTCTCATTTCATGCCAACTGTCGTTGAGTATCAGGTCGATCTTGACTTACTTGACATCTTGCTCAACCACACCCCATTTGCTCACACATGCTCACAATATCGCTCAAGCATGCTTATCATCATATTGCTCGACCATCATGTATTCGATCAATCTTGACATACCTGACATCTTACTCAATCAACTAATATATTGATCGATTGTTAAGTATACAATCAATCTTGACCTACTTGACGTCTCACTCGGCTAACTAACATATTGATCAAACATCGAAATTCAACTCCAGTTTTATCAAATTGATTAACCTTAATCAAATATTGATTACCCCAACAACGACATCAATTGTTATTAGCATCCTTAGTACTAAGTGCATGATATAACTTGGTGCATATAACTTGTAATATTTATGACATAATTTAAAAACATACAAGTCATGAAATAGAATTGAATCATGCTAATTACAAACTATAAATTACATAATTGAATCATGCTAAATCCTATCTATATATCAATTTCTAATCCTATAAAATTTCATCATGCATCATAAACATTTATGAATGTGTTTCTCAATGCATATGATTTATGCTAATCATACGCGAAAGTCATAAGACACAACTTAATCCAACTTGACACAATTAAGGTTTTCTAAAGTATGTATCAAACTTGAATTCTAGAAATCTTTTCATGCATCCTAAATATAAGCCTTTAACTCATTATCCATCTTAATGCATGAGTCTATCTAATATTTATCAACATTAGTTGGCTCACTCTAAAATCTAAAGATCCTTGATCTTCATATTTAACTACCTCATGCCATTATTTGAATGTCATCTAGTAATCTCTAAAATTAAAGGGAAAAGATAAAGCATAAAGAATAGCAATAAATTTTATTATAATTTTATTTTTTAAAAAAATTTAAAAAATAGAGAATTGACGACTAGGGTGAACAAAAAAAAACAATGCAATCATATTTGTCACTCAATCACAAGACTAAAAAATTAATTTTCAGAGTAAAAAAATAGATTAGTGCCCTAAAAAAGTTTCTGTTATTACAATCTTATACGTGACCCACTACAATCTCACAAAAGTCGATAAATTTTGAAAATTACAGAAAAAGGGCTCTAATTCTCGATAAGGATGACCTGTCAGTTTCTGCGGACCTTTCCAGAAACTGAATTCATCCTCCCCGCCAAAACTAGTTGTCCCATCACAAGACAAAGAAATAATTGAACTATTTGAATATAAAATTATTATTATTATTATTATTTAATAATTTAGATATTGAATTTGTGTAAAAAAAAATTTATCGATTATTAAAATAAATTTAAAAATATTATAGTACTACATTGATAAATCAATCTTAATAATGTTTTTTTATCATTATAGAATCATCTAAATCTTAAATTAAATACTTCTGGATCTCTTAATAAAATATTTTAAAATTAAACGTCTCACATACTTCAGTGAATCTCATATTATATATTAAAAAAATATTAATTTCAATTAGTCGCATTGACTCAATCCATGGAGTGACCGATCTGAACCCACGAAAGTTTCATACTGGCCACCAGGATAAATCGAAAAGCGCACGCAGCGGCCAACCCAGATGTCCCAGTATCTTTGATTGCAATCCCTATTTAGAGAAAAATTTCTACAAATACGCTGTAGTTGGAGATCGAACCACGAATGGCTTGGATGACAATCTAAATATCCTACCGCGGTAACATAATCCCGGGGACCATATTATATACTATGCTTCTTCGTCCTCTTCCTCACCAAAGTCAATAATTCCAGTATTATAATGTAAACATAGTAATCAACCAACAAATACATCTCAATCCGCTCTGTGAGCCAATAGGATCTCCGATTTAAATCGGACCCCACCAACCGCCGCTATCCTTCCAACACGCGTCTAATCCTGAGCCACCAATTCCTCTACAGTTCATCTAGAAGAATACAGCCGCCCACCCCATTTTTTAAAAATTTAATAAATTTTTAAAAAATCGGTTTCTGTATTTTAGAAAATGATGTTTATTCGTTTTAAATATCTTCGTAATAATCGCAAGTCTCTTTCGTCATCCAGTGGCCGAACTACTCGGTCCACACTTCCGGCAGCTTCTTGTGATTGGATTAGAGAAAAATCTTTGTGGGTCCACTTTGGGATTCGACGCGGGTATGGAATGGGTAGATAGAGGATGTGACGCATTTCGGATCGTCTTGGAGGGTATAAATGGCGAAACGAGGCCTCTTCCATCGCCAGCTAACTTGGCTTCGTCTTCTCGAGCAGTGCCGGCGGCTATGGCGAGGGTGCACCCTAAAGGCGTCGATCTAGGTGAGCCTGGTGCGGTAGCCTGCATTCAGGGCGAGGAAGCGTGGCCGGAGGAGGCCGGGACGCAAGCCTCTGTGCTGACCGTGTGGCGGCGGTCGCTCCTCTTCAACGGGAATGGGTTCGCGGTGTTTGATGCCAAGGGGAACTTGGCGTTCAGAGTCGATAACTACGCTTCTGGGAGCAAGAAGGAGGTGGTGCTGATGGACGGCGCCGGCAAGCCGCTCCTCACAATCCGAAGAAAGGTATGCGGTATTCCCCTCAAAAAGGTCTAGCTAGGTCTTCTCCCCCAATTCCTTGTTGATTCCCGACGATTTTTTTTTCTGAAATCAGATCCATAACCTCAATTACTCTGGTTCTTGGAACTCCTCCTGTGCAGAAGCTAAGCCTAGGGCTAGGAGAGCAGTGGATGATCTACGAAGGAGAGGACGATGCCGATCCTCGGTTCGTGGTGAAGAGGCACGTTAACCCTCTCCATTCCAGGGCACTGCAGGCTCGGGTCATTCCTTGTGTCTCAGGTGCCAAGTCGCGCTGCGCCTACAAGATCGAAGGCTCCTACTCGCAGCGCCGCTGCGCCGTCCTCGACGGCGAGCGACGGCCAATGGCGGAGATCAAGAGGAAGGAGCCCGTCAAGGGCGTTTCTTTTGGGCTCGACGTCTTCCATCTGGTCGTGCAGCCAGGCTTTGATGCTTCAGTGGCGATGACCATTGTGATGCTCCTCGAGCAGATGTTTGGGTCTCGATCACCGTTCCTGAAAATTGCCAAGGCGTTTGCTTGATATTAATGTTAGAGCGTGTCGACTCTCGGCGTCCATGACATCAGGAGATCATGAATGATTGAGGTTGCTGTTCCTACAACACAAAGGAGATCATGAATGTTGTGCTTGTTCATATATTAGAAAGAAAGATGAATTAAACATAAATTTTACGCGTGATGATCTCACCGGCCATCAGGATAAATCGGAAAGTGCACGTAACGTCCAATATCTTTTGATTATGCTCTCCATTTGAAAAAAAATTCTTACAAATACGCCGTAACTGAGAATCGAATCATAAATGTCTAGATGACAACTTGAATGTCCTACCACGGCACTATTGCTTCGGAAACAAACAAAAAGTCGACTGCTAAAGAACAATAGAGGAGTGGCTGGCCTTCGAAGCCTATATTTTCAAATTTTATCGGCTGCCAGTAGGACTACTGATAGTCATCAGACGACTAGAAAATTCAAATAAGACAATACTAGGACAGTAGTGTGAAGAAAAGGATCTTCACAACTAAAAGTTAATTACCTTTTAAGATAAGAATTCTTAAGAAATAAAGTAATTAATCTTCTTATAACGATGACGCATCTGCGCCCAGAAGATAACCGACGATACACTGATATTAAAAGTAATCCAAGTTCTATATAACAACAATATGCATCCTTCAAATACTTGTCAATCAACTACACTCGATATTAGCAAAGCTAAATGCTTTTGGAAGCTACAAGTCTTCGGGCTGGTAAAGAAAGAAAGAAAGAAAAGAACTGGAAAATATCAATTCTCTACCGTGTCTAAGCATCACAAATTCCATTAGTACATTTACAATAAGTTAACTCCATTTTAATGAAACATAGAAAATGTACATCCGACGGCAGAGCTACATGGTTACACAGACTGTGTTTCTGTTTCGCATGTCCTCTTGTTGTGGCCGATGGCTTGGCACTTGCTGCAACGAAGAGGTCTTTTAATTGCAATCCTTGGCTCTTCTGGCTTTTCTTTTGGTCGGCCAGCAAGCCGGCGGGCGCGGAGGGAACATGCTCCCGGAATATGAAAAGGGTCGGTGCAAACCGGCATACCAACATCAGGTATGGGGTTGATGGACAATGAGTAGGCTATGCGATAGCACTCGCTCGAGAAGTATTTGGAGCAGTACTCATCTATGCATCCATTGGTGTGCTCCATTACAGCAAGAGCATGGATACAAGGCAAGCCGCTGACCTGCCACCTTCTGCATGTGCATTCCTTGGTTTCAGTGTTGACAACATTAGTTGATTCGTCACTTACCTCAAACACAGTCCCAGTTGGACGCACTAATGCAAAAGAATGGGCTCTGATCATGTCCTCCTGCACCTTCTGATTTGCAGAGGGTACAAGTGCCTCAGTCCAAGTGTTACAGGAGACACGGCGACCATACATCATCTCCATCAAGCTGCACCTCAGAGTATCTACTATCTGGAGCACTGATGGTTCAGATCTTACTGATAGCCAGTCATTGTATTTCTCCACGGCTACAGATGAGTATTGCCCATATCTCAAACCCTTGAAGAAAGCATCAGACCAAGTTTCAGGTTTTGTACCCAGAACCCATTCAGCAAGTTCTTTTGAATGACTCCTGATGTTTTCTATGCATTCATTGAACTCATCAGTTGTATAAGCATAAATAGAACTTTTAAGATGATCGATCATTTTATCCTTCACTTCTTGTGTCCAGGAGCTCTCCATCTCTTTCTGAAAATTTTCAATGAGGTATTGCTCACTGTAACAATGAAAGCTGTCCTCGAACACCTTGGACAACTCCTCTTCCATGCCATTTTGACCATGTGAAATGAAAGTTATAGAACGGGATAGAGTAAAAGAAGATTTAAGCTGCTCCAAAAACCAATACCACGTCTCATTATTCTCAATATCTACAACTGAGAAAGCAACTGGATATATATCGTTCTCGCCATCAACTGCAGTTGCAGCTAAAAACTTCAAATGCCTATTTGCTTTCAGTGAGAAAGTGTCAAGAAAAAGAAGGGGGCGGCAACCATGCTCAAAACCATATAGTGAGGCATGAAAGGCAACAAAAAAACGAAATCTTAAATCATCTGATTTGTGCAGTGTTGCAACACTACCTGGGTTGGTCTCTATTATTCTCTCGCAAAACCATGACAGTTGATTGCAAGCCTCCTCGAATGGGTTGTAAAGCTCTTTCTTGGCAATAGATTTCCCACGCCAAGCTTGTGAGTAATTCAAACTGAGTCCATATTCTCGTTCAAGATCATTTGCAATGTCCTTTGGCTTATAGTTAGGTATCTCTCGCAGCTTGTCTTTTATAACACTAGCCACCCATCTTTGAGATGCAAGCTTATGACTTTCTTTAGTAAGTTCCTTTCCACATGTATGAGTAGGATTTATTTTCTTAATCATGAATTTTTGTTTGGCTGATGACCTAGATGCATGTATTCTCCATGGGCAATCCTCAACAGTGCATTCAGCAGTCACACGAGATTGATCATTTTTAACAAGTTTATACATGAAACTATGAGCAATGGCATACTTGTGCAATGCATCACGGAAATCCTTTGAAGTAGAGAATACCTGCCCCACACCAGTGATTAAATTGTCCCAATCGCTGCATACTTTTATCCGCTTTGCTTCATTAAAGTTGGCCAGTGGTGAAATGTCAGCATTAGTTAAAGTACCTGAATCAGCTACATCACTCCTAATTATCCTACAAATAGTTTAGAATCACATGACATGATTAAAACATTTGCAATAAAACCCAGTACACATTGAAAAAATAAAATACCTGCTTTCGCTGATCTTTGTGACATAAATGTCAGTTGTATCTGAATTTGCATGATAAGCAATCATACGCTTCAAGTCTTTATCATTGGATATTGTTATGGGAGTCCGTTTGTTTCTTGGCAGGAAGTACTTAATTGAGAAAGGTTCATCATTGAAGTTAAACATAGACGCTATTTCTGACTTCAAATCTTCCAAAGACATTTCACTTTCAATATCAATTGCATGTGCTTCACCACCGGAATAAGACATGGATCCATCAGTATTTCTTACAAATTCACCTCCAGATTGGCAGACAGTTAAAATTTTCTCACTTGCCATTATGTGGATAATTCTACTGTTACTTCAGAAATCTGAGTAACTGCTGAAAAAAGTAGCATAAAGTGAATCAGACCATAGCTGCAATTTAATTAGCATAAAGAGAGAAAATCAGTATCCATATAAAATGAAAATTATTAAAAATTCAATGACAATCCAAACAAAAATTATGAGAGGGTGTCATTTATTATTGCAAAAGATAGAGAAGTTGTAGAGCTTTACATAATTTTTTAAACGCATAAAAGAGGAAACACAAAAAGTCTTGTTGATGAAGGAAAGGTAACATTCTTTTATAAACAATAAAATAAATAGTCAACAGAAAACTTGGTTTTAAGCATGGTTTAAAATTTCGATCCGTGTCGGAGTTTTAGTCCCGGACCAAAATGCCAATACATGCCGATACATTTTTGATATTTTTTTAATTTTTAAATATAAGTATATATTAATTAAAAATTATTTTTATTAATATTTGAATATTAAATATGTTCGCTATTAATGTTATATTTTGACTTGTTGAGTTCATAGATCAATATTTTCTCATAAGATTCGAAATTCAAAATTCAAAATTAAATCTAAAGTTATAAAATTATTTGAAAGATTCGAAGATAATTATAAAATTATTTAAAATTTTAAATTATTTTTTGAATGTATTTGTAAATTTTTTATTTTTTAAAATTTATTTGAAACGTTAAGAATTATATTTTAAAAATTGTTAAATTATTTTAAATTCATATTCAATTTTTAATATACATTAAAAATTTTAAATTATTTTATAAAATATTTTATTAATTTTTAAAATTGTTTTAAGAATTTAAAATAACTATTAATATTTTATAATTGTTATTAATAATATATTATATTTATAATTATTATATACAATTAATTATTTATAATAAATATATATTTTTAAAAAATCACAGCCCCGCTGGTCGCACACCTTCCGCGCCTCTACGGAGGGCCGCAGCGGGAGCGCGACATCCTTTGCACCTTGGTGGAGGGCAGCCGCAAGGTCGTGACACCCTCCGTAACCTCATGACGGCCTCATTGTTTCGATACGGTACCAATATCGATCCCTCGCCAGAACCGTAAATACCGCACGTTTCAGACAGCACGGCTCGGTATTTCAAATCATGATTTTAAGGATGCCAAAATATAATAATTCAAAAATTATATATTTGCAAGTATTATTAAATTGCCAATATAATTCAGCATTCATATGTGATATGCAATCTCTTTAGGCGGTTCGAGCCTTATACAGGCCAGGTGGATACATATGCAAGATGAACGAGCTATTTATCCAAGTTAAAGGAGAGAAAATGATTTAGCTCAATTGATGATCCAAAAACTAATGAGGAAATTTTTGATGATTTTCTCAAAAAAAAAAAGGATCAATTGTTATGATTATAAATACTAAAACAATTTTTCAATGTGCTAGTACTTAGCTTGTCAATGTTAAGCATTTGTTTTGCAAGTGATAAACACTATAGAGGTTAATTATATGCATTACTAATAAATGTAAACATTATTATATTATGTGTTGCACATTAGATGATGGTTGTATTTTTTTTTCTTATAGAATTATGAATCAAATGAATTGACTAGTATGCTTTGTTGGGCATATATCAGTTTTTTTTACTAATATCAATATTTTTAGTTTTAATATTGAGTACATATCCCTCTACCTCCTACGCACTGTGAAGTTGATACCTAACACCTCGAAACAGTTTTCAAAAGCTTAGGTACTAAAAAGGGAACTTTAGTATTTTACTTTTTTTTAAATATATCAACTGCATATCTCTCTCTCTCTCTCCTCCCTCTCCCGCACCCACCCATATCCCTTCCTATGCACTATACAGTGAGTTGATGCCTAACACCTCGAAACAGTCTTTAAAAACCTCAGTACTAAGCAGGTGACTTCATGAATTAAGAGCATTGATCAATTAGCACAAAAGCATAACACACAAATAATTAATGCAATAGAGATGGAAATGGTTGGTAGAAAGGATTAAGTCAAAAATTATCCAAAAGCAATTGGATGTACCTACGTATATACGATAAAATATAGAAAGAGATTGTGGTAGTATAAACATGTTCAAAGATAACTAATAAGTTCTATAGCTAAAGTAATTAAATCAATGTCAAAAGAGTAATTTGTTGTGTGAGACTAAACAAAACTCTAATTAATATAATAAAAAAACATTTAATTGATCTTAAATATTATCAGTAATATAATTTTACAGAAAGTTCAATGGAGCATGATTGTCAAACTCAATTGATCCCAAAAGAGATTGACCAACAAGTTAGATCAAGCTCGGTTATAGCCTATTATATTAAGGCTACTTGATCAGCCATGTCTTGAAGGATCATCCAATTATAAGGAAAAACACAAATAGCAGAGATTGAATTGGGATCAGCAGAGTTGGATCGCCAATTCAATCAAGGTTGATTTCTCAGCCATCTTAAAGGGACCATTCAATTGTGGGAATAGCAAAAATTGCTTAGATTTGTGATAGAAAATCTATGAGACATCATATCAAGGTAGCAAGGAGTCAATGATTTTTCAAAATTGATTTATCTGTTGCCTACCTGAACGATCCAACCTGGGAATATTTTCTGTTGAAAGTAAACCTGATTCCAAGAGAATTGAACCTCTACTTCCACCGACAACGAGATTGATTACGCAAGGTGATTGTTGTGAACTTAAGACCTGCGGAATGGAGATCTAATACATAAAACAATTAAATGCAAATGATGCAAAAACTGCATACCAAAGTATCACTCTGGAGTATCATACAGAAGGAGCATTTAGCTTGATATAAAGGAAATGATTGTTTTGATTTATAAAGAATGAAAAATTAAGAAATTTTACTTCTACAATACTGATATTTAATGAAATATAAGATACATTATTCTTTGTTTTTTTTTGACAATGTATTTTGATATCTCATTCATTAAATATAAGATACATATTCTTTGTTGTTTTATTACTTTTTCATTATTTTGAAAAAAAAAAATGTTTAATTTTTCTGCCCATTCCAATCCCACCAGTTGAATACAGTCAATACCTAAAATTTCATAATATTCAATATCAGTAGCTATATTGAGAACCATGCAATCAACAGGGAAAGTCCATATACTCGATCCTAAATAGTTGGCAGTAACAAAGATTGGTGATGGTGATAATAACGATACACATGAAATTTATTTCTTAGAAATTCATTTATTAGTAGTAAAAAGACATCCATCAAGCAATATAAATAAGGCTTCGTGTCCAAGAAAGGAATCAATTGGAATCATAGAGGAAAAAAGTGAATAGATGGTGTTCAATGAAAAAATAGACTCAACGTACTATGTCAAGGGTGCCACTGTTCATAGACGTAATACGGCTTAGTGCCACATGTATCTCTCAAATTGCACGCTTGTGTGTAATCACAGTTAAAAATATATAATGAACACTATGAGGATCGGCTTGAGTCTTGAGCTAAGTTCTCTTGGTTAGAGATGTAGGATACGCAAGTCATTGCCCAGTATTGCCATTCCCCTTCCTCCTCTTGTTTATCTGTCCTCGTCACGTTTTCATCACTCACTGCATCCTCCTCCATTAATGTTTTAAAACAACAGTGTTAGTGGAACCATTGTCCAACACAATGATTCTCATTATATCCTTAGCATTCAAGATTCTTCTCTCTCCCAGAGGATAGTCAACTCACATCTTCACATCCAAATGAGAATGATACAATTTATTCAACAAGGCAAAATGCAAATATCATTGTGTCTAAAAGGTTTCTCAACCATGAGAATTGGCAATAGTCACTTCCATGATTTTCCTCCACCATATCAAGATACTAGATTTTCTATTATATATGTCCTCATACGCAAAATTTCATTTACAATTATCAATCATATATTTTTATTTAAAATAGGATGGTCTCTAAGGTAAGTGGGATGATTATTATATCCTTCGCTAATCTCAAAATTCAAAAGCATCAAAGCAAAACAGTTTATCTATTCTTGAAGATTCCTGTAACGTCATCCAATCATAGCAACTTTGGATACTATAATACAATCCCTCTCCAAGGCTTTGGCATTTATAGTTAGTGCTGCCCTAGCTTATGCATCTGCAAACACCTTTTCTTCATTTAAATGTTGTTCATTCTATTGGACAAGATTATAGAAGTGATGAAAGTAGTCATTGGATAGACTCATTTTCAGTATATGTTTGTTATCACAATCCTTTAACATATAACCCTTGTCATCGTCGTCGTCATCATATAATTCAGCTTCATCACCTATAAACATTACCATAAGCATAATCTAAAGAAAGAATATTTAATCAATGAAAATCATAAACTTGGATCGACTAGAAGACAAGGTGCACTGTAATGTCTGACAGATGGACTTGTAAGTCGCTTAACAAATTTTCTACTTAATAATCCAAGTGTAGGGTTTTTTTTGGAGATCCATTGAAACATCAAACGCAGTTAAAGGTGCAAACAAGATATTCAGTTACTCCATACATAGTGGAGGATATAAGTGAACAAAATGTTGCTCAAGTTGTAACAGACAATGCATCTAATTACATGGCACTTGGAGGATCATTAGAAGAAAAAAAAAAGAAATATTTGCTTTTGTCTCGTTGTGCTGCACTATTAGATTTGATTGTGCTGAAGTTAGTAAAATTCCAACATTTTATTCTATTACAAAAGCAAAGCAAATCACAACATTTATTTCCGTCACACCTTAATTCTCAATTTGCATAAGGATTTGCTAAGGGAAGTGATATGGCAAGACACGTAGAAACCAGAATTACAATAGCATATTGCAGGATAAAAACAAAGTTGGAAAAGAAAATTGTAATTAGATCTATGTTTGCTTCTGAATTATGAGTTAAACTTCCTTTGCAAACCAATATAAAGCGAAAAGGTAAGATGTGATACCATGGGATTAAAGATTCTAGAAAAGCAATGAAGTTTTGTTTGGAACGTGGCTCCACTTGTGAAAGTGTTTCAACTTGTGAATGGTGATGCCAGAGCGACTATGGGATGCATTTAGTTGCAGGTAGAGCATAGGAACAAATTGTAAAGAACTTTAATGGCATTGAATTTGTACATCAATTTTTGAACATGCCATAGCCTACTACAAATCCTCAGTATCCATTTTTAATTCAATGCTACTTTCATTTTTTTCATCTACTACAATATTTTATTCATGGTATCAAACATACTCTAAAATTTTTAACTTATAGGTTTCATTAAAAGCCAAACATTAATCCTTACAAATATTAATATTGATTTGCACAAGATAGAGAGAAGATATCTAGATGTAGAGACCAGAATAAGAGGATGATCAACTTAAGAAAATCAGGAGCGAAGGGATAGTTGGCATGAGCATGGAAATACCAACAAATGACATGAGCATGGGAAAACCAACAAATGATAGAAAACAAATCAGGTATGTAAAATTATTTTTCATCATTTAGAATAATTTTTTATGATTTATCTTTTCAACAGTTTTATGGTGGAAAAATTATGGTGAGAATTATGCTGAAGAATGTCATACAAGAGTGATGGTGAAAATGTCATATAAGAGTTATGGTGAAGAATGTCATACAAGAGTGATGGTGAAAACATCATATAAGAGTTACGATGAAGAATGTCATATACTTCAACTACTTGTCAGTGGTATTCTATCATGTAGTGCTACCAGGATGAAAATAAAATCAGACTACTTTTTGAGCATACCCATTCTAAGTAGAAATTAATTGAGCATTTAATGCACTTGTGTTCATGAAATATAATCTTCAACTGAAGTTGAGACAAAAAAAAAGGGTCAAGAGATAGAGAAAGGAGATCCATATGATCTAATAAGTTTGTCAAGTATAGAATCTGATGATGAATAGAATAATAAAGTTGAAGATTCTTGTCTTCCAAAAGATGCTTCACAGATGGATTCAAAGTTCAGAAAGAGAGGTGTATGGATAATGATCAACTTATTTAAGTATTTAGTACTTATAAAAATGTTTATTCTTTATAATCATCTTTAAAATTTAAATGTAAACGATGATAACAAAGGAAAAGGAAAAGGTGAAAGTTGTTGAGAAAGAAACTATTAAGAAACCAAAGAGGAAACACAATATGAAGAAATGATTATGATAGATGATGAGGAAGAGAAGGATAATGAAATATCAATTGGAGAGGAACTGGAGCAATTGTGATTCATATATTTCTTTATATTAGTTACTTTTTGACATTTCAGAAGTGGATTTTGGTGACATTAAAAATCTAAAAATGTCTTTAATTCTTTAAGAATGCATATGTTTGTGGCAATTGACGACTTTGTATTTTTTTCATCAAGTTCTCTCTTTCTTATTCATACTATGGTGTTAAATAAGACATTTTTACAAATTTTTGTAAACTAGAAACATTTAATTATTTATGACTAATTTTCATTTCTTACGAAGCAATACCACAAAACTCGCCTACATACAAGCTCTACAATTGACAAGTCAAGAGCAGAGACAATAATTTCTGTCTGCAGAATCACCAAAATGATCCTTGGCCTTCATCATAGAGGCCATAATATGAACCTGGACATGGGAAGAGGTTCATAGATCCAAAGCATAAGATCATAAAATCCTATAATTTAGTAAGAATATTCATAATTTTCTTATATTTGATTTTTATAATTTATTATATCTATTGGTTTTCAATATATAGTATTAATATGAATATTTTAAATATTACAATACAATTTTCATATAGTAAATATATGAATAATAAACAATAATTTTTAATATTTCATCTTATATAGCAAGATGCAACTTCTCTAAGGTAGATCGTAATTATATGATGCAAGATAATAATGATTAAAAAGAGTTCATCCACTTAAGACTCAACAACAATCCTATATTATTGAATTTTTTCACAAATGATATGACACAAAAAAGTTATTTGCGATAGTAAATGTCAAATAGTAAAATATTATAAATATATTCTAATCACGTTGTTGGTCCCAATATCCTATCTAGGAATGATACGAAGACATAGGATCAGATCGTAGGATCCTAAAATCCTAGACCAATTGAGATCCTACTTAAAATCTGAATCTTTTGAGTTAGTTTGGATTTTAGGATCCTAAGGTTCAAATCACAATTTTGACTATCATGATATTTTGCAAGTTTACTCCAATGATGGCATAATATTGTAAAAAAAATGCAATGAATGAACAACTTAACCAATGAGTGACAAACATGACAAATGCCATATAGTATGATGTGGATCAACTAGCTTAATGAGCATATAGAAATTTGACATAAGCATACTAATGGTATGTGTTATCTAGAATAACAAGCATCTATCAACTCTAAAGGCATAATCTCATGATCTCAACTATATGTCAATATCATTAGCCCTATAAAACTAGTCACAAAGGAATATAAACATAAAAACCAACAAATTTGGAAATGAAACAAATACCGCAAAAAAATTAAAGAGAGTTTATTTATCAGATTAGAGTTTTTAGCAACAATCAGGCCAATAGACACTTCTCTAAACAGACTACCACTCAAATCCATATACACACAGGGTAAAGTACTCACCGTTATCCTCGACACCAACTCCACTCACCAACTAGTAAACCTCATCATATTACTTGGACCAAACATAAGGTCCAGCAACTCTTAAGATGAGCCAGATATCAATACATGACTACTAGGCTAGAAGCACTGCCCTTTTATATTGAGAATGAAATCCACTCATATGGTTCATTCAAGTATTAATGACGTAGCCCCTTAATTTGGAATGAATCAAGGGACAACCGTCCATTAACTTTCTCGTAGTTAGAATTTGATCATTTGTAAGAAACACCAAAAATAGTATCTAAAAAGAGTACAAGTAGAACTACCAATAACAATCTCTAGCAAAAGTTGAAGATCACTAAAGGATTAACTATATTCATCAACATATCACTGGAAAAGCAAATTGATCATATCATTTGGTAATAAACGAAGCACAATTCAATCAAAGGAGGAAAGGACCAATGCCTGCGTTGAAGTACGATGTAGGGGGGTTATTGAATATGAAGCTTCACTGTTGAACTCTATTGGCTCCGATCAGTCCTAACACAAAAATCCAATCAGAACTAACAACTACCACATAATCCACGCACAACAAGATAGAAACGATCCTCCTACCTCAGGTATACGATTTTGGCTCTACAGTTGCTGCTGCAGTCCCTTAAAATCGCCTAGGGAACTCGAGCACTACTCAGATCTAGCAGAAGGGGAGACTCGCTGCGGATTGACGATGAGGAGGTTACACTATTGCTGAATTTCACAGATCCTCGCCCATAATCCCTCGCTGAAGCTCGCAGAAAGAGGAGAATCAAAGCTTTCTTTTCTATATACAGGGAAATAAGATTCCGTCACCACTGTTACGAGTCGTCAGGGAAGGGGAGAAGTTGCGGCCGCTGATGCCCAATCCCAGGGGATGGAACTTCGACCCAGAATGCTCGCAAGTCTCTTCGTCCCCACGCAATATATCGAAGCTATAGTTGAAGGAGGCTACCAACAACCGAACTAGAGGGGAGGAAGGGAGGAGGGGATCGGAAGTAACTGCGCAGAGTCATGGGAAGAATAAGCGTGGGGTTCAGATGTTACCCCGCCGCTTCATCACGGCCGTCGTAAACCTTTCCTTTGCTTTCTATCGCTGATTGAAGGCCGGAGTCGTCGCCCGCCGGCGAACAGCTCGCTAGCACGAGGGGAAGAGCAGCGCACGGATGGCTGCCGTTTCCTCGAATCCACAGCCAAGCAAGCATAACCCATCAACCCTAGCCCTAGAATTTCAAATAAACCGGGCCTGGTTCAGTTGAGCTAACGATTCCGAGCGGTTCATCGGACTTGTCACCATTTCGCGCCTTAGATTGAACCTCAAATCTTGTTCTCGATCAACATTTAATTTAATTTAATTTAATTCGGAAAGAATCAGCAAAAATTAATTTATCCATGAATTCTTTTGCTCAGGACTTGTTTGTACTAGAAAATTATAATATGATTGTTTAATAAAATACATACATATATATGTCTGTGGTATTCATCGATTAATTTATTAACATTGTTTCTTCATATTTTCATTCAAATATATTTATAATATGTTAAATTTATTGAATTAAGTCTTAAATAGTTACTAAGTCACTTTAATCTAGTTAAGTCCAATAAAAGATCAAGGTAAGTGAGCAGTCATTGAGCTTGTAAATTCATGAATAACGTAGACGAGCTAAACAGAAAATTTTAAAAAATGCATGAGAAATTCATGGTCTCTGTACATTTTTAAGTTCCTTCAAAGACAATAATATTCCAATAATTGTTGAAAGACGAATATTAAGCAACTTTACAGATGCTGTTTACCCACTAATTAAATTAAAAGGTTACATACGACAGCATCCATTAGAGCAATTTCCAGCAAGGTCAACCAACTGAGAAAGCTTCAAAATCTTGAGATAATTTAGGTTCCCAAACATTCGTCTGCATTACTTGTTCAACAACAAGAAAGCAAAGCGGCTGTGGACATAATAGACAGACAACTAAGGCGGCTTTTGAATACCAGTGTAAGATTCAGATGTGCCTCTGATAGTAGTTATCTTAAAACGATGGCAGCATTCCTCAAAGCCAGGTATCTCTGTATCTGGTCATCACTGAGCCCTCGAATGCGCTTGAAGACACCAGGATTTGCATAGCGTAGGGTCGTCCTTGGGTCGATGTAGTGTGCCTGCACGACAGTCTCACCGTCTAGTTAAAACTAAATTTGTAAGATAAATTGTAAGGCATTGGAAGGTAATAGAAACTCAAGAAGAAGAAAAAAAAAGAGCAAGGAAAGCTTAACATGAAGAGGTTATGCGTAAAACAGTGCATAAGCAAGAATATCGAGCATCTATTGTATTGATCATCACCTTTTTGGGCAAGGAAAAGTAATGTACCATTCATAACCTTATTAAACTAACACTCAGATCTTCAGCAGAATTGCTGGATAAAAATTAGGCATCAATCAAGACTGAATCCTCTCATCTTGCCGGAGAACACATGAAATTTTGCAGAGGTGCCAGAGAAAATTAAGTACATCATTCACAAACAGTAAGAACAATTAATCTCCAGTTAATTAGATGAGATCAATAATCAAATATTGTGAATATATTCTCACAACTCAATACTCCTCATAATGTGTGCACTAGAATATTACAATAATTATTATCCACATAAAATATGCATACTTAGAAATCATAATCAATGAGAAGAGAATTATTAAAAAATGCAAAACTTAGAAAATCTTAACAGAGTCTAAAAATAAGTCACCAGAGCAAAAAATTTACTCAGAGACAATTCGCTCTTCATTATAGTTAACTCTCTAGGCAACTCAATAGAATCCAGAAAAAAAAAATATTAAGGTAATCGAGATCAGCAACATGACTGAGTAGGATTTCCCAGAGTAAATAGATGTTAGAGATTAAGTAAAATATAAGGAATTAAGAATTAATATGGAGGAAGAGCAAAGAAATAGCAGAGCATTACATACAGAACATTAATACAATGGATATAAGAGAATATAATGCAAACGCAAGAAGCAAGTGGCTTATGATGAAACTCCTGCACTTCCACAGAGCGCTATGCACATATGCCACAATGTGCTACATATTCACCATTCCTCACTAGACATCTGCAACTCACATTCTAAAAATTGACCACATAACACGTACTACCGGTACTAATCTCCTATATGACGAAGCAAAAGGAGTTTGGAACAATAACAATCCTCAAGAATAAGATATAAAAATAAAATAAAGAGAGATATTCATTTTTAGTTATGCTAAGTAACATATTTAATTATGGTACAGTGGTTTGTTTGTTAGATTTCCAACTATATGTCATGGGTTGAATTTACTAAAATGTTATTTC
The DNA here is from genome assembly GCF_044706935.1 of Curcuma longa. NCBI lineage: Eukaryota > Viridiplantae > Streptophyta > Magnoliopsida > Zingiberales > Zingiberaceae > Curcuma > Curcuma longa. The sequence continues at coordinate 217,863 of NC_133877.1, forward strand.
CTTTTCGAATGTAGATTGTACAGGTGTCTCATCAAATCGATTTTCATAGTTTGATTGGTTAGTTAGAACTTTGATCACAGGTGTCTCATCAAATCAATTCTAATATTTTCCTTGGTTATTGTTAACTAACTGATCCAATTAGCTTAATCAACTAATTTGGACAACACTAGTTTTGAATTAATTAAAAAAACTTGTTTCATTAAACATTAGATTTCTGATAAATAACTGATACACTGAGTTTGTATAAAGTCTCTGACCAATTATCTAGCTAGACTGTTAAGGTCTTGATTAATTAACTATAAGATTTCTATTTAAATACACATAAGGTTTGTGGTTAAGAACATAAATTCTGACCAATTAATCTAAAAAACTTAGCTTTGGATTTAATTAAACAAAATATTTCTATTTCATTAACTAATATACTTGATTAGTTTATTTTGACTAATGTCCTCCATGAATTATTGTAAGTTATTTATTGGATAAATCTGTTCATTAACAGAATTAGAATTGACTAGTAAATTTATTAATTTATTAAATTTGCTTGTAAAATTAACTCGATGGATTAAGTTGAACTGATGAAAAAAATTTTGATTAGATTGAAAAATTAGTCTTCTTAATTAAATTGCACTGGTTAATGTGTTAACCCTCATTAATTAATTAGTTGATTAGTAAAATGGTTCTGATAATAATAAGCCTTTCAATTAATTATAGTTAATTGCCTAAACAAATAATTTAATGTCCTATGGTCTTGTCAAGTATTGTGTATATACAAACAAAAATAACATTAGATAGAATCAAACCCAAAAATAGATTGGAAAATTGACCATCCATCATTGTCCCATAACTTTAGCAATTTATTTAGCATAAAAAAATGAAATTATCTCCTTTATTTGTTATATCATCTTGTTGTTGATGATCGTTATTGTATTCTTATTCTGGAATAGCTGAAAACTTGTTTAGCTCTCACGATGTGAGAGATAGAACTGATAGTATGTGTTATGTGGTGGTTCTTTAGTGGAATCTGAGTTGTCAGACATGACAACAAAACTCACCATCCAATGAGGACAATAGTGAATTCGTACCACACTGCTCACCGTCCAACGAGGACAATGGTGAATTCATGGCACCCTTTGGGAGGTAAGAAGGTGTTTCTTAATGGGTCACTCATGTCTTATGTTTTGTATCTAATGCACCACTATTGCTTTACTCTTTAGCCTCATGCTTATTATTAATTACTTCAATTTTACTTAAACATTTATAAAATAACCGTGTTTTGATCTTGACTCAGGGAAACCCTACTCAACAAACCCCAATTGTGTTGGTAACATTTGTTAGATTTTTAGTGAGTGGCCTAGCAAGTCAAGTTAAAGAACAAGTTCTTTTGGGGATGATAAATTTTGCAATATCCTAATTAACACATTGTCAGGTTTATTAGAGTATAAAATAAGTGCCTGGAATAATTAACTACAAGGAAAGTGCCTAGCAACTAGAGAAGAGTATTTACCTCGAATCCTGTTATGTCACAATATTTCTTTGATGGGTACATAGAAGGAGGTGACTCGATATTCAAATCTGAAAACAAAACATAAATGTCATACAAATCAACTGAATAGAAATAGAAAGATATGTGATTTTAACATGCTTAAGCTTT
>NC_133877.1:219613-348112 GCF_044706935.1 Curcuma longa
TGGGAAGAGGTTTATAGATCCAAAGCGTAAGATCATAAAATCCTATAATTTAGTAAGAATATTCATAATTATATTTGATTTTTATAATTTATTATATCTATTGGTTTGCAATATATAGTATTAATATGAATATTTTAAATATTACAGTACAATTTTCATATAGTAAATATATGAATGAAAATACAATAATTTTTAATATTTCATCTTATATAGCAAGATGCAACTTCTCTAAGGTAGATCGTAATTATATGATGCAAGATAATAATGATTAAAAAGAGTTCATCCACTTAAGACTCAACAACAATCCTATATTATTGAATTTTTTCACAAATGATATGACACAAAAAAGTTATTTGCAATAGTAAATGTCAAATAGTAAAATATTATAAATATATTCTAATCACGTTGTTGGTCCCAATATCCTATCTAGGAATGATACGAAGACATAGGATCAGATCGTAGGATCCTAAAATCCTAGACCAATTGAGATCCTACTTAGAATCTGAATCTTTTGAGTTAGTTTGGATTTTAGGATCCTAAGGTTCAAATCACAATTTTGACTATCATGATATTTTGCAAGTTTACTCCAATGATGGCATAATATTGTAAAAAAAAACGTGATGAATGAACAACTTAACCAATGAGTGACAAACATGACAAATGCCATATAGTATGATGTGGATCAACTAGCTTAATGAGCATATAGAAATTTGACATAAGCATACTAATGGTATGTGTTATCTAGAATAACAAGCATCTATCAACTCTAAAGGCATAATCTCATGATCTCAACTATATGTCAATATCATTAGCCCTATAAAACTAGTCACAAAGGAATATAAACATAAAAACCAACAAATTTGGAAATGAAACAAATACCGCAAAAAAATTAAAGAGAGTTTATTTATCAGATTAGAGTTTTTAGCAACAATCAGGCCAATAGACACTTCTCTAAACAGACTACCACTCAAATCCATATACACACAGGGTAAAGTACTCACCGTTATCCTCGACACCAACTTCACTCACCAACTAGTAAACCTCATCATATTACTCGGACCAAACATAAGGTCCAGCAACTCTTAAGATGAGCCAGATATCAATACATGACTACTAGGCTAGAAGCCACTGCCCTTTTATCTTCAGAATGAAATCCACTCATATGGTTCATTCAAGTATTAATGGCGTAACCCCTTAATTTGGAATGAATCAAGGGACAACCGTCCATTAACTTTCTCGTAGTTAGAATTTGATCATTTGTAAGAAACACCAATAATAGCCTCTAAAAAGAGTACAAGTAGAACTACCAATAACAATCTCTAGCAAAAGTTGAAGATCACTAAAGGATTAACTATATTCATCAACATATCACTGGAAAAGCAAATTGATCATATCATTTGGTAATAAACGAAGCACAATTCAATCAAAGGAGGAAAGGACCAATGCCTGCGTTGAAGTACGATGTAGGGGGGTTATTGAATATGAAGCTTCACTGTTGAACTCTATTGGCTCCGATCAGTCCTAACACAAAAATCCAATCAGAACTAACAACTACCACATAATCCACGCACAACAAGATAGAAACGATCCTCCTACCTCAGGTATACGATTTTGGCTCTACAGTTGCTGCTGCAGTCCCTTAAAATCGCCTAGGGAACTCGAGCACTACTCAGATCTAGCAGAAGGGGAGACTCGCTGCGGATTGACGATGAGGAGGTTACACTATTGCTGAATTTCACAGATCCTCGCCCATAATCCCTCGCTGAAGCTCGCAGCCAGAGGAGAATCAAAGCTTTCTTTTCTATATACAGGGAAAAAAGATTCCGTCACCACTGTTACGAGTCGTCAGGGAAGGGGAGAAGTTGCGGCCGCTGATGCCCAATCCCAGGGGATGGAACTTCGACCCAGAATGCTCGCAAGTCTCTTCGTCCCCACGCAAGATATCGAAGCTATAGTTGAAGGAGGCTACCAACAACCGAACTAGAGGGGAGGAAGGGAGGAGGGGATCGGAAGTAACTGCGCAGAGTCATGGGAAGAATAAGCGTGGGGTTCAGATGTTACCCCGCCGCTTCATCACGGCCGTCGTAAACCTTTCCTTTGCTTTCTATCGCTGATTGAAGGCCGGAGTCGTCGCCCGCCGGCGAACAGCTCGCTAGGACGAGGGGAAGAGCAGCGCACGGGTGGCTGCCGTTTCCTCGAATCCACAGCCAAGCAAGCATAACCCATCAACCCTAGCCCTAGAATTTCAAATAAACCGGGCCTGGTTCAGTTGAGCTAACGATTCCGAGCGGTTCATCCGACTTGTCACCATTTCGCGCCTTAGATTGAACCTCAAATCTTGTTCTCGATCAACATTTAATTTAATTTAATTTAATTCGGAAAGAATCAGCAAAAATTAATTTATCCATGAATTCTTTTGCTCAGGACTTGTCTGTACTAGAAAATTATAATATGATTGTTTAATAAAATACATACATATTTATATGTTTATGGTATTTTCATGGATTAATTTATTAACATTGTTTCTTCATATTTTCATTCAAATATATTTATAATATGTTAAATTTATCACGAAAATTTTAAGTCTTAAATAGTCCAAAGTCCAACATTTTTTGAATCTAGTTAAGTCCAATAAAAGATCAAGGTAAGTGAGCAATCATTGAGCTTGTAAATTCATGAATAACGTAGACCAGCTAAACAGAAAATTTTAAAAAATGCATGAGAAATTCATGGTCTCTGTACATTTTTAAGTTCCTTCAAAGACAATAATATTCCAATAATTGTTGAAAGACGAATATTAAGCAACTTTACAGATGCTGTTTACCCACTAATTAAATTAAAAGGTTACATACGACAGCATCCATTAGAGCAATTTCCAGCAAGGTCAACCAACTGAGAAAGCTTCAAAATCTTGAGATAATTTAGGTTCCCAAACATTCGTCTGCATTCCTTGTTCAACAACAAGAAAGCAAAGCGGCTGTGGGCATAATAGACAGACAACTAAGGCGGCTTTTGAATACCAGTGTAAGATTCAGATGTGCCTCTGATAGTAGTTATCTTAAAACGATGGCTGCATTCCTCAAAGCCAGGTATCTTTGTATCTGGTCATCACTGAGCCCTCGAATGCGCTTGAAGACACCAGGATTTGCATAGCGTAGGGTCGTCCTTGGGTCGATGTAGTGTGCCTGCACGACAGTCTCACCGTCTAGTTAAAACTAAATTTGTAAGATAAATTGTAAGGCATTGGAAGGTATTAGAAACTCAAGAAGAAGAAAAAAAAAGAGCAAGGAAAGCTTAACATGAAGAGGTTATGCGTAAAACAGTGCATAAGCAAGAATATCGAGCATCTATTGTATTGATCATCACCTTTTTGGGCAAGGAAAAGTAATGTACCATTCATAACCTTATTAAACTAACACTCAGATCTTCAGCAGAATTGCTGGATAAAAATTAGGCATCAATCAAGACTGAATCCTCTCATCTTGCCGGAGAACACATGAAATTTTGCAGAGGTGCCAGAGAAAATTAAGTACATCATTCACAAACAATAAGAACAATTAATCTCCAGTTAATTAGATGAGATCAATAATCAAATATTGTGAATATATTCTCACAACTCAATACTCCTCATAATGTGTGCACTAGAATATTACAATAATTATTATCCACATAAAATATGCATACTTAGAAATCATAATCAATGAGAAGAGAATTATTTAAAATGCAAAACTTAGAAAATCTTAACAGGGTCTAAAAATAAGTCACCAGAGCAAAATATTTACTCTCTAGGCAACTCAATAGAATCCAGAAAAAAAATATTAAGGTAATCGAGATCAGCAACATGACTGAGTAGGATTTCCCAGAGTAAATAGATGTTAGAGATTAAGTAAAATATAAGGAATTAAGAATTAATATGGAGGAAGAGCAAAGAAATAGCAGAGCATTACATACAGAACATTAATACAATGGATATAAGAGAATATAATGCAAACGCAAGAAGCAAGTGGCTTATGATGAAACTCCTGCACTTCCACAGAGCTATGCACATATGCCACAATGTGCTACATATTCACCATTCCTCACTAGACATCTGCAACTCACATTCTAAAAATTGACCACATAACACGTACTACCGGTACTAATCTCCTATATGACGAAGCAAAAGGAGTTTGGAACAATAACAATCCTCAAGAATAAGATATAAAAATAAAATAAAGAGAGATATTCATTTTTAGTTATGCTAAGTAACATATTTAATTATGGTACAGTGGTTTGTTTGTTAGATTTCCAACTATATGTCATGGGTTGAATTTACTCAAATGTTATTTCCTTTTCGCATGTAGATTGTACAGGTGTCTCATCAAATCGATTTTCATATTTTGATTGGTTAGTTAGAACTTTGGTCACAGGTGTCTCATCAAATCAATTCTAATCTTTTCCTTGGTTATTGTTAACTAACTGATCCAATTAGCTTAATCAACTAATTTGGACAACACTAGTTTTGAATTAATTAAAAAAAATTGTTTCATTAAACATAAGATTTCTGATAAATAACTGATACACTGAGTTTGTATAAAGTCTCTGACCAATTATCTAGCTAGACTGTTAAGGTCTCAATTAATTAACTATAAGATTTCTATTTAAATGCACATAAGGTTTGTGGTTAAGAACATAAATTCTGACCAATTAATCTAAAAAACTTAGCTTTGGATTTAATTAAACAAAATATTTCTATTTCATTAACTAATATACTTGATTAGTTTATTTTGACTAATGTCCTCCATGAATTATTGTAAGTTATTTATTGGATAAATCTGTTCATTAACAGAATTAGAATTGACTAGTAAATTTATTAATTTATTAAATTTGCTTGTAAAATTAACTCGATGGATTAAGTTGAACTGATGAAAAAAATTTTGATTAGATTGAAAAATTAGTCTTCTTAATTAAATTGCACTGGTTAATGTGTTAACCCTCATTAATTAATTAGTTGATTAGTAAAATGGTTCTGATAATAATAAGCCTTTCAATTAATTATAGTTAATTGCCTAAACAAATAATTTAATGTCCTATGGTCTTGTCAAGTATTGTGTATATACAAACAAAAATAACATTAGATAGAATCAAACCCAAAAATAGATTGGAAAATTGACCATCCATCATTGTCCCATAACTTTAGCAATTTATTTAGCATAAAAAAATGAAATTATCTCCTTTATTTGTTATATCATCTTGTTGTTGATGATCGTTATTGTATTCTTATTCTGGAATAGCTGAAAACTTGTTTAGCTCTCACGATGTGAGAGATAGAACTGATAGTATGTGTTATGTGGTGGTACTTTAGTGGAATCTGAGTTGTCAGACATGACAACAAAACTCACCATCCAACGAGGACAATAGTGAATTCGTAGCACACTGCTCATCGTCCAACGAGGACAATGGTGAATTCATGGCACCCTTTGGGAGGTAAGAAGGTGTTTCTTAACGGGTCACTCATGTCTTATGTTTGGTATCTAATGCACCACTATTGCTTTACTCTTTAGCCTCATGCTTATTATTAATTACTTCAATTTTACTTAAACATTTATAAAATAACCATGTTTTGATCTTGACTCAGGGAAACCCTACTCAACAAACCCCAATTGTGTTGGTAACATTTGTTAGATTTTTAGTGAGTGGCCTAGCGAGTCAAGTTAAAGAACAAGCACTTTGGGGATGATAAATTTTGCAATATCCTAATTAACACATTGTCAGGTTTATTAGAGTATAAAATAAGTGCCTGGAATAATTAACTACAAGGAAAGTGCCTAGCAACTAGAGAAGAGTATTTACCTCGAATCCTGTTATGTCACAATATTTCTTTGATGGGTACATAGAAGGAGGTGACTCGATATTTAAATCTGAAAACAAAATATAAATGTCATAAAAATCAACTGAATAGAAATAGAAAGATATGTGATTTTAACATGCTTAAGCTTTGGTTTCATACGATGAATTTTGACTGCTGAAATAAAATAATAAGAAAACTGAATCCAATTTCTCTACAATCATTCAAATCGAGTGTTGCAGTTCTAAACAAGCAATTGATTTCAGCCAATCATTATCTACAAATAAACATGCTTGCATATTTGTGTTCAGCTTAACCAATCTAGATCATCCATATTTCCTATCAAGGACTAGACGAATTTATAATTTTACCCTGCCATAGTAGCTGAGATCCTATTTACAAGAATCTAATATGAACTCCGATAGAATCTACTACAACCACTACCCCCAAAATAAAGAACCTATACTCCAAATTTAAGATGTTGGTAGGAGAAAATAGCTCTGACAAGCACAACATAAACTAAAATTTTGAATAAACAACATCAGCATAAGTATCTTCTAACCCCAGCTGTGTTTTGTATCTTCAGATTGGTGAATTAGATGTTAAAAAATTCAATATAGATGCTTTCATACAAAGCAAACGAAATATTATTAGAAAGAAAAAGGTGAAGAAAGCAAGATTTAAGGAAGAAAGGTCGGACAGTTGGGTTCGTCGGCAGGGAGGGATGCATAGTTTTCTGCTTGGAGGATCTGCTTGAGATGCTTCCATTGGCGGCCTCTCGACTGCCCCTTTGGATACTTGCCAGACATCTGCACCCGCTTGAAGGGCAGAATCATCGGCAGCACCATCTCTGAGCCCGCAACCTCTGGCTCCATCTTCTCCTCCTCCTTACAATGCAGGTCCTAATCTAAGAAACAAAAAGATTATAACATAAAATCACCAACCAACTCAAGCAAGATAGAGGATCAAACACAAAGCGAAGAAAGAAGAAATGAGGACTGCATATCTTTGAAGGTAGGAACCACAAAAAGCACGGTGGCTTTCCACTGGACAAAGATATGGGAACAACTTGTGAACAATCAAACAAAATATTATAGATTCAAATTCAGTTCAAAAAATTATTGAACATATTCAAATTAGATTCAAACAAGTTAATTTTAAATACGAATTAAATATTTTTTTAGCTAACTCGAAAAGATTGCGAGCCGACTCAATTTCACTACAAAAAAACAGTTAATTAGCAACGAATTTTAGCAACAAAAATAATTCGTTGCAAATCTACAACAAACTTAGCAACGAACAATTGTTTCGTCGCCAATTGGCGAAAATATTTGCGACAAAAATATTTTAGTCGCCAAATTAACAACAAATAAATTTTGTCATTAAATTTGTCGTTAAAATTATTTTTGTCGCCAAATTCATCGCAAATTGATGACGAATTTTAAATTCATCGCAAATTGTAATTAGATCTATGTTTGCTTCTGAATTATGAGTTAAACTTCCATTGCAAGCCAATATAAAACGAAAAGTTAAGATGTGATACCATGGGATTAAAGATTCTAGAAAAGCAATGAAGTTTTGTTTGGAATGTGGCTCCATTTGTGAAAGTGTTTCAACTTGTGAATGGTGATGCCAGAACGACTATGGGATGCATTTAGTTACAAGTAGAGCATACGAACAAATTGTAAAGAACTTTGATGGCATTGAATTTGTATATCGATTTTTGAACATGTCGTAGCCTACTACAAATCCTCAGTATCCATTTTTAATTCAATGCTACTTTCTTTTTTTTTCATCTACTATAATATTTTATTCATGGTATAAAGCATACTCTAAAATTTTAACTTATAGCTTTCACTAAAAAATAACAGTCCTAGTGCACGAAACTCCAACCAATACAGGGTCCCGGGGAAGGGTCTATTGTACGTAGCCTTACCCTGCTTTGCAAGAAGTTATTTTCGAAACTCGAACTCATGACCTCCAGGTTATATGGCCACAACTTTACCGGTGCACCAAGGCCCCCCTTCATTAAAAGCCAAACATTAATCCTTACAAATATTAATATTGATTTGTACAAGATAGAGAGAACATATCTAGATGTAGAGACCAGAATAAGAGAATGATCAACTTAAGAAATTCAGGAGTGAAGGGATAGTTGGCATGAGCATGGAAATACCAACAAATGATAGAAAACAACAAATAGGTATGTAAAATTATTTTTCATCATTTAGAATATTTTTTTATGATTTATCTTTTCAACAGTTTTATGGTGGAAAAGTTATGGTGAGAATTATGGTGAAGAATGTCATACATGAGTGATGGTGAAAATGTCATATAAGAGTTATGGTGAAGAATGTCATACAAGAGTGATGGTGAAAACATCATATAAGAGTTACGATGAAGAATGTCATATACTTCAACTACTTGTCAGTGGTACTCTATCATGTAGTGCTACCAGGTGAAAAAAAAATCAGACTACTTTTTGAGCATACCCATTCTAAGTAGAAATTAATTGAGCATTTAATGCACTTATGTTCATGAAATATAATCTTCAACTGAAGTTGAGACAAAAAAAAAAAAAAAGGTCAAGAGATAGAGAAAGGAGATCCATATGATCTAATAAGTTTGTCAAGTATAGAATCTGATGATGAATAGAATAATAAAGTTGAAGAATCTTGTCTTCCAAAAGATGCTTCACAGATGGATTCAAAGTTTAGAAGAGAGGTGTATGGATAATGGTCAACTTATTTAAGTATTTAATACTTATAAAAATGTTCATTCTTTATAATCATCTTTAAAATTTAAATGTAAACAATGATAACAAAGGAAAAGGAAAAGGTGAAAGTTGTTGAGAAAGAAACTATTAAGAAACCAAAGAGGAAAACACAATATGAAGAAATGATTATGATAGATGATGAGGAAGAGAAGGATAATGAAATATCAACTGGAGAGGAACTGGAGCAATTGTGATTCATATATTTCTTTATATTAGTTACTTTTTAACATTTCAGAGGTGGATTTTGGTGACATTAATCTAAAAATGTCTTTAATTCTTTAAGAATGCATATGTTTGTGGCAATCATACTATGGTGTTAAAAAAGACATTTTTACAAATTTTTGTAAAGTAGAAACATTTAATTATTTATGTTCATGATTCCAGAATCACCAAAATGATCCACGATATGAACCTGGACATGACTCATCTATTGAAGCTTGAATATGAAATTGATGACTTTGTATTTTTTCATCAAGTTCTCTCTTTCTTATTCATATTATGTTTTACATATTCTCAAACAAACCTAATCAGGCTTCCAATCTGATATAGGAAAATTTGAATGCAACGCATTATTTATTAACTTTAGACCCTAATTTTAGGGGGTAAAATTGTCAAGGTCTAGACAGCTCTAGTAACATTTATTGAAAACAACATTAACTAAGACATCACCAGTATGATCAATCCTACTAAAATAGATATTGCGACCATCACAAACCGCTCTATAAAGATAGAAATCAGTATGCTAGTAAAATGTGAAATCACCTCCATCATGAAATCATGTGACTAATTTTCATTTCTTACGAAGCAATACCACAAAACTCGCCTACATACAAGCTCTACAATTGACAAGTCAAAAGCAGAGACAATAATTTCTGTCTGCCCATAGGTAGAAGACAACTGCCTCCAATATCCTGAGATCACAACTTTCTCCTCTGCAACTTCTTCCTCTCAAACCTTAAAATCTAGTCTCCCACTTGGCCTTCATCATAGAGGTCATAACTCATGTAGGTAAGCCTCATTTGTATGTTATGGTCATCAACTTCATATACCTCTATTATGGTTTTTTTTTACATATGTAATGCTTAGGATAGCCAATGGTATGACTTTTTTTTACACTGGATGGGTGAAAGATTGAAAATCAACCCAATTTTCCACAGTGTGATTCAATGAGTCAACTTCTTGCGATTTCTATGTAGATTGCATAATATTTTAGTAACTACAAGATTAATATAACATCTTTGATATGGCGGGAGTACTTTTATTGAAAATACAAGGAAAGAATTTAATAGAGGAAAGAAAATATAAAATGTCCATCGCAAGATTTTTTTATTTTTTATTAATTTAAATGATTATTAATTTTCTTGAATATTTTATTATAATAAATATTTTATACTATAATAACTTCTATTCATTTACAACATTTTACAAAATTCTATAATTTTTTTATTCATTATTCTTTCTTTTTTTAGTTTCAAATATTTTTGAAAACTTTTCATTATATAATGTTTTGCAAGGTTGTCGACATTGAGATACTAATCAGGATAGTTGAGTTGGTTACAACTGAGCAGACTTGCAGAAGAGGGCAAGAGTTCGAATCTCGACGAAGCCGAGCAATATCCTCCTCCATCGTGACTAACTACAGTATCTCGATTTACCTCCTCACATATTATCGTGGGGTCGACCGTGTGAGGTCGCTGGGGTGGCGAATTCCACATTTTTGCAGAAGAAAAAGAAAGCATTTAATAATATTTTTTCTTTCATCTACAAATCGTAAAGCAACTATCATTTGTTCTTTAACATATTTATTGAGAGGCTCTTCAACCAATATAGTAAATAATTCATCATCAAAATCTTCAAGAATAAACTTAGTGGTTAAAATGGCAATGGATACGATAATATCTTGTTAAATTTTAGGCGATGTCAGTTTGAGATTTGAGGGAGCATTATCTAGTGCAACCCTATTAATATCCTCATTATGATCGGTAAGAAATCTTAACAGTTCAAGAAAATTATCATGATTGAGTGAATTTGTGGATTCATCAAGACTACGAAATGGTAATCCTTGACACACAAGAAACCTTATGCAATCAATTGATGTCGTCAAACGAACATGATAATCACTAGATTGATTAACCAAATAAGTTTCAATATATAGTTTTTGATTCATTAAGTCATAAGTAATTATCATACACCTATTGTAAATATTGCTCTGATTTCCAACCTGTTCATAAATTTTTTCTTTCTTTCTCTAATTTTTAAATCCCTCAACAATAAAAGAATCACCACCACTTTGACCATCATGATCAATTTTGAATAAATAACCATAAAGATAGAAGATTGGTTCTTTTGCAATGTTGTACTCTCACAAATTAGGATGATTACTGAATCATATAGTTCGAAATCTTCGTTTCTCTTTTGGATAAGAACGCTAAGAAAATTCATGATTTTTAGCTGAAATGGATGTTTTTACAAATAATAAGATTGGACAATATCTCTTTCATTCACATTATACTCAAAAATGTTCTATTTTAGTCAAGATCACTAAGATATTCATTCGAGTCAACATCAAGAGGTAGTGGTGGAGGAGGAGACATCCTATTTGAAGTAGGTTCATCTCGCATCTTTTTAAAATACCTCAACATTGTTATTTAACCTAATTTATCATTCATAATATTTTAGAAACATAATCACCTAATTTAATAACTATTTTTCCCAACAATTCAAAAATAAATAGCAAATAAAATTTTTTAAAAGTCATTTCAAACTTTATATTTTACTTCAGGACTACACATTCAGAAATTATATTTCACAATTATAATATATCAACAATTCACAAAATAGAAAATTAAAATTTTATTTTTATGTTAGCATTGAATCTCAATTAAAATATTAAAAATTAACTCTTCTAATTTTTAAAGTCATGTAAAAGAAAGAATTGGATAATGAATAAATACTAAAATATATTATATACATGATATTATCATATATTAAGGGCTTAATTATTAAAGATTAATTGATATTTGAATACAAAATCCTTCATAAAAATAAGACTTCACAGTTCACACTTAAAATATACAATGATATTAATTTCAAAATCATATATAAAAAATAAACAACTAACTCTAGATCTCAATCAAAAAATGTTAATTGGCCAAACTCTATAAACAAATAAGGTAAAAAGTCATGCAACAGTGAAACCACAAGTATAGAAAATAAAAAAATAAAAAGAAAGAAAGTAACAATATCACTTCAAATGGAAGCTTGAAGAAGGGAGATCAGAGAATATCAATTTTAGATTGTTGGAGATTCGAGTTTGGAGATCAGTGATTATTGGACTATCGTTTGTTGATCTCTTGGCAAAGTTTTTACAATTTGGAGGTGACGATAGCGAATCAACGACGAAGCGATGCGAGGTAACATATGAGACAGGAATAGATTTTTTTTTACCATGTTATCATATATATATATATATATAGTCAATTATTATTATATATTTTTAAATATGAGGGGAGGCCGTCCCTACATGGGGATGCCCTTGATTATAAGAGGTGTTAGGATGGGTGTCTATAAAGTATTTTAAAACAACTAAATTCTCTTGTAATCTTTAATTTATCGTATTACTTTTGTAGTATTTGATTGTATTTTTATAATGTGTGTTGCTGTGAGAACAATTATAAATAAAAGGTTCTTTCACCTTATAAAGAAAAATCCGAAAAGAAGAACGAGGATTAATTAACCAACTGAAAGGTCGTCCGTCGTGAAGTAGGAATTGAAATTTTGGAACCACATAACAAAATTATTTGTTTAATTTGTTTTTCCCATTATCTTATATATATATATATATAGAGAGAGAGAGAGAGAAATGCTATTATGAGCGCCGGCTTCCTACGCGTCCGTGCGCGCCGACCGCCAACCTCCACGCGCTTTCGTCGTCTGTTCATCGCTGTCCGACCACCAACGACCGCCGGACCAGACCCGTTGGAACCGCGACTCGCCGGCGCACATTTCGGCATCGGATTTCGGCCGGATTGGGCCGGAATCCGGCCGAAATTTTGGCCGAAACAAGGGCAACAGTGCCTGGCGCCACAGTCGGCCGGAATTCGGCCGGAATCTGGCCGAATTCCGACCGAAATCGGCCGCCGGTGTCTGGCGGCGATTTCGGCCGGAATTCGGCCGGATTGCGGCCGAATCGGGGCCGGACTCCGGCCACCGCCGGACCGCCTGCGAGTCGCAGTTCCAACGGGCCCGGTCCGGCGGCCGACGGTGGTCGGATGGCGATGAACGAGCGATGGGAAGCGGCGAAGGTCCGAGGAGAAACACTGTGCAATCGGACGGCTCGGATCGGGCGATCGGACGGACGGACGGCTCGGATGGAGGCGCTCACGGGGCGCGCAGGAAGCTGTCGCCCAGGATAGCAAATTTGTATATATATATATATATATATATATATATATATATATATAGAGAGAGAGAGAGAGAGAGAGAGAGAGAGAGAGAGAAATGTTATGTTGCGTGATGAGAAATCCGTGACCTGTGCGCGACACCCGCGATCCACCGCCGCCATCCTCGTCGCGCTGTCTGGCCATCGCCGACCTCTCCCTCGGGCGCGATTGATGTGCAGCTCGCTGGCACTCCGTCAGACATCGGATTCCGATCGGATAGTGGTCGGAATCCGACGAATTTCGATCGGAAACAGGGTCGGCAGTGGCGTGTGCCACTGCCGACCGCGATTGAGCCGAATTCTGACTAAATCGCGGCCGAGGAAGGACCATCATGCGATGGCGGCCCGTCCTCTACAGTCCGGCGACTGCGAATTGGCCGGAACAGGGTCGATCGCGGTCGGTAGACTACCGACCGCGATCGGCCCTGTTTCCGATCAAATTTGTTGGATTTCGATCACTATCCGGTCGGAATCCGTTGTCGGACGGAGCGCCGGTGAGCGGCGCGTCGATCACAACCGAGTTGGCGGCCAGCGGTAGCCGGACGGGGCGGCGGCAGTGGCGATCGGTCAGAGCGTCGTGCAAGGGTCGCGCACGGGATGTCGCGCAGGATAACATCTCGTATATGTATATATATTAAATAGCTGGATTTAATCAGAACTTTACTTAGCAACGATTGCATATATCATGGCCAATCACAACATTACAAGCATCATGTGTTTGACTGGCTGACTGGCATCCTTATCCCAGATATGACTGCGAAATATTGGATCATAGAGAATAGTAGTCGATATGATCGATCCTCCACATGCGTGACAAAGTTTGTTTCGAAGTACTCAGAAGATTTGTGGAGGTTGGGAATGACAAGTACCTCTCATCAATTCACTTGCACTTACATCACCACCACTCCATTAATCTTTAAACCATATATATTCATAGCAAATCATAGTAAATTGGGTTCATCTGGCCACTACTAACTTGTCAAACCATCCAATCTAGCCAACGACATGCACTAAATAAACCTTATCACAACAGTCCACATTCCATTTTTCCTCCAAAGATTCGGATAAGGACCACACTGATCGATCTATAAATAATTCAAGCAAATCAAAAGGTGGCATGAAGTCACTATATTTGATACATGCATGCATGCATGCATCTGGCCTACACGTGCCGCCATTTATTCACAAACGACCCCAATGAGACTCGAGACCTAACATTCTACGTTAAAGGAGGAATGTGCTTTGATGACTTATTCCCTTGAAGAATATGGCCTAAAATATTTGATCGATTTATTATTCCAATGTTGAACCGAACCGAACCGGACTAGTCGGGTCGATCGTAAGTCGCTCGGTGGTCGACAAGTGTAGTAGAATTATTCTCCACTAAACGACAAAAAAAGCAAGGATAAAAGCGTCCTCCCCCTCGACTCTCCAGAAATTTCAAACCCACCCCTCCTCCTTCCTCTCTCTCTCTCTCTCTCTTCCACGGAGCGCAGCAATCGCTATGCCGCCGCTGCCGCCGGGGTTCCGCTTCCACCCGACCGACGAGGAGCTGGTGCTCCACTACCTCCGCGCCCGGGTCGTCTCCGCCCCTCCCCCCTCGCCGCTCTCCATCGTCGCCGAGGTCGACATCTACAAGTACGACCCCTGGGAGCTTCCCGGTTAGTAATTCGGCGCGCATGCAGCGTGTTCGACGATTTTCCGGTACGCCTCACGTTGAACTCGATCTCCTGTGCAGCCAAGGCGACGTACGGCGAGCGGGAGTGGTACTTCTTCAGCCCGCGCGACCGCAAGTACCCGAACGGGTTCCGGCCGAACCGAGCGGCGGCGTCCGGGTACTGGAAGGCGACCGGGACCGACAAGCCGATCTGCAGTAGATCAAGTAAAGGGAATGAGAAGCCTATCGCGGTGAAGAAGGCGCTGGTGTTCTACATGGGGAAGCCGCCCAAGGGAGTCAAGACTGATTGGATCATGCACGAGTACCGCCTCGCCGACGCACACAGCCGCAACAGCTACAAGCCCGCGAGACCACTCAGCCACTCCTCCATGAGGGTACACGATTAATTAACCTCCTTCCATTTCCTCGATTATCGCATAATTAAATTGCAAACGCATGCAGCTGGACGATTGGGTGCTGTGCCGGATTTACAAGAAGAACGATCGCCTCCAGGCAGCGGCTACGCCGGCGACGGGCCAGGAAGAAGTACTGAACACCTATTTCGACGACTTCGTCAGCTCGTGGAGCTTCAAAGACTACTCGCTCGTCGACGATTCGCCCGAGAATATCAATGGGATCGCCGACTTTGCTGCTCCAAGGCGAGCGCTGACGACGAATCCGTCTGTGCTGGTCGCCGGCGATTACACCGAGAGCTCGATGAAGCGGCAGAGGACGACGATAGAAGGTTATTGGAACGGCTGCGGAAGGATCTTTCAGCCGTCAGAGGGATCACAAAACTGTGAATCTACGTACGGCGCTAACTTCGTGGAACGGTTGGAGTGCGACAGCTCGAGCTTCTTGGAGCAGCCGTTTATCGATCGCTCGCATTTGGGCTTCCACTAAACAGTAGACGTTTTGCGGCTGCTCCGCTAGAGCAGAGGAATTAATTAATAGCGTTTTGAAAGAGAAAACTTCTGTTAGATTGAATCAAAAAACTGAAATAAATAACAGATAATTTGAAGCTGCTGTTATAATATTTTTGGTGGTTCTATATGATCTCTCTCTCTCTCTGTAGATGTTCACAAAAAAGATTTATTAAAATAGAAAAACAGAAACCAGAGAGGATCGGAATTGCTATATTCAAATGTGTGGAGATAAAATAATATAAAATTTATTGGTCTTTGTCTTTAAATGGACTGCTTTATTTTATTTTGGAAGAAATTAATTACCAACTAATTCATTAAACCATCAACAACAAAAGAGGAAACTCACTTTCCCATTTAGCCATTTGATCATTAATGTTATTACTAATGCTGTGTTTAGGGAAAGAAAAAGGAAAGAAAATAAAAGGGAAGAAGATAAAAAGTAGGAAAAAGAGAGGAAAAAGAAAAATACTTCACCCTTTATTTACTCATCACTATTTGAGGGAGAGAAGAGGAGAGGGAGAATTACCATACGATTCTTATTCTTCCCTCACCCGATAAGAAATACATCACTAATATACAAGTTGGTAAGAATTTATATATGTTCATTCAATATATAGGTCAATTAAATGAACAAGCTTGAATAAGCTCTTAAATTAAACACTTTGTTTGATTTTCTTTGCTCACCCAATATCACCTAAACTCTATCCGAGTATCCACAATCTACCTCTCCCCCTAGACAATTAAGTGCCCCCCAACATGAAGTGAGTGAGTGTATAGGGCAAAAGACTTAATTTCTATTGTCACACAAGGCTCAAAATTATAGTTTCTCTCACATTCCTTGCACATTTATGAATTTACCAAAAATTGATCCTTTGAAATACTCATTAAAATGAAATTCACATAAGAAGCTATTTTAGGAAACACAAATGACTAATTCCCAAAAGAGATGGGCCTTTGGATTTTGTTCATACACAATCAACAAAAACTAATGCATGCCTCAACATATGTTGCAAACTTTCTCATTTAAGTGCTTCTTGTTAATTTCTCCTGATTCTTGCTCTAAAGCCTCCTTAGATAGTCATATATCAACATATATATTGCACTTTTCATACTTGGGTACTCATCAAGCTTAGAGATGGAATATAATAGGACATACATCTTGTATATATTTCTATTATATTCATAATTGTTTAGTCTCAAACATTCATATAGTTCAGCCAAAACCTTAACTGTTGACTTTGTCTATATTCAGACTTTAATCAGGAATGATAGATAGATAGATCGATATATATTACTGATATTTAGCAGTAGATTACTACTGCTCCAACAAAAACGATCCCAAGAAGACAATTTGGAGAACAAATTAATGTACAGATCCATTAATGATGCCTTCTGCGGCATCTACTACACATGCATGCTCCAGGTGCACAAGCTACAACACAAGAAAATAGAAACTATTGTGGCATCAACCTGAAAGAAACTAATCAGACGACACCTGCAGAGAGAGACAGAGAAGTTGACACAGTAAGAAATTAGTAAGAACAAATCTTGACAGAAGAAAGCTTTGGATATTTGTAATTAAATTTCACCAGAAGAGAATGGTCTTTCTCTTGTCGTCGTCGTCGTCGTTGTTCAGAATTAGTTTATTCATCGATCGAAGACTACAGTACTGATCTTACCAGGAAGTAGCTCTCACCCATCTGCAGGCTCTGCAGCAGAATTCCGTGTTCGTTGACAGGTAGCAGCTCTCCAGAGGAATGCACCAGCACCGCGCTTTGGCCGAACATGGCTCTCATGTCTAAAGGCCCTCTCGGAGCTTCCCATCGCATCCCGTTGACGAACACCGTGATCGTGTTGCTGTCTTGGTCGATCGATTCATAAATTGTGCTATACTGATCGGGTTGCTGGTGGTTGAAGATGGAATAATCGGAGTCGGAATTGGAAGGGCACCAAAGAGGACTGATGTGGCCGCCTTCCATGAACCCTCCCATCCGGTACTGAGAGATTGACAAGAGGTCCTCGTCGGCTGCCGGCCAGGAGGAGGAGGAGGAGGAGGACGACGAGGCGGAAGATGATGACGCAGAAGAGGAACGTGCAGTGGGTGAGCAGTAAGGAGGTGAGGCTGCGGAGGATGAGGCGAGGGCTGAGGCAGCCTGCAGCTGCCACTGGCGGCGGGAGCGGGAGCGGCGGTTCTGGAACCAGTAGAAGACGTTGGCGTCGCCGACGGCGCCGAACTTCTCGAGCAGCTTGCGGATGCGGACGGTCTCGCCTTTGGGCGGGTTCACCATCCCGCTGTTGAAGATGGACTCCAGGATGTGGATCTGCTCCGGTTTGGGGGTCCACCGGGAGCGGACAGCCGCCGGCCCGGCCGCCGCCTCGCCGGGGCTGCTGCTGTTGCGCCGGCCATCCAAGGACATAATTGTAATTATGGCAGGAGGATGGGCGATTGGACAAACACAATCTGGGCCTAGATTGAGTGAGACTGTATATTTATAGATGGAAAATCCTTCTTTTTTTTTTTTTTTGTCATTTCACTATTTCTCCTAACGCGTTGGGTTGAATATAAGTTAAAATTATTGAATTGGAGTCTCATTAGAACATGTTGGTTTAATAAATTTTAACTCATTTGAACCCTAATATTTTGTTTAAATCCTATTTATTTTTATTCTGTTGTACTCAACTTTAATTCAAATACATTAGGTTTGAATAATTCAAACTTAAATTTGAGTCACTTAGAGTTCAATTCTGAGCTAATCAAAGTTCAAACAACTTGATTCAAATTCAAACTTGAACTAAAATTATTTATATTTTAAATTTCAAATATCATATATATATATATATATATATATATATATATATATATATATATATATATATATATAAACTTAAACTCCAATATTAATATTTTTATACTGGTTAACTCAATTTTGTTAGTTTAGTGTCAGAGTTAGCGCAAACAAAGATGTTAAAATCAAGGTATTAACTTTAAACCCACGAGATCTAGAGTGCATTAATAAAACCAAAAATGTGCATAATCATGTGTTATAAATGAATAAAATGAGCTTGATTGTGAAGGGATAAGTTAAATTAAAGGAGATGGACCTTTCTTTTTCTTTGCTTGATTAATTAGTTTAATTCGATTTCAATGGCTACTAATGTGTGTGTGATGTCTGATGCGGTAATCTCCCTCAAGAGTCATGTCTCGAAGGTCAAGGGTCATGTTGATCTGTCAACCTAAGAGAAAATGACTCCATCAAAGTGAAACCTAAAATTTGTCAGACAACATCTTGATCTCAGGTTCTATCTCAGTCTCGGACCTTGTCTCGGATTCGGACTCCATCTCAATCTTAAGCTCCATCTCAGTCTCATGCTCCATCTCGGTCTCAGGTTCCATCTCGATCTCTGATCTTGTCTTGATCTCGAACTCCATCTCAGCCTAAGACTCTATCTCGATCTCAGGCTCTATCTCAGTCTTAAGTTCCATCTCGGTCTTAGACCCAAGATCCATCTCAACCTCAGGCGCCATCTCAGTCCCAGGCTCCATATCAACCTCAGGCTCCATCTCAACCTTAGGCCCCATCCCCATCCCGGGCTGCATCTTAGCCTTAGGATCTAACTCATCCTCAAGCTTTATCTTGGTCTCGGGCTCCATCTTAGCCTCAGGTTCCATCTCGACCTTGGGTTCCATCTCAGACCCAGGATCCATCCTAGCTCAGGCTTAGGCCCTGATTTCATGCATCTCTAGGTCTATCCCATATCCTGAGTATGGATCCTTGCTCTCTATGGGTTCGCAGACAGTGGTTCGAATATTACTGAGCACGTGGCAACCTAAGAATATAGGGGTGGTTACAAGGTTCTCAGATTTGGTCTTTTGGATACCTTTCTATTGACACATGGCACCAAAAAAAATGAAAGTATTCAATGGCTATCAGATCTAGTCTCCTTGTACACTCTCATAATGACACCACCCTGGAGGATGTGGAGATGCTCTTCTGGCGGTTATATAAACTCTAGAAAAGGTATGCGAAAAGGAGAGAAATATTCTAACTTTCTTTCAATCTTCTTGGAAGAACTATTCTAACTTGAGAGTCGGAGTGGCTCGTCGGGAACCCCTCGACACCAATTAATCCTTTGTTGGAGTTTGTTTCAAGTTACTTTTGCTCTCCTTCTTGGCTACTTTCGAGGAGCACGTACGTCAGATCGTTCGTTGACTGATGGCTTGACTATTCGCGATAATTAACTAGAACAAATTGACGTTATTTGTGGGAAACTCTGAGTTAAGATGTCGTGATGATTAAAACCAAAAGAACTATCGACAATCATGACTCTGTTGGGGAAGGAATCATGACGAGGTGATAACCATGACACCCAAAGACCTCGACTAGTTGATCCACAAGGCAGTGCAGGAAGCACTACGACAACAACCTTTACAACCCCATGTCGTAGGGTCCTCAATTGACTGACGCTCCTCCTGTAATTCAAGCCTTACTGCCTGTCATCGGAGCTCCGCTGGTGATGGTTTCGATTCACAGAGATGTGATCCCTCCAAGAGAGGACTCACACGAATCTCGGACCGGAGAAGCACCCCTGCGCGACCATAGAGGGAAAACTCTTATCCTTCTTGAAAAAGATATTGAGGGGAGACTCCTTTTACATAGGAAGTTTTTGAATAGGAACTACCTCATTACTTTCGACAACTACAACTGGGTGAATACACAAGATCGTATGATCTCGAAGATCACCCGTGCTGCTTCAAAAATGCTTTCTTATTGCACCGATACATGGATGGGTCAAATGTCAGATCTTCTTGAATACTCTGTCAGGCTCTGCTCAGAGATAGTTCAAATGACTTCCCACCTCTTTTGTTCGTCCCTTCAAAAATTTTAAAGCCGCTTTTCTACACCAATTTGCAAACAACAAAAAGTATCAGAAAACGCCTCTAAACCTATTTACTATGAAGTAGAAGCCTCTGTAGACGCTGTAGGAGTACCTTCAACAATTTGACCAAGCCATTTGGGATGTCCCATCGACTCCTTCGAATATCTTAATTGGCGCTTTCACCCAAAGACTAATTAATGGAAGGAGATTTTTTTCAGATCCCTAGTGAAGAAGTCTCTCGGAAGTTACCAACAATTGCTGGAGTGAGCTGCGAATTACATACATCTGGAAGAAATTCAGCTAGAGCGCAAAGTCAAGGTCGCAATGACTCCTTGGCAGGACAAGAAGCCCAAGCCATTTATGTCAAAAGTGAGATCCCTCATAAACTGCTCAGTTATAAAGATGAGCGAATAGTACATGCAATTGAGTCTGCCCCTCCTTTGTCATGGGTCTGAGTCAATCGGAGAGGGGGGTCAGTTTGTTTTTGCATTTATCATTATTATTTTGCTCACGACATTCAAGAGTGTCGATAGCTAGTTCAAGAAGTTAGCCGCATGATAAAGGAGCGACATTAAGGCAGAGGAACTTCATCCAATACTACCAAGCACACGCCTATTAAAGACGCCTAGCACAATAATTCCAGAAATTGACAAGATCGGCTTGTGGCTGGTTTGACCCTCCAAAGGGAATTAGAACCACCTCAACATCCTTCGCCACGTCGTCCGGAACATCGCCAAAATAATCCATGAAGTGATTGGAGGGATCACCATCGAGACAAACATCGAGCTGACCGATGAGACACCGACCAAGATGGATAGGGCAATGCTAGCTACTCATCGAGGTGACGTCAGCATGATCTCAGGGGGTGCCACTAACGACGATTAGAGACTTACGGTGTGGGCATTGGTGGAACCCAAGATAGAGTTCCTGTCATTCACTTCAACCCTTAAGATTTGGAGGGGGTCATCACCCCGCATAATGATGCTATGGTAATTCGAATAACTATAGCCAATTATAACGTGGCTAGGGTATTCATTGACACAGAGAGCTCAATCAATATATTGTAGAAAGACATCCTTGATCAGATGCAAATCGACCAACAAGAGTTATGACCTATGCCTAAGTTCCAAGTGACAAACCAAGTCGGGTCTGTCAGTGGAAATTAAGGTATTGCACGCAGGTGTTATGTGAATATAGTTCAAACTGATCTCAAGAAGGCATGGACAACTCAGAGAAAGGAGGTGCAATATCTTTATCAGAAGTGTCCCCCTCGGCTCCAACATACAGAAAGGAGGAAGTCTAGGTTGTGCCGAGTCAGTCTGATTGTGTCAAGCAAATAGCATCCAACTTGACTTTGTAACTAAGGAGAAATTGGTTGTCTATCTCATTCGGAACAACGATATCTTTGCTTGATCTTCTTGCGAAGTCACTAGAATAGCTCCGAACATAATAGAATATTGCCTCAATATTCACCTAGGGTCCCGCCCGGTGCAATAGAAAAAGAGGAGCTTTACTCTAGTGCAAGATAAAATGATTCACGAGGAGGTCGCTAAGATGATGGAAGTGGGGCACATTCGAGAAATATAGTTCCCTCTTGGTTGGCAAATGTTATTCTAGTCCCTAAGCCTGAGAATAAATGACGAGTTTGCATCGACTTCCGGGACCTCAATAAAGTCTGTTTTAAGGACTATTATCCGTTCCTTCGAATAGATTAATTGTTAGACTCAACTGTCGGTTGTGAACTTATTTATACGTTAAATGTCTATCAGGTTATCATTAGATACCCTTGGTTGTTGAGAATCAAGAAAAAGTTAGCTTCGCCATCTCTGATGGGACTTTTTATTATAAAGTTATGTCCTTTGGACTAAAGAATGCAGACGTCACCTATTAACTAACTCATGAATCAAGCTTTCAAACATCAAATTGAGCGCAACATCAAAGTTTATGTGGATGATATCTTGATTAAAGCAACACTACAAAAAAATACAGATTCACTCGATCAAGCTTAAATTTTCGTCATTGAAGAAAATATTCTCTACACTCCCTCACAACTCAAACAATGCTAACACAAGAGGATTTTACTTGGTATCCGCCTCCTTGAGGCGACTAATCCAAGGATCTTCACTCGGCTCACTCTTCCACTATATCCTCTCCTTCTCGGACAAACCCCAAAGGCGGAAAAACCTTCTTACAGTAAGTTATAACAATGTGTACAAACAATCAAGCACAATGAAGAAGAAGAGAAGAGAGATTACACAATAAGGATGCTTCTTCTTCTTCAAAAAATTGCTCCAAGCTTTGAGGGAGAACACAAGCTGGTCTCTTGATCAATAGAGCACAAGAACTTGGAGCTTCAATGATAGTAAGTGTGTCTTCCACGAAGTGCACTCACCATTTAAACCAGTTCAGATTTTAAGTCATCAGTCAACTGGATTTACCATCCCAGTTGATTGATTTGGTCAAACCCAGAAAACGGCCACTAAACTGCTGAAGTCACGCCTGATTTTTTATCGAAATTTAAATTTCAGTCGACTAACTTTTTCCATCAGTCGACTGACTTTAGTTCAGTTGACTGATGTGGATGATCAGTCGAGTCGTTTAAGCCTCTGTTTGTTGTTAGTCGACTGAAGTATAAATTCAGTCGATTCGATTCTCTTCTGCTTTCTTCCGAAGCAACCTCAGTCGACTGATCTCCAACCTCAATCGACTAACAAAGGAAACTGACTCGACTGGCACGTATTTCAGTCGACTAACACAGAGTATTAGGTGTGCCAGTCAACTGACCTTACCAAATCAGTCGACTGACATCAGGATATAGTGACTGAAATAAAATCTTACTGAGTTCTTTCCTTGCTTGATCAAGTGTCTAGTCGTCGACCTTCTTGATCTTCATTCGCCTTACATCATAAGGACTTTCTGTGCCAAGAGTCCGCTCCTCAACCCTCTTGGACTTCCCTTGCCAAGAGTTCGCTCCTTGACCCTCTTGGACTTTTTTTTTGTCTTACGTTCGATCTTCTCACCCGCAAGGACTTTTCACGCTTTGCCTTACCCCGTAAGGACTTTCTCAAACCAAGAGCTCGCTCCTCGACCCTCTTAGGCTTTCCTTCACTTGCCTTACCCTGTAAGGACTTTCCTGTACACTTGACACACAAGTTAGATTTCTCATCTTGTGCTCTAAAGTTATTGATGTCAAACATCAAAATATAATTTATGGGCATGATTGCAACAACAGTCGATAGCTAGTTCAAGAAGTTAGCCGCATGATAAAGGAGCGACATCAAGGCAGAGGAGCTTCATCGAATACTACCAAGCACACGCCTATTAAAGATGCCCAACACAATAATTCCAGAAATTGACAAGATCAGCTTGTGGCTGGTTTGACCCTCCAAAGGGAATTAGAACCACCTCAGCATCCTTCGCCATGTCGTCCGAAACATCGCCAAAATAATCCATGAAGTGATTGGAGGGATCACCATCGAGACAAACATCGAGCTGATCGATGAGACACCGACCAAGATGGATAGGGCAATGCTAGCTACTTATCGAGGTGATGTCAGCATGATCTCAGGGGGTGCCACTGACGACGATTAGAGACTTACGGTGTGGGCATTGGTGGAATCAGGGACGGATCTAGGAAAAGGAGGTGGGCTGGGCTTTGGGTGTGGAAGGGTGGGCTAAGTAAAAAAAATTTAAAAAAAAAACCAATGTGTAATAATCTAATAGTGAAAATTTTTTACAAAAACTTTTTTACATTAGATAAAAAAATCTTTGGGGTGGGCTAGAGCCTAGGATAGCCCTTGAGAAGATCCGTCCTTGGGTGGAATCCAAGATAGAGTTCCTGTCATTCACTTCGACCCTTAAGATTTGGAGGGGGTTGTCACCTCGCATAATGATGCTCTGGTAATCTGAATCACTATAGGCAATTATAAAGTGGCTAGGGTATTTATTGACACAGAGAGCTCAATCAATATATTGTAGAAAGACGCCCTTGATCAGATATAAATCGACCAACAAGAGTTATGACCTATGCCCAAGTTCCAAGTGACAAACCAAGTCGGATCTGTAAGTGGAAATTAAGGTATTGCACGTAGGTGTTATGTGAATATAGTTCAAACTGATCTCAAGAAGGCATGGACAACTCAGAGAAAGGAGGTGCAATCTTTATTAGAATTGTCTCCCTCGGCTCCAACATACAGAAAGGAGGAAGTCCAGGTTGTGTCGAGTCAGTCTGATTGTGTCAAGCAAATAACATTTAACTTGACCTTGTAACTCAAGGAGAAATTGGTTGTCTATCTCATTCGGAACAACGATATCTTTGCCTGATCTTCTTGCGAAGTCACTAGAATAGCTCCGAGCATAATAGAATATTGCCTCAATATTCACCTAGGGTCCCGCCCAGTGCAATACAAAAAGAGGAGATTTGCTCTAGTGCAAGATAAAATTTAAATCATGTTTGGATCTAATATTTTATTTAATTGTTTATAAATTACTCACGAAGCAAACCCTATCTATTTTTATTATGTTGTACTAAACTTTATAATACACTAGATTCAAATAATTCAAACTTAAATTTGAGTCATATAGAGTTATAATTCAATTTTGATCTAATCAAAGTTCAAACAGCTTGATTCAAACACAAACTAAAACTCGAACTAAAATTATTTGTATTTTAAAATTTGAATCCAATTCGAATATCATATATATTTTTTAAACTTAAACTCCAATTTTAATATTTTTATATTATTTAACTCAATTTTGTTCGTTTAGCGCCGATTAGCGCCGGAGTTAGCGAATTGAAAGTTTCACAATGCAAACAAAGATGTTAAAATCAAGATCTTCACTTTAAGCCCACGGGATCTGGAATGCATTAATAAAACAAAAAATGTGCATAATCATGTGTTATAAATGAATAAAATGAGCTTGATTGTGAAGGGAAGTACTTAATTAATTAAAGGAGCTGGCCGGGCCTTTGTTTTTCTTTGCTTGATTAGTTTAATTCGGTTTGAATGGCTACAAAAGTATTTGAATGAGCTTAATTCTATGATGGTTTGATTCACAAGAATGAGTGTTCTTTTGGATTCGATCGATCGAATGGTTAGTCATTCCTATGTTTAGCTGTAAAAATAATTTTAGAATATATACTTATTTTCATGAATTGATCATAACTATTTTAAATTCATAAGAAATAGAGATTCCTTATTCATTTCATTTTTCAAATAATAAATTTAGAGCTTAAATATTATTTTGAAATGCATAATTAATTTTATATGGAATATATAACATGATTGACACGACAAACATCATTATCACAATGTCTTCATATCATGTATAATTAATCCTATCAAGTTTGTTTATACACTTTAGGACAACTAAGCCCTATGTGATTAGAGTTTAAATGAATATATTATATATATATTATATGCCACAAGAAATTAATGTAGGCCACATAGGGATTCATTAAGAGTAATAACAACAACAAGAGGTAATAATGTTATCTAATGAATGGAGGTTAAATTAAATATTTAGCTAGTAATAAGAATCAAAACATGTGAGTTTGATTTAACCATATGAGGTATGGTGCATTTCTACCTCAAATTGATAATTATGTAGTCATTTTTGGTAAAAATTATTAGATTTATATATTAACTAGTAATTTTGGTCCAAAACTATATATCACAAAATTGTATAGTAATTTTAATCAAAACTGATATATAATTATCTTTGAGTCACTACTCAATCACCTTAAATACCCTGACAATAGACTATCTATTTATTTATATTTAAAATTTAAAAAGAAAAATGGTTATAAAATAGTTTTTGGCCAAAGTTGTTATATGATTTTTTTAATTATTTGGTTATAATTTAAAATTTGATATAAAAATTAATGCTTATATAATAATATAAGAGGAGCTAGCTAGGAAGATGACAAACCGTCTGGTCTGGAATCTGATCCTTCACTTCACGTGCAAATTCTCTTAAATAGTTTACACATACTGAAACCTGCCTAACTCCTTGTTCTTAATCCGATCGATAGATCGGTGCAGAAATTAAGGAATTGTCCAGAAATCTTAATTATATATATATATATATATATACACTCACTCGATCGTCCCTTTAATCAAGTGACCTAAAAAACTAACAAGCTAGGTCATGCATGAGACAGCAGCAGCAGCAGCTGCTGCTGCTGCTGATGATGATGCTTCATTAAGTACAACACAAGCTTAATTTGTCACCTTGCTCCCGTCAATCATGAGAATGCACTACTCCTCACTCACAAAACAAATCCATTTCACTGTTTGATATTTCTCGAGCTACTGCCACTGTATCCATTCATTAAACTAAAGCAAAGATTCCCAGTTACTGGACCCTCCATGTGCTGTTCCTTTTAATCTCGAACTTGATGTTTAATTTGATCCTTCAAGGTTTTGCTTTCCTTTCATCGATAAAGTTCGATCTCATTAATTTCTCTGGATCGCTGACTAAACAGATTGAAGGAGCAAGGGAAGGTGCATGAATAATACACAATTAAGTCTCCACAGTCAACTAGTTGTCCAAAGGTGCACCGTCCTCTAAAGCCAACAAGCTAGGTCGTTTTTTGCATGCGCCCTAAAAGGCCAAGCCAAAGCATCTCTGGTCGGTGTCTCTCGACGCCTATGTGCACATCCTCGTCAGATTCGTCCACGTAAATGGATTGTTAATGCCGCGCAGTGCGAGTCTGCAGGCAGGCACAGTGTACTGTCAGCGCTGTGCTGCCGCGCGGCTTGGACTTGTAGGCTGTTCCTTGCACTGTTCCAAAAAGGGTTTTGAGGAAATCTGCGTAATTTACGAGGGTTTAGGATTTAGAATTTGGGGTGATGCGAGAGCTGACGGATTGATGGGAACGAGAGTTTGCTGCAAAGAAAATTGAGGCGGTTCCTTGTACGTTTCCAAATAGGGTTTTGAGGAAATCTGTGTAATTTAAGAGGGTTTGAGATTTGAGGGTTGGATTTGGGTTTAGGGTTTAGGATTTGAGGTTTGGGGTTTGAGATTTAGGGGTTAAGGTTTGGGGTCTAGGGTTTGAAGTTTAGGGTAATGTGAGAGCTGACTGATCGGATGGGAACAAGAGTTTGCTGCAAAGAAAATTGAGGCGGTTCCTTGTAAGTTTCCAAAAAGGGTTTTGAGGAAATCTGTGTAATTTGAGGGTTTGAAGTTTAAAAGTTGGGGTTTAGGGTTTGAGGTTTGGGGTTTAGGGGTTGCGGTTTGGGATTTAGGGTTAAAACTGTGTAATTTATGAGGGTTTGGGATTTGGAGATTTAGGGTTTAAGATTTGAGGTAATGGGAGAGCTGACCGATTGGATGGGAACGAGAGTTCTGAGTGGGTAGGGCTGGTGCTGCAAAGAAAACTGAGTTCGGCAGAGGCAGACAAATAATTTTCTTGTCTAGCTTTTTAAATATATTTTTTTATCTTTTCTCGTTTGATAATTTATGGCATTTTGTAGATGCAAATAGCTTTGGCACAAGGTTTATATGTATGTATACGTAGAGATTATGGTATAAAAGGATTGAATGTTAAGAAAGGTGTTTGGTCAATTATCAATAGTAAATGCCTTGAGATTATTGTAATTAAGACATCTATGATATAATGTAAAAATAACTAAATGTAATTGATTAGTTTTCAAGGCATTAATATAAAAAGGCACTTTAACAATAATTATAGGTATAGAATTTATATACGAATTATTTATATACATGGTTTTAGAGAAATCACAGTGAAAAAAAATCAAATTGTATTTAGTGTATGTCATGACAACTAATTTTGGCACAATGACTACTCGTATTTCTCATCGTAGAAAGGTTTAACTTATAAGATATAGCAAAATCTTAAAGGAATTAGTGTTTGTGTAATCCCACACTTGTATCAATAGGCATATTTTAATTGGTGCTTTATAAATGCCCCTTGGTATATAACTTTACGATTTAATTTAAGTGTGGTTTGCAATTTAATTTGGCATTAAATGTGCATGGACTCAGATAGTGCATACGAAATTAAGTTGCTTAAGGCCTAAGACCTACATCAAGTGGAGCATGGAAGTAGATGCATATGGAATTAAGTTGTGGAAGCAAAAGTCATAGAGATACATGCTCAAGAGCTTAGCTTAGATCCAGTTGGTGCAATGTAACTCAAAGAAGAGCTAAATGAGCTTGAGAGCTAGAGACTTCAATCAAGGTGTTGCTTAATTAGAGCTCCAGAAGGAGTTCAATGAGCTCAAGGAGTTAAAGACCTTAAGGTATATATATTCTCAAGTACTACAAGTGCCCAAAAGATCCAAGAGCTAAGAAATAGGTTAGAAGGTTGAAAGAGAAGCAGCCATGACAATGAGAAACATGTTTTCATGAAATCAAAGGATAAATCTTTAATGGTTTTGTGAAGTGATTTTTTTTTTTTTTTTTGCATCAGCACTACTGAAGCACAACCAGATACACTTTGGTCGAGATCAGAACACCAATGGCTGGTTCCACCAATGATGAACAAAAACATCGTGGCCCTCTAATGCCCAATTATCTAATGGCAACTAAATCCCTCAGCAATCTGCTGTTAATCTACTCATGAAAAAGGAGAAGATAAAAATGGAAAATAGAAGAGGACCTCTTCTTCCTTATCAGGCTTAGCTGTTCCATGCCATGGATTAGTTCCTGACATATATCAAGCCTGCATGGGAAAACCCTGGGGTTTTTCCTGACCCACAGGCAGCCAGGCGGAAGAAGCACCAGGATACATGTTCTATGAGCAGCTCACTCTCCGACGGTCAAACCAAATCCAAATTTGTAATCTTTCTTCGCGTGATCAATCTGCAACAATCAATCGGGTCGGTACAAGGTGAGATACATATCGACAATGCTTCATGCCGAAGTGTTGTTTGGAACGATGGAGAAATGGAAACACATTTTGTCGTGTGTAGTAAGAGAGTGCAAGAGTAAAGAACAAGCAATGCACCTCGGCAGAAAGAAGCAAAGTAACCCCCAGGTTAAGCCGCTCCTCTAGAAGTGCACCCACGACGCCGTTGGTATCAATTTTCCCCCGTAAACGGCACTGCAGAAAATGAATGGAAGAGCTCAGATATTAATGTTACAAGTTCACAAGATTAATTGAGGTCGATCTTATTATGGCATCTGCATGCCATTCATCATATGACGGGGGAATAAAATGACAGGGAAGTTTTGCTAGAACCAAAATTTAGAATGAGAAGAGTAACAATAAAAAAAGAATATAACATAACTCTATGATTTGAAATCTCGTACTATACTAGGCGGCATGGTTAAAAAGTATCACTCCAATAAATTATCTAAATTCAATACCACATAGCACCCTTTAGCATGTTACAACACAAGTCAAAATAATATGTTATTTTTTTAACTTAAGTTCATGCAAGAGAATGTCAAAATTATATTATTCCAGACAAAACATAGAGTTTGAACCATCACCAGTACCATATATTGAAATATCAACACAATATCAAATTAGTATTATTCCAATCAATGAACGAAACTAAGCACCAAGCACAGTTTCAGATTTTCAACTATGAACACGACATTTTTCTATTGTCATATAGCTCAGAATCTGACATGAAAACCTTTGTGTTTTTCGCTGTTATTGGAAGAGCATTGCATCTGTTGTCAACAACCCAATGTTTAAATGCTCATGGCAACAGACATTAAGGACAGTATTCAGCTCCAAAAATTAAAGAACTTTGCCTTCTGGGGTGGAGCACAATTATTATTCTAAAATAGGGGCAGACCAATCCGATAGGTCCCACCAATTAGTGGGATGGGGAGGGAGGGGAATATCTTCTAGGTTTCAAGACTCATACCAAAATCAACCATTTTTGTGCAGCAACCATTTGGGTTCAGCTACCAGAATCTTACTCTGACTATATGCCAGTCAAAATATTGCAATTTTAGTGACTCTTAGCGCACTCTATAAGAGGTTATATCAGATATTAGGATTTCTTAAATCATCTTGATTATGTTAGATAAAGTTTTACTTGGTCACCTTTAACTAGACTTCTATGTTTCTGATTTATAATTCACATTTCAAATTTACTCTGCTAGTGAAGATCACGAACAAATAAACATCCACGATACAGCTCATACTTTGATACCTAGGGACAGAATAGTCAACACAAAATGAATACCACACGATCACCACAACATGACAGGAAGCAATTCAGCAAGCCATGTTCTTCTGAACAACAACCAGTTCTACCCAAAACAAAGTTTGAATTTATTAAGCAATTTATTACCTGACGAAGGATGTAATCATAACTGAAAGTTGAAGTAGCATCCCTTGACATCTGATTGTACATGAAATCAGATGCAAGACTAACCTGCAAGGTATAGAGATATTGGTAATCTGGTGATACAATAATCTCATGGAAAATTATTCTGAATGTTAGAAGTACTAACCTTCTCAGAAATTTTTTGAACATAACTTAGTCCAACAATTCCAGTGGTGGCAACTTGTGCCGTCGCAACCTGCCCACGACATCTTGTTACTGTAAGCTAAGAATGAAGTCTCAGGCATAGTAATCCAAGTGTCTAGGCATGATTCATATCCCACTAAAATTCATCAGAATGGCATTATCCAAAGAAATATCTTAAATATTGTAAGCTAAGAACGAAATCATAAGATAGAGGCATCCACTCATGTTCCAGATCCCATTAAAATCCAATGAAATGGCTGTGCCAAACAAGAAACGGTATGGCGAAATCTCAGAGCATGATAATGCCCTTACTAGAAAACTTAAGTATGTTTTCACAACTGTCTACCTAGTCATTTAAAAAAAATGAGTTGGACAACAGGTAACATAACCATAGAAACTGTAAGTTACCAAGATGAACATGATAGTTTTATAACAAATCAGGCAAGAAATAGGTGATTTAACTAAAACATGATCAATAACAGCAGAGAACTCCAGTAGGGAGGGAGAATATACCATCTTATCTGTGTTATATCGAGCAGCAAAACCAACACCAGACTTCCTTTGGTGACCAATCCAAAAGATTTCACCCCCAAGGGACAGATGAGGTGAGACACTCTGCAATGAACAGAAAAAAATTAGAAAGTCATAGACAATAATGCGTAGTAAAACAATGAATCAAAAAACTCATCTCATTACATTTTTGGGCCACAGGATCTTGAGATCCCATGTCAAACAACTATTGGAAGTTCTATTTAACGAATTAAATTGGACTGCATAAAATTTAAAATTCTACCTGGAGAAACAACAGCCGCAGTTCTATCAAATTACAAGAATGTTGATGGTGTCCATTAAGACTAGCAGGAGGATTTCAAATTAGCAATAAACGGTGCTTGAATTAAAATTGATGGAAATAGAACTATTGTCTTTTACATCGATGTCTCCATTAGGAATATAATCTCATATTATTACACTCTTCTCCAGAAAAACTCTCCTCTTAGCTATATTTGCAACCTCAAGCCTCTTTGAATCCTTGCCACTTTCTGTTATGCATTTGCATCTCAGATATTAAAGTTGTTCACTGTCTGTCTTTTGTGTCTCAAATATTACTTAAATGTTGAACACCTAGGCCCTCGCGAAGGTGTCCATTTAGATATTATGCAGCAGGCAACCGCCTAGCCTCACCTTTTTAAACTTTACTCACCATATAACAGAAAAAGACTTCTGACCCATATGGTAACCCTTCTCCTATGACTAGAGGCTTTAAGCAAGCCCCAGAATTAACTGAAAAAGTTCTAATGATTTGCACTCGTCAAGAAACATTTAGTACATCACTAACCATGACCTAAACTCACAATTGTCAAATACTTCATAGTATCTTAACAGACCAAAAGAGCAAACTAAATTAAATAAATAGATGACAAAACCAAATTAGGATCCCTTTTGCTACATCATAAATGTTTAGAATAGATCTCTAAGGGCATATTGGTCAGTATCCATTCTTAGTTACTTAAGTTTCATGCTCACTGGACTATTTCCGTCAAATATAGAATTACATCGACTAGGACAAATATTACCAAATAATAATTACTATAGAGTATGGATTGATGTAACACTAAGGTTATAAATAGGAGATTATGTTCTTGCATTCCTAAGTTTGAGCAATATCATAGATAATCCTAAAGGCCTTCATGTCTACTCCACAATCTCAAACTATGAGAAGAAAAATGTGATTCTAATGTTTATGTATTTAATTTGCAAACTCATTTACACATCAATATGACTATTAACATGAAAAATTTGCTGCATTACTTAATAACATTAGAGCCTCCATCTTTATCTATTAACTTATCCACAATTTGTGCTCATTGAGTCACAATTTTAGCACTCTCATCTTCAGCACTAGCATTTCAAGATTTGCAGGTAAAAATAAGATGGGAAAGTTTCCTCCTTGTAGTAACTTGCATCATTTCACTTTTCATTCAAAAGGACGATAATGAAGAGGATGAAGATGAAGCTGATGCTCGATTTTTCCAAAATGAAAAAGAAGATGGCATCCCTTGATAATATAAAGGGTCAAGCAACCCATCAAGAGTAAAGTTATAAAGATAGAAGAATGGTGCATCAAAAATTAAATAAATGGTATGTTTTTAAAAAATAAAACCAATTCAGTAAAATAGATTGATTCCTTTTAAAGAAATATAGTTATATAATTTCTATTATGGAGATTATTTCTTCTTTCTTGTGAGATCATAGATTGAGGAATGTGATCACATCAAATGCCAGTTGAAGTACAAGGATTTATCCAGCTACAGTGCTGAGTTCCTGAGATTGTTGGCCGAGGAACTGGTTTTTCTCATGTTACATCACTATCATAGATTGGTTGGCAAATTGAATACTACTTTAAATAAACTAGATATCTCCATGATTCTGATTGTTAATGTGACGGTAATTGGAAGCATCTCCAAAAGGGATTTTGGTATCCCAAGATTGCCCCAAGTAATGGCGTATTATATTGAAATTGAGGCCACTTTCAGTGTACTCTGAGCAAGTTCCCAACAGAAAGCCTTTTGACAAGGAAGGAATTTGATATCATGGAAAAGTAATAATTTTAAAAAAATAATAATAATATGCAGTGGATCAGATCAAGCACAGAGGTTCCAAAATAATAATTACAAGAATTAAACTATCATGGAAACTACCTTCATTTAGTCTTCCATTAGAATATAAAAAAATGGTAATTTGCGAAAGAGTTAGTGCAATGTAAGAAGATCAGTACATTCAATAATTAGTAGACTGTAGGAAGATTTGCTATCAGTCTTCAAGAGATCCTAAAACTAAAGTTGCTATGAGATTTTAGGATCTCTCAAAGCAAGTTGGGAAGTATAGACACAGGTAGAAGGGAACTGCCCAGATTTTTGATTGATTTTATCTGCTATTTAACAATTCTAATCAGAGAACGAATCCCTAGGGAGATTAAACAAATTTTCTCAAAATATTTGAAGATTCACTATTTACTTTTCTCTTTTACTAGGCATGAATAATTATATCAACAAGAAAATTATTCGTTTGGTCTTTGACCACGAGGTGTCCCCACAGCAGGGGCAGAAGTGATAAGCTTAAACCCTCCTAATAGTGCTGTTATAAGAAGATTATTTAAACAAACAAAGAAATACAAATTTGTAACAAAAATATAGCATGTCAAAACCTTACCTAATCTCACCTGAATATAATTGGCACCATAGAAGGCATTGTTTCCTATTTGGAACTGAGACCTGTAATCCTTTCCCTGTGAAACAACCCCGTAACTCTAAGAAGAATATATTTAAAAACAAATTGGACAAAATGCTATCAACAATTTTGTCAACTGCTATGTGAAAAATGCAACATAACATCAAAATTATGGAGTTAAAAACGTGCCTAAAGGAGTGCAGAAAGGAAAGTTTCTTGAGCATCACTCAGGTACATCACAAGAGCAATGTATTTTCATAAAACATATGCCCTAAGTGAAATACATTGTAGTAAATGGCATACTCCAAGTTGTAACAATTCTCAAACTTACATAAATGAGACTGTTCAAAAACGATTTTCAGTTTTCTGTTAGATGGGAAGAGATGAACCATTTCAGACACTAGTGCAGAACAAGAGTCTTCTATCTCCAACCCTTTCTTAAACTGTTGTTTGTGTATTACTCCTGAATGTTTTCCACATCAACCATGATGATTTGTGGATTTGTGTAACAAGATATTTTTCACTCTTTGGAAATAAGACAACCACCAATCTCACCCCCTCTCCACTTTTTCATCACCAAAATTCATCTTGAATGCCCAAAGTTAGCATCCTTATTTAATTTAGGCCTTAAGTTCACTTCACCAATCCCATTATGTCACCATCTCCAATTCTAATCAGATGCAAAATATTTATCTACATCTGACCAAATTTCTATCTACTTTAGGTATTAAACTTAAAAGCGTAAGCCACTTAGGCACATGGAAACGAATATGACAACTAGAATTTACCATTTGTACAAAAACCAACTATCCAATACCTATTGCTAACAATTTGTTCTTTACTCCAGAAGAGATACCAAGTAGTATAGCTTATGCTGTTTCAATCGGATGTTAAAACAGACTGTAAGTCTGGCCCTTGCCAGCCCATATTAGTACAGCCTTAATAGCATCTTACTAGAAAGACAAACAAGATGTTAGGCAAAAGAATTTTTTTTATTCTAGGCAAGCTTTTAGGTAGTTGCTATTGGGCCAGAAGATTTCATGTTTAGCAACCTATCAATATTCTCCTTGTTGAGTATTCACTAATCACCTCTTGGTGGAAGTAGGATGGCAAAGAGATACTGAGATAAAGGAACAGAAATATAATTTTTCCACTGTTTGCATGGATTAAATGTATCTGAGAGAGAAGAAGTAGAGAAGGAACTAATTCAATCTAATTTTTCCAAAACCAACAAGTCTCATATCTGCCCAATTGGAAGAAATGAAGTGAAAAGAATTGAAATCCATAAATTTTTTTCCTTTTTGCCTAAGATAAAAATGGTGAAATTTAATTACCCACCAAGCAAAATAAAAAATAAAAAATAAAAAATAAAAAATAATTCCCCATTCAAGTAAACACTGTAAGAGGAAATTAAAATTGACTCTTTCTCTTCTTTTAAATTCACTTAAATGAGTTCCTACCCAAGGATTGAAATTTCGTGCCGTATCGCCCGATACGCACGAAAAATCTCGTTCCGCCGCGGCACCGGCACCGGCACAGTGCCGGCACATGAATTCCGGCCGAGCGGCGCCTCCGACGACGTCGCCGGCTCCGGGCGGAACCTCCGGCTGCGTCGCGCGGCCTCGGCGACGCTCCTGAGGCGTCGCGAGGCCTTGGCGACGCCGCCGGAGGCGCCGCCCGGGGCCCGCGACGCCGCCGGAGGCGCCGCCCGGGGCCGGCAACACCGCCGGAGGCGTCGCCCGGAGCCGACGATGCCGCCGGGGCCCCGCGACACTCACGCGCAGCCGCGTCCGCGTGCAGCGATCGCGCGACCGCGATGTTTTTCTTTTCTTTTTTTTTTAACTTAGATTTTAATTGGATTTTAATAATCAACTCCTAGCTATAGTTCAAAGTTATAATTCGGGATAATTTAAATAGGCCCTATTAAAACCTATAAAATTATCAAAAAAATTATTTTTTATTTTTAAATATTTAGATTAAATTTTTTATTTTAATTAATATATTTTATATTTTAAAAATACCGAAACTATACCGGCACGGTACGATACGGTACCGAAACTGTATCGTTCCGGTCCAGGACCGAAACTCCGGCACGGCTCGATATTTTAAACCTTGTTCCTACCTCATAATTCCTTCTCTCCATGTAAACAGACTAAAGAAAGAACTATTTGAGTCACATTCATCTGATGCAATTTTGAACAGAAATATAGCCAAGGCAACATTTTGAAGCGAATTTACAATTCGATAAAACAAATAAACTTCTAAATTCATTAAACTTTTAGAAGAAATTTACCTTATAATCAAATTGAAACATTCCTTGGGAAAAATGTGGTTCATTTGTCAGCTGTCAATATAGCATAAACAGATATTTAATGATAATCACATAACACTATAGGGCAGTAAGCATTCAGCATTCAGCATTCAGACCTNCTCTTTGCAAGGAAAGATATCTTCAAAAAATATAACATTCCTTGATTCTATGGTTGCTCCAACATAGACATCAGGAATTGCTTATTTGTGCACCAAAAATCGATATGCACTACTATTGTTGGCATATCCAATAAAAATACAATCGATTGTATTTGGTCCTATCTAGATTTGCTTTGGCATATGCACTTCCACCTTAGCCAAATACCCCACACTTTCAGACATTTATAAGAAGGGTTATGACCCTTCTGTAACTCATAACGAGTTTTATCTTTCTTTTTATGTGAGATTTTATTAAGAATATGATTTGTTGATAAAATAGCTTCCCCCCATAAATTTTGAGGTACGCCCAAACTTATCAACATAGCATTCATCATTTTTTAAAGAATTTAATTCTTACGCTCAGCAATACCATTTGATTAAGGAGAGTAAGGTGTTATCGTTTAATGAATAATATCAGATTCCGTGCAAAATTCATCAAATGGATCATCATATCCTCTTCCAGCATGTATCTTCAAAGCGAGATTATCAGTTAGATCACATCTGAGGCGTGCATTCATCCTTCCATCAGTCAATACCCTTCCAATAAGCATCAACTATATTGTGCCATCAAAGAATCAATCAGGATACATCTATGTATAAAATGCATATTTTCAATTTAAAATAGCAAAAGAATATGAACCTTTGGATCCAGAAAATTTGCACCAAATTCATAGTGTGAGGAAGGAAC
Source organism: Curcuma longa (assembly GCF_044706935.1). Classification (NCBI taxonomy): domain Eukaryota; kingdom Viridiplantae; phylum Streptophyta; class Magnoliopsida; order Zingiberales; family Zingiberaceae; genus Curcuma; species Curcuma longa. Next base: position 256,964 of record NC_133877.1, read on the forward strand.
TTTAATAACATCAGATGACTGCGAAGGAACCTCAATGGGTCCCATGAAAACACTACCCAAATTTTGTCAAGTAAATGCATAGTCAAGGCTAACAAATTGAAGCCACCAATAGATACCTGTGGCTGAGAGCAAATCTCTGGTTTAGCATTTTCATAAAATCAAAACGCAATCCTTCAAAGAGCTCTGGCTTCAAGGACACTGAATACCCATTAAAAATTATATGAGAAACAAAAGGGAAATAATCTTCACCAAATCACAATTGAAATTTGTAGATCTATAGATTCAATTTTAGTCTCTTCCAACAAAATTTAAAGGACCTTCTTTTATCTTTTCAAGAGCATTATATGCAAATACAGCATAAAAATGATTACTTTGCATCACAACGGAGGTTGTTCATGAGAGAGGACTTAGCTTTGAAAACTATAATGACCCTGATCTAGTTGTTTATTGTTTCTTTACAGTTACATTATACCAAATCATCGCAAATCGTTGCAGTTGAAGAGAATTACCATGAAATAAAAATGCTTAGCAGGTCAAGTTGTTTCAATATATGTTATCCAATTTCAATGCTTACGTTGGTTGGAGCCACCCATTATACATCCAAGTTGATCTCGATTCTTTAGCTTTTTATGAAAGGAAAATAATGGATTCCAAAATGTTTATGAGGATGAAAAAGTCAAAAGGTGTTTTCTGTTCACAATTAGCAAGATACCTTCTTGCCTCAGAAAAATGAGAAGCAGACCAACCATCAGATCTAATGACCACCTAAGCAAACCTAATGTGTCAATCTATGCCCCAGATAAGATTTATACACATGTATATCTCACATTGTTTGTACTCAACCAATGAAGCTTTAGTAAAAATATGACAGTCATAGAATGAAACTTCTGCATTGTGAAAAAGGAGGAAGGTCGGTATCCACAATGCTGCCCGTGTAAGTAAAATGACTATTTCCATAACTTAGCTCATGGTTGTACAAATCAGAAGGGAGCAATCTTAGGAGTCAGTAAAACCATGGTAACTAGCATTGTAGCAAAGAGTCAATAGAAGCCATGGTTCTGGTTAATCTTCCAACCAAAAAGTTAGAAACTTGACTGTTGAAGTAACCAAGATTGAAGAACAAATAGGCACTCAGACCAAAAAGGCAGAGAAGCATCTCCATATGATAACAACAAACAAATAACAGAGTTAAAGATTATAAATCAGAATAGTGAAGATTGGCTTCACTCAAGGCAGAACTATCATAGAAATAGTGAAGAAACAAGTATCGAACACTTCCTACACCGACCCATGATAACAAATTTAGGAAATGTATCGAACACACACAGAGGTAATAATGCTGGTCAAGTTACAATTTAGCACCACATAGAAGAATAAACGGTAACACTCTTGAAATGTAGTGATGCACATTCCAGAAGTCCAAAAACTTTGGTAATCTACAACACCGTAATATGTATCTTTCAAATGTCCAACTACTTGCTCAGAAGAACCATGTGATATAGCAGGCTCAATCCTTTGAGCTAGCAGAAGACCTACATAACTCAAACAAAAATAATACTTATATAACATCACACACAATCACCCAAGATTTTATTAAGTGCACATCCAAGGGGAGCATCAAAAGAAATTTTACATTGCTAATGAAGAGTTAAAATACACATACAAGATCATTTGCGAGACAAACTTGTCCTTTAAAGAGAAAATTTTTAAGAAATAATAGCTGGCTTGCAATTCTCACTAGTCAGGAGTTTTGGCCTAACTCCCCCTGAGTTGCTAGAGGGGAACCACAAGATTACACATGAGTCACGTCAAAGGAACATAGATACGAATTAGTCTATGCAAACAATTGATTCTTAATTTGTATATTAAGGCAACGTGGTAGCTAAGGTTGTTTTATAAATTATTTTTGAAGTCAACCAAAGAGTATATAGCAATGGCTCACTTTCGTAGACTATTTTCTCTTTCACACACAACAACATCAAACAAAAGACACACTTTGGCAACTTTACACATGCATGAAGCCCCGTGAGTTCACTTAAATTTCATCGATTGCAACACGCGATTCCTAACAAAAGTTACACGTGTGCGAATCAAAACAACCTGGAAATCGAGAATGGCAAGCCAGCATACCAAATATCGAGAATGAACTCACTCGAAGCCTCACGCTGGAGCTCCTCGTAGGGAACAGGGCAGGGTAGATCGAGCCAGTCGACCTTCGCTGGCGGACCTTCGCCGTCGCCATTTTCCTTAGTCTTCTGATGAAGAAGCTGAGCGAGGCCAACGGGGGGCGTCGTAGGAGAAGCGACGACGGGCGCAGGAGACGGCGGGGCGGCGGCATGGCTGGCGGAGGATCCCATTTCGCGAGAGGAGGCGAGCGGCAGGCAGGGTTTTAGTCTACGGGTTTAGGGCTTAGTAGGAAGGCGAGATCACTGACACCCCACCATTAAAGTGAGCACGTTGTTAGTTGGTGCGTTAGACCAAGAAAGCGACAACATCAGCTTATTGAATGACTTGCTTGCTCGTAGAATGTCAACCAGTCGAGCCGCTCGCTGAGTCTTGATTTTTAAAAAAAAAATCATTCGAATTCTTATCAAGCCGAATTGAGTTTAATTCTAAGTTTAAAAATATTTTCAAATCGAGTTTGAATTTAACAGTATTTGATTCGTAAGTATGTGAACATGTTTATTAAGAGGCTCGTTGCTCGACATCCGCTGCTCGTAGAATGCCCACTGTCGTTGCTCGTCTCCCACACAGACACCCCCGTTGCCCCTGTTGCCACCCCATCGAATGCTTGCTCACAATCATCCGTGTCAAGCCATCTAACATCAGCTGCCACATCCAACCCTCGCCTACTGCTGCCACTCCGCCTTCTGACTCCGTCGCTACCTTCGGCCTTAACAAATATTCTACGCGAAGGAATAGTAACGGATACCTTCGGAATCGACAAAAACTAAAAAAAAAAAATTGAAGGTAATCTGATTTCAAATTTTATTCCCAAATGCTGACGAAAACTTGACATGGCGGACATCGATGATAACTCGGAGATTATTGATAACCTAAATCAAATAAGATTATCGTTGATAACTTTTAGGGTGCATTTGGTTGGGGGTCATTCGTGATCACCTTGGTTATGTGATTTCCAAATATGTGTCACATATAGGGAATAAAACATAATCTAATGTTGTTTGATTTAATTTTAAGTAATGAAACAAAACCTTATTTGTTTGAAGGTTTTAATATATTACTTATTTTAACATTTACTATATTACCTCTAGTTCAATTATAATCATTTTTTACAACTAAATTAATTTGATATTTAATTATTTTTAAATTAAATTAAATTATTTCATAAAAACAGTATGTTCTAATCAAAAAATGGCTTTCCTAAATAAAAATAGTTCAGTTCGAGCATTTGTTTCCATGCTGCATCAAGCGCATGGTGCATGCCTCACCCCGCCTCTACCCAAATAAATTGCACAAATAAAAAAAAACATATATTCTGCTTCAGAAAAGATAATATCAGATTTGAACCTTCATCTTCACGATCCTTCTTTCCATCGCTACAGCAAGAGGACCACTTCACCATTCAAAGTTCAAGTCATCAAGGACGAGAAGAAATGCAAAATAAGGCACAATTACGATAACAATGCAAGATTTGCTCCAAGACATAATTATTATACATGATTCATGGTTAGGTAAAAACAAGCATTCATTCGCACAATATAACACCTTCAGTGACGTAGTTCAAACACAATAGCAAGTTCCCCATGTTAAAATACAGAAGGTACCTATAGATAATCCTTCTATAGATAATTTAGCATCTACAACATCCGAACAAATGTGAGATATTGTCATCATTTGCTTTCGTGCAAGTTAGGCTGGATTGGTTGCACATGGAAGGCCATAGTCATTTGTGGAGCAAACTCCATATCTTTACATTCGAGCTCTAGTCCCTACACACTTCCATCCATTGGCAATTGCTGATGGTGCTAAACTTGCAAAGACCAAGTGTTACTAGAAACATTATGAAGGAAAATGTCTAACAAAGGCAATTCAGCAATAGATAAAATGGAAATCTCCCCGAACTAGACATTAGAAAACAGTTGCTTAACTTAAGCATAGCTAGAGATGACCATATTGATATCTAAATTCCATTAGGTTAACTGCTACAGAAGACTTGCTAAAGAGGCTAAATAGTTGCCTGAAATGTGTCATTCTATAAAATCTATGCATCCAGGTGAATGATAAAACATGTCCCTTATCCACAAGTTACTTTGGATTAAATATGCCCCATCATTAATATTCCTCTACTAAGACATGAAAAGTTATATCAGAGTATTGCCATAATAATTGATCCAACAGCTAACAAACTTTGTAAAGCATGAAACAGGTATAACATTTGAAGCTGTGAAATACACCCAAGCTGTAAACATCATCTGATAAGAGGGATTTGTTAAAATTAGCCCTAAGTGTCAATTCGGATTGAGCTGGACTCGAGTTGGACTCAAGTCAGCTCAGATTGTGTGAGACTCGAGTTGGACTCAAGTCACACAAGCCAAATTCGAATTTGACTAAAAGGTTATCATGCATGAGATGCATGATAATTAAAAAGCTGCATTATCTTCCTTAAAAGAAGAGAAAGATTGTCATGCATGAGATGCATGATCTTTCATTAAAAGAGGAGAAAGATCTTTTGCATGAGATGCATTGGAATTAATAAAATATTAATTTCGGAATTAATATTATATTAATTTTCCCCTTCATCCATTATATCTCATGGTGGGCTATAAAAGAGGGTGAGAGGCTCTTGATGAAGGGGTTGTTGGACACTCTTGCTCTTCCTCTTCTTCTCTTCTTCTTCTTGGCCGAACCTCCTCTTGTGGCTAGCACCACAGTTTGGTTCTTCTCCATCTCAGTGTTCGTGTGGATACCGTGGAGGCGCGAACACTCTGATCGTGCTGAGATCCGACGACCTTGAAGGCAAAGAGTTGCTGTCGGGATTGCGAAGGGCACGCATCGAAGGTATACTCGATTCTAGTAGGTAGAATCGTCAAAACGAGTTGGTTTTCGCTTGGATCTTCTGGAGGGATCCTGTTTTCCGCTGTGTTATATGCGGTTTAATCGGTTTTTCGCGCATATAGATCCCTACAGGATTACCAGCATATAAGTCAGTTGCTTGTTCTCCTCCTCAAGCAACTTTTCCTATATAATAGATGAAACTCATTAGTTTGCATTTATGGACGAAAAAAAAGCCATCTGAAACAAAGGAAAAGAAACAAAGCAATCTCTTGTTCTTTCTTTTTTTTCGTGGCAATGTTACCTCGTGCTTGGCATCCCAGAGCTTTTTGCCGGAGTTCGTCTGGTACCTCTCCAAAACCTTCGCCAAGCTGACACAGTTCCATTCGCCGCCGCCGCTAGGGTTTCGCTCCCGATATCCTCCTTGCGCTAGGGCTGAGCAAGCGGACGGGTCGGACGGGTTCGTGCGATTTTCCCACCCAACCCACCATTGGCAGGTTAATAAAATTTAAACCCAACTCGATTTTTTTTTCGCATCAAATTCGGTGGGTGGCGGGTGGCGGGTGGCGGGTGGCGGGTGCCGGCGGGCGGGCGGATTGGCGGGCGGATTGGCGGGTTATCGAATGTAAAAAAACAAATTTTACGGATGATAATTGATATAATAAGCGTCTACAAAAGAGTCTAAAATACAATCCACAGTTTTATAACTAATCAACAATGTTGATACCAAAATAGGAAGCATCTCATGGCCACAAAAAAACAAGGATAATTCATAATTCAACACCAAAGTCCAAGTCCAGGTAATTAGGAATTATCCAAGTTGGGGCAAAAAATCCAAAATGCAGCACTCTTTGGCCTACAAGTAGATAAATCAAAGTTTGTTATATAATAAATTAATAGGACACAAGATTTAATTTGAATGACACCACTTACAAGTAGGAAAGTATGAGACTTTTAATCATCAAGACAATGCTTGCCATTTTCTTTCAATGCACCCTAAACCCTATACATATATTTTATTATTTGTATATAAATAGGCGGGCGGGTCGGGTTTAGTCGGATTTTAAAATTAAAACTCGAAACCTGCCCGTGTACAAGCGGGTTTGTCAATTTTCTATCCATTTTTATTTTTAATTTTTTTTAAACCTGCGGATTGGCGGGTTCCGGATGCGGGTGGCGGGCGGGTTTAGCGGGCCGGGCGGGTACTGCTCACCCCTACCTTGCGCTGTTAGAGGAGGGAGCAAGTGGAAGCGGACGGGAGAGGATTTCGCTTGCAGCCGCTGTTAGAGGAGGTGCTGTCCAATTTGTTTTTAGAATCGCCGCTAAGCTTTGAATCGCCGCCGCCACTGTAAGAAAAGGGAGCAAGCGGAAGCGGACAGGAGAGGGCTTCGCTCGCAATCGGGGACGGGAGAGGGTTTCGCTCGCGATAGGGGACGGGGAGAGAATTTCGCTCGCGATTGGGGACAGGAGAGTAGGGTTTTGCTCGCGATCGGAGACTGGAGCGCTCGCGGAGGGTAAGCGGACGGGTTCGAGGGGTAATTTTGTAAAGAAAATTACCTTAACTTTGAAATCAAGAAAAACCTAGTTTTCCTTGATTTTTCAATTTCGAGTTGGATGCCCTCTTTTGTTAGCGTATGCTGACGTGTCGGGTATGAAGCATTATTTGGGAATCGCTGATTACCTAAACCAAATAAGGTTTCAATTGATAACTTTGAATGGATAACCAAGGCAATCACAGATTACCCCCAACTAACCGTACCCTTAACGGATTAACTAAGGTTATCAATGACAATCAAACGTCCCCTAAAGATAAAATCTTAAATGGTTTAACTATAAGTAAAAAAAATAAAAAATATTTATAAACTTGTATTATTCCTATTTCGAGCGTTCCAAAATTGATCCAAACACCTGAAAACTTTTGTCATGAGTGTTGCATGTCTAAACAGACACATAGCATATATATTAGAAATATATTAACAAGTTGCGTTCAAACCAAATTTGTTTAACTTTTAAATTAGTCATTTTTGAACCAAGTTCAAACCATTTATAAAATATTTAATTTCATTACGAGCTGATCTCAAACTTAAGAATTAGAACTTGAATCGAACTCGGGCTAAGCTTGAGTTTAGGGAAAACGAACCAAGCTTGAGTTCGAGCCTCTTACTATTCAGCTTAGCTCGGCTCAATTACACCCCTACTTACTCGTTTGTCCGCTCATATCAACATGACTAGCTCAATTGGTTCATCTTATCGGATCAGTTCAGTCGACCTTTGTGTCAAGCTTAGCCTGTCTAGCTCAAATAGTTTAGTCAATTTTGATCGATAGGTCTGGCATAGTAACATATCCTTATTTGAACTTGTTTGATCCAGCCAACTTAATAGTTCATCTCATTCAAACCCACTACTATGATCATCTTACTTGCTCAACTCAATCAACTAATTCAATTCATTTGGCATCAGTTAAAAACTTTCTTGGGTAATTTTTTTTTAATATTTGATAAAAAAATCATCTTTTAAAAGGTCTATAATAGAAACTGACTTCTAAATTAATTTCTATAATTGTTTTTTTAATATAAACTCTAAATTCTATTAAATTTTAGTTAATCCCTTAAAATGATTTTTAAATAAACCTTTAATTTAATTGAAATACAATAACTTTTTTTTCAAAAAAATTAATATAGCCTTTTTAATTTAAATAATTAGCATTTAATTGTTCAATTGATGTGACAAGATCGAACTTCAAATCTTGTGTATGACTCAAGTCAACTAAAGCTCTGTTTCGAACCAAGTCAACTGAAGATGATCACTTATGAATATTGATACTATATAGTTTTAGTCGACTAATAGTATCGAATAGATACTCATATATTATTATGATATGTGATTTGATTCCAATTCAATAAAAAATTATAATCCTCAAAAGTTGCCCCTCAACCTACTCATTAACGGGTCTATCTAAGCCCTCAGGGCTACGGTGTAACGATAAAATATTTTTATAGTTAATCATGTATATATATACAGATTGATTCTCAATTACAGTGCACTATGAATTAATTTTCTATGGTGGAAAGATCTTAGAATGTTGGTTGCGAAGCGACGAATCATTCATACTTCCTGATTTATCTAGTAACTGATGGAAAACTTTATATATGACCATGTTGATTATTTCCAAGATTAAGTAGTTCAAAGAGTTTGATAGCTGAATTAAAAAGATAAAAAGTGTTTGTCCAACACTCAAAGTAATGTGATTTATGAGGGCTCTTTGACTTTGGACTCTAAATCTATCATATAGATTTTGTTAAATTCAAATCTCTTATCATAGTTATTGGCCCTTAAACTACTAATTAGTCCAAAATTAAAAATTTTATAAATTTAGATATTTTTTTATTAATAATCTAGGTATCTGGATCTTAAACTCAATTAGTTCTAGAGGCAGACACTCTTCTTCTTAATTCATTCATTGAATAAATTTAAAAGTAAATGATTTCTTATTCAATAATCAATATTTCAAATTTTTCATTCCATCTATAAGTCACATCGGAATCGGAACCACTGATACTTAGTATTATCTTATTGAGCATAGAGACCAACTCTTACATCTTTATGATCATAGATCACATGAATTTTCATCATTGTCTCCGTAGTCAACTTGATGTAAGCCCATAATCTTGATACACAGTATGGTCTTTATTTGTTTTATAGATAAGATAGGTACACTCACAATTATCAAAACACAAGCCCATCATGATCATGTTGAATGTGTACAAGTTATACTTCAAATTTACTCGATAGATGAATCAATATTATGCCCTCGTAATTCAACTACGATAGATGCATACTTACTCTATCCAAAGAAAAACAAATGACTGATTTGATCAGTGCACTCATAACAACTCTGGCACAACTGATAAGTCACATTACTGAAGAAGAGGACTTGAGATAAATCACCCTAGAATGAAATGATCTACAAGTTTTCATGTGTAAGGACTCATCGAAAGGGCTCTTTAGAAGATGAACACCTCTATACTCATCACAACAGAAACAGCATTGTTCAGCTACATGTCTAACAATATCATACAAATTTTCAAATTGCTCAAACTACAATCTATCAGATCCTTAGCGATCCATATGTTTTCGTAGCAAGAACTAAACGACTATGCAGATCACAAACAGAAGATAAAACTCAGTCTGGAGAACTGGAAAGAGCATCAAAAGTGTTGCATTGTCTTATTAGAAACTAACTGTAGACCAGGACAATAATTTTTCACTATTGTTCCGGTTGGATGCTGCAGATAGTTAAGCCACCAGTCAAGAATGTGCTACCTTAACCGCTGGGGGTCCCATTGACAAGAAGAACCTGAGGAAGAAAGAAACTGAATGAGCGGATTAGCAGAGCGCCGGGGATTCCCCGCGGGGCCACTCCGACGCTCAAGTCAGTCTAGAGAAGTTGCATGAAGGAAGAAAAAATAGTGCTTGAAAAATAGGAAATTTTTCCAGAGAGCCCCTTTTCATACCTGTGTTGGAGTTTATATACTTACTGAGGGAGATATTTGTGCAGAAGCGCGAGGTGGTTGCGGAGACGGATTCTGTACATCCCTGACAAGTGAGCAGACAGGATAACATCTAGGGGACAAGGTCCGCATACCTAACAACCGTCGTATGACTCGGGCATACAGATCATTCTTGTCTTTTAGCTGAGAAAGGAAATCCGAGAGCATAGAAGCCTAGCAACTTAGTAACCGTCCCTCTCTTGTGGCAGAGCCCGCATGCTTGAGCGTCTTGCTGTTAGGTATCGCTAGGCTGCCTTTAGATAGGGAGGTACCAAAGAAGGACAACGTCGGAGTGGTATAGAGGGATCAGGTTTGTTGGGACAGAGTCGATCGAGGTCGGGAAAGAGATCGAGCATCTGAGCCGCTTAGGGCCAAAAGCAATGGTGGGTGGCCGAGATCGAGACTGAGCGTACGAATGAATGAGTAAAGTAGCCGGGTCTGTATTCGAGCGGTCGAGATAGTCGGGTTCATAGCCAGGTATCCGAGTGGCTGAGTGGTCGAGACGGCCGAGTGCCGAGTGGCTCGGTGGCCGAGACGGCTTAGTGCCGAGTGGCTTAGTGGCCGAGATGACCGAGTGTCTAGTGGTCGAAATGAAATCGCAATTAAATTAGTCATATGACGTTTGCCCATTGACCATTTGACCTGCCAAGTTGGATTGATTATTGATACCTTGCCACGTCAAGCCTCTAAAGACCCACCGTATCAACTATGAGTACCCAACTCAACTCAGATATGAAAGTAGATTGGTGCTCAATATGCCAATGTATATATTCCTAACTCAACTAGAGACAGAAAGATAAGCAAGCAAAGAGATCAAACAAATTGTCTAAAAACCATTCATCTCCGACAAGTATGTTCTCCTCTTCCCTAATGCCTTAACAGCAGCTTGAAATGGCCCATCGAATGTGCCACAACTGAATGCCTCCATTTCCCTCTCGCTACCATAGTCACAGCTAGTGCCCTCTCCGACAGGTTTGATGATAAGGAGTGTAGCTCCCTGCACCCCCACTCTCTCAGGAAGCTCCAAGTATGGCGCATATCTTAGCTTCATTTTCGATGCCGGTACCTGAGTCCTCCTGTTTGATGATGAAGAGGGTGCCAATGGCTTCTCTCTGAACTCTTTCAGCTGCTCCAATCCCATGGTCAATGTTCCCTGACCATCTGCGTCCGTCGAGACCAAGCTTCTCAATGTTGTGTGCTCCTTGACTATCTGATGGAGAAGATAATGCCTTGTTGACGCAGCAAGCAACGAGCTAATAGTCCAAATGACGCGTAGCTTTAACCCTCCATCAGTATCAGTGTAGAAGGACTCAGGAAGCCTCCCATCGTCTTCCACTGGCCCTTGCAAATTTACTGAATTAGATCCATGTTCAATCTTAGTTCCACCCAATACCACACAGTTCTGAAGACTGCTCCCAAACTCGGCTCTCCACTTCAGGAAGACCCCATCCTCTGTTCCAACATCACCAGCAGGTAGTTCAATCCTCAGGTTCTGCACTTGCGTGAAGTTCTTGAGGATTTGAGAAGGGGAATGATGGGAGGCTTGTGGGGAAAGAGGTTTGTTTCCACCATTGGTGCTCAGAAGGTGATGAAAGGGCCTCAGGATGGTGAGTAGTATGAGCTTTAACAGATGGGCAAAGATGTTAGGTGAAGAAAGGCTTGCAACATCACAGTCACCATCAACAGGCACTAGTCGATCTATCTTGACGAACAGATCGTGAACAAGGGGAACAAGGGAGTTGAAGCGCTTTGACACTGCCAAGCAGCGACCGAGGGAATGGACATCGGCGAGCTTGTTGAAGATGAGAAGGAGCAACGAGTCAGGAAGTTGGTCAAAATGGTCCTGGTTGAGTGAGGAGTCTGCATGAACTCGGGATTTGATCTGCATTTCCCTTGATGCCGAGATCTACTTGTTGTCTAACTTCCTTCAGCTGAAATGTCAAGGATTTAGCCAACAGAGACGATTGCAATTATGAATCTTATTGAAGAGCACGACATCGAACAACATAATCCTGCTTGGATAAAATGAGCAGAAGAAAAAACATGATGGTTATATAGTTTTGGATTTGGGAAAAGGCTAAAAGTACGATAAGAGCAGAAGAAAAACTCAATTTTGAGCAGTAATTACCTCGGACTTGGGCGACCTCAGAAGCTCAAAATCCAATCTTTCACTGGAAAACCAAGAAAAGAAAAGCAAGGGAATCCTGTTGCATGCCTGAAGGGAGATGAGGTCTCGGTTGAGTAGAAGGCGGGCGCTGGGCGGGCAGAATTCCGCCGCGCCGGCGTGGGTCGGCGCAGAAGGGCCGGCCTCTGGTCGCGGACTTTAAGCGTGATCTGAGAAGAGAGGAGAGGCGCAAGGACAAGAGAAGCGCTTATGCGACTGGGGCGGCGGTGTGGGCGGAGGTCGAGCTGACACTGACCTTACCGGGAGAGCGCAATCCCCCCTTCGCCGGAGATGCGTTTTTATAGACGGACGGCCAAACTTTCAGGACGACTTTCTCGTTTCGATAATCACTTATTATTTAAACAACAAAATGAATTATTCTTTTTAAATTGTCAGTTGGATAACTCACTTATTAAAAAAAATATTTAAACGACAAAATGGAACATTAAACACATTTTAAAAAATTAATAAAACTTTAAACCATTTCAAAAGTTGTTAAAAAAAATTAACTAACTTTTGAATAGGATCATCTAGATTTTAAAAGTGTCTTAAAATTTTTTTACCACACTTTTATTTTTCATTCTCCAACCCACCATAGACCTAGATTAAAAATCTTTATCATGAAATATAATAATAGAATATTGAATGACCTTATATTCTATTGAGTAAATCTATAATATAATTTAGAAAATGATATGCAGCATGAAAAAATATAGCATGAAATCAACATGACACACTCTGTACATGAAAAGATTGACCTCTAAAATATTTGTCTCTATTGAAATTTATTATGTATTATTAAAATAGGATCCAAGTTAAAATCGTATAAAATATTTAAATTAGTTATTTTTTATTATTTTATGCTCACTCTAACTTGAACAAATATAAGTTATGTGGCATGTACAATAGAAAACGGCTAATAAGTTATTTGACATGCACAAGAACATGAAAGATAAAAGAATTTTTTATTTACAAATCAAGATGCTATTCATAACATTAAGATGCAAATATTCACTTGAGTTGATTGATAGATTTTAAATCGATTGAATTTGATTTAATCCTCTAAGAATATTTTTGAGTTAACTAATCTACTAAAAATATATATAATGTTATCTAATTGAGTTGATTAATAAATATTGAATTGATTGGACAGATATTAAATTGATTGAAGATAACGATTATATTTCAATTGATTAGAAAGAATTTGAATAGATTAGAATTAGACAAAACTATTAGTTGAAACTTATCAAACTTATTTGGAAGGCTTGACTAGAGGGACAAAGGGAGTTTGTACTACAATGATAAAGCTATTATTCTATAATAATTCCAACTCCAAATTTATTTTTATTCTCTTTCTTTATGGCCCTTCATAAGAAAGTTACGATCAAGCTCTTGCAAGTTTTCTTTAGGTTTTTATTGTCTATATTTTTATTGTAAAAGAAAAACTTTTGTATGAGATTTCTTTGCCTATAAAGAGAAAAGACAATAAGATTTTTCAAGAGGGACTCATTTTACAAATTAATAGACTATTGAATAAGACCTAAGGGTTCCAAAAATTTTAGAGTGTTCCTATTTTGAATCGGAGTAATTGTAGCTTTAAAGATTATTGTCAATAAATAATAAGCACACGAGTAGAGCAATATCATCTTAAAGAGAAAGGATTCAACCCTTGCCTCCACCTGATCATCAATTTGAGAGGGTGTGTCAACATCCTAAAGGGATAATTCAGTGACCAAAGACATTAAATCGTTAACAACTAAACCCAAAGGGCTACATTGACCATCGGCACACTAATAGTTGTGACCTACGCTACTAGCTACGATACCGACTACCGTACTAGACCGAGCCTCGGATAACTAGATGAGCTCATGGTTCCATAGAGATAGTCGAATAGATAGTGACAAATCCTATAGCAAATAGTCCAATTATACATGGTTCCACTACACCAAATTCGCCTTTTGGTTCCAACAACACCTTATCATCGTCAACCCAACCAACATCACTACATTTCTCTAGATGGCTTTGGTTAGCAAGTGCTGGGGAACAAAAACCTCAGCAAAGTTTCAAGGTTTGGCAAACCTGAAAGCAAATAGCCCACAAAGCCCACATCATCACTGTCAACTTTCTTCTTTCTCCTCTCCCTACGGCATCTTAAAGCAAATGTCCACTGAATGAAGCCACTGTCTATCCTCTTTAATCACAGAAGATCCACTAGAAAGACAAAAAGAATTGTCTGTTGGTTGTTAGAAATAAGTAAGACATCCAAAACTTGGGCAGCTGAGACATTGCAATGCAAGAACAGTTGAAAAGAGAATAAATTTCCATATCACATTCTTAGAATGTGTTCCCTTTTCACTGTCAATGTCCTCTTTACGAAAGCAAGACAATGACATATGATTTTGGAGTTCTTACATTATGCCCCCGGACATAAGTTGACATACAGATTTTGGCAAGGTTCTTACAATACCTTCTTGCGGTTAATTTAACAGATTCCACCTTTTGCAGAAGAAAAGGAGTTCTTACATTATTGGTTAAAACAGATTGAATGGATACCAGAGGAACCACAGTGGGAAAAGAATAACAACTAAATGGTATACTAAAATAAATAGATATGTTAATCCCATTGCAACATTTTGAGCTAAAACTTTCAGGATAAACGATCAATCAAACAGGATTAACGTGGTATTAGAGAAAAAAAAAACTGCTTGTCCAAATATTTACTGTCCCAGGTCTGATTCGAATTAATCCAGAGGCATAAGACTTATTATATTTGCTATCTTTAATGTTTCGGGTCCATAGAAACCCTACCATTTTTGGATTATTCAAGGACTGGTTCACAGATTTTCTGTTGGATTATTACAAAGGATTAAATGGAATGCATTAAAAACCTGTCGATCCAAATATGAAATGATGTAGAACTTCCCTAGTATGACCCTTCATCCTAAAAGGAAGGAATAAGACGATAAACCAAGGAAACTGGATCCAGAAGATGTGCTTCATCTTCTCACCGTCAAGCCTCAAGAGAAAAAGAATAATGAAAAGCTTGAGCAGCCACACTGCGAAATAAGGGTTAGCAATGAAAAGACTCAGTAGTCAAATTATATCACGTCTCAACAAATAACAAAAAAAGTAGAAGCACAATAAAGAAATATACGACAAGATTCAAATTATAAATCACTCAAGTCCCAAGTCCTTTACCTGCAGTGCAGAGGCTGTGACTTCGAACTAGATATTGACACATTTGAAGCCAGCCCTTTGACTGTCAAGGCAAACCAAAGAGTTTTGTAATAGCTATACTTATCTATTTCCGGTGCAAAACTGCAAGCTCTCAAGTTAAATTAAAGAATGTTGTTCCTGTCCTTCTCGCCTTGGACCACTAGGGCCATGTTAGAACCTGAAAACAGATTCATGCTAATAGAATAAGGAAAGATTTTGAATCAGGTCTGAGGAGACCCAGGATGAAGTGTCTGGAGCCTCTGGAGTCTGATAGACTTATAACGTCTGCTCAGACAGGAACACCAACTCCTTTGAGTGAGAGTACAGGACCATGATAGAAGTTTTTGCTTATCAGATTCGGATCCAAGAAATAGAACTATGGCAGTTATATCATCATGGAAATGCCTCCTAACTCTAGATCACGATCAATCTTTGTCAGGTCAGAGTACCTCATTTCGATTCTTCTCCATCTTTTCTTTGCAGCCTCTTCCAGTGCAGCTTTCACAAGTTTTCTTGCAATACCCTGAAAAATAATAGTGAGAAATATGTATCAGATAAGGGAACGTTAAAAATAAATTTAGAGAAGAGAAGTTGCACGGATCTTGATTCTGCTGATAACATGGTGCAACTATCTACTATGTCAGATTAATGAACGACCAACAAATAAGAAGTATACTAAAGAGAATATGCATGCACATAAAACATGAAACAAGCAAAACATCCAGTTAAACCTATATTTCTGAAATATCTTAGGGACACTAGATTTTTCATTGATAGCATGTATGTTTTGTTTTAAGGGTGTAAAGAGAGTTAAAAATGACTGTTTCGGCAATGTATTTTTCCTAAGAGAACTAGACAACTATGAGCTTTGTATGTTTAACTTCTGGAATATAATCAACCATAGAGTCGTATACAAGGTTTAAAATCTTGAGCTGGCAGCTAGAGTTTTCTTCTCTAACCAGAACTATATAATTTCAGTAGTGTATTGTGCCATTCTAATATGGTTTTATACTTATTTAATTAATGATAATATGATTAATTTTATTAGTATAAGTTGTAATCTTTAATCACCTATTTTATTATAATTAGATATTTATTTAATAACTAATTAAATTACTAATGCATGTTTACTCTTCTATTTATATTAGATTAATTTAATCTTAATGCTCAAAGTTAAAATTACTTATAACCAATTAAGTTTTAATTTTTAGCTATAGTCACTTGTAAATTTTATATGTTTTTTTTTGTTCCATAATAATTTACACTTATAATCTACTCAACTTTCATCACTAGAATGGTGGAATCAGCAAGCAATAAGAAAATGAGACATTTCTTCTTCCTCTATAAACTAATCGATGTTTTACAATCTCTCCTAACATCACATAAGATAAAACACAAAAAAAAGAATTTTTGAGAATGTTAGATACCAAATTTTATCTTATTAAAATTTTTTACATTTTAAATCGACTACTAATTAAGTTGAACAGAACTAATATTTGGGCTTGGAGCGTCTAGTGGAGGTTGATTTAGAATTAGGTGGAGCCTACCAAGAAGATATGATAATTAGGGTCAAATGGATTCAAATCAGAATTAATTTGTACTTATTTTGGTTAGTTTAGGTTTGAATTACATTTATATATAAGAAAGTCTATTTAGTTGTTAGTCGTGTTTAATTAGGTTAATAAAATTTTTAATTCAAATATTCTCTTTTCCTTATCACTGTATTAATTATATTTATATATAAAGAGAAATAATTAAAAGTTTTTTAATTTGTTGCAGTGTGGAAATCTCACCGTCATGAGATGGCAGGTAAAAATCACTTCGTAATCATCGTGATAGAGTCAAATCTTATAGAGAGTAACAAATATCAAAGAGTTCATCGAGAGTTATACATAAAGAAATCACTCTGATACCTAAGTCATAAAGTGTTTCAACAAAAAGGACAAAGTAGTATCAGATGTTAAGGCAGAGAAAACTTCCTTTCATGAGTGAGAGATAATCGTGGATATCATGGGAGAGAGGAGTCATGCTCCTATGTCTTTTTGTATCCGGTTGACTCAACAACTCGACGACTTGACAAGTCGAAATGGCTTAGCTGATCAAGAAGTCAGCTCGACCCTCAAGAGATTGGCTCAACAAGACGATGGATCAGGTTGGTTCTCCACGTGGAACCTATATTAATCATGATCATGTCACCTGAACTCTTTGTTTACCGGTCCTGCCATGCGGACCGTGTTATCTCCACCACATCATAGCTATTAGTGGTTCCTTGCCTAACCAAAAGATCAATGTAGAAAGTTGGTTAACTTATTAGCTATGGGACACTGATGATGCAAATGTATCGTCTTTCTGAGGAAGTAAATACATTCTTCAAACTTGATAATTATCCTGTGATCATCATCCATGTGTTCTTTCAAGATTTTTGACATTCTTGCCTTTAAGTTTTCCACCTTCCTCGTATCTACAGAATAATCACAAGCACTCGAGAGTTTTCTTACGTACATATAACAAACAAAAGAATCACTTTACTAACCAAACTTCTTTTAGAAAGTGAGAGACCGACCTGGCATCGAATATGATACAAAATTGACACCAGACACCAAGGGAATTACGAATAGAGGGAACACTTTCACCAACCAAAAGCCCTGGTACTCGCAATTTTACAGCATAGGATGGCTGCTTGGCTTCTGCTCAGTATCCTATCTTCTTCTCGCTTGCTTTTCTTGTTCGAGGAGGCGTGCCGGGTGCAGACAGACGAGATGCATTCTGGTTCAGTTGGCTTTCAGGGTTGTAAGTTTGTGAAGCAAGGTATGTGAGAGCTGTTACAACATCAGCTATGAGGGGCCGCATTGCAGGTTGCTCCTGTACACACATTGCAGCCACAGCAAGTGCCTGATATAAGGCCCTTGGAGGATACTGACCTTGAAGCACTGGATCGACGACCTGCGCAAATTTTCTCCTGTCTTTGAACAATGGTCTTGCCTGCAATTTGAATACAAGGTTTTAGGGGGAAAGTAAGGAGAAGAATTCAGTAGTTCTCTTTGGCTGACAGGAGGAAAAAGTTTATCTCCCTATTTTATCTGCAAGGATCAATAAAGAGTTCTTAGTTTCTAGAATCACCAAAGCCACAATCCTCTTTGCTTTTCTATCAAAAGAGAAACCCTTTTAGCCTTTCCTTCTAAAGCATAAAGTAACCAATTCTAATTGGTACAATTTGGAACCAGAAATGTTTTTCAAAACACTAACTAGATACCCTCTGATATTTCTTATACATAAACCTTTGAACAAAACATCACAGATTGGTCCTTTTTAACTCAACAAAAGATAACTACTGAAATTTGAAGCAATACTCTTTTCAGGTTTTAACTTAAACCTGAGAAATAGATGAAAATGACTTAATTGGGAAAGCAATATTCAGCGATGGAAACAAGAAGGAATGTTGAAAACAACTGAATGCAGAAAGTCCTCACCCATGCAACAAGATTGTGCTCTGCAGCAGCTCTGGAATTGTCAATGGCCTTTCTTCCAGTAATAAGCTCTAAAAGAACAACTCCGAAGCTATAAATGTCTGATTTTAGTGTCAGCTGCCCTGTCATTGCGTATTCAGGTGCACAATATCCGTATGTACCCATCACCCTAGTCGATACATGAGTGTCATCACCAATAGGACCAAGTTTTGCCAAGCCAAAATCCGACAACTTAGGATGATAACCCTCATCAAGCAGAATGTTAGGGCATTTAAAATCACGATATATAACAGGAGGATTGGCTTTGTCATGTAAATACTCTAATCCTTTTGCTGCACCAGCTGCTATTTTCATTCGTGTATTCCAATCGAGCCACTTCTTTTCTGGAGATAGGTCTGTTGTAACCATATTAGTATTTCACAGTAGAAAGAACTTTATCTAACAGTTGCAGATATGACTACAAGATTGTAAGTGAGTACCATGAAGATGATCTTCCAGGGATCCCAAAGGCATATATTCATACACCAAAAGCCTTTGATCTCCATCGGCACAATAACCAATCAGATTAACAAGGTTTGGGTGGTGGAGTAAGCCCAACATAAGAACTTCAACAAGAAATTCCCTGTTTCCTTGCATGCCATTACGATTAAGTTGCTTTATTGCCACAATCTGTAGAAATGATGTGCATATTCAGAAACTTTTAACCACCAAGCAATTAAGTATTTACACATTTGAAGAAAAATCTTCTTGACCATAATGGAGACCAAAGAAAATTTGGTTAGCAATGATGAAACATAATAAAATTCATTTAAATATAGATGAAGATATAGTAGGGGATCAAACCCAATAGCATACGAGGATTTCTATACCTAACCTCACTTAGTGAGATAGAGGTTTTGTGATTGTTGTTGTATTTTCTTGACCATAATAATGAATGTAAAAATGCATTCTTTTCTTTTTAGTTGGAGGATATACAATTTATATATTTTGGAATTTCCTAAATGGATAATGATTGTCATCATGATTTAAAATTTCTAGGTGTGCCAAAGTTTCAATCTTTGATTGGAACAATATAGTTTTGACACCATATCGTGCTTGACCAATATGATTCCAATACTTATTTACTTTTAAATATAAGAATATATCAATTAAAAATATCATTTCCACTAATAACTGAGAGAGAGTAATAAGTTACATATTATTACAAGAATTTCGATCACTTTGTTCATAGAGTTACCAATATCAAATCTCATATCTTCCAAATTCTATAAACAAATTATACTTTTTTAGTTTTCCTTTTTACCTTTTTTTTTATTGAAAATTGATAAGCATTTCTACTTGTTTCTTTTCTAAGAAGTAGGAACTCGTGAGCTAACTGAAGAAAAAACTTCACTATGTATAAGATGCGTATTTCACATTTAGAAGGTAGGAATGTGCTAAATTTATATTCATATAATTCAATTTTTATAGGAAATGCTTCAATTAATCCGTAAGTTTTCACTCTTATCATTACATCATCATAAATATTGTCTCAATATCTAACATGAATTCCTCACATAAGCTTTTTCTAAATCAATACATACTGTGTGTTAGTCTTATTTCTTTTCTCGATACTTCTATATTTTCCTACAGTTTCTAAAATATAATAAAAAATTGTTGAATATTTCAACACTATCATATATATATATATATACCAGAAACAACAGTCATACAAACAAAGTGTTGCACTAGTGAGTCATCTATAGGAAGTTCTTACATAAAATAAAACAATTAAAGCATTCTACTGCTTCTACTGTTGCTACTTGCCATTCAAATCTAATTTTAGACATTTTCTGTTCCTTGACATGCATTTAACAGAATAAAGGAGATGAGAGAACTGGACTACAAATGGACTAACCTGATTGCTACTTTCCAACCTGCCCTTATAAACTCGACCAAATCCTCCCTCACCCAAAAGGCAATCAGCCCTAAAGTTCTTTGTTGCTGCAGCCAACTCCCGGAATGTAAATGTCTGAGCAGCAATGCACCCTGATCCACTACTTGACATCTCTTGCTTTCCATTAACTGAGGCCCCTTTCTTGGATTTCAAGGATGAGCTTGAGCTGTAGCTGGACCTGGACCTGGACCTGGACTTGTCTCCTACAAAGTCTACCACAGTAGCATCTATCAACAAGTGAAACTAAGAAACACATCTAGAACAACAAAAGCCAAGGTTGCAAAAGATTGATACATGAAGTAGAAGGAAATGGACGACTATAATGATTCTTGAGTTACAATACTTTAGACAAAAGATCTCACACTACATCTACCAACTCCAATGATCACTATTGAGATTATACATATAGCATGTACCTTGTTAACTCAGAGTTTCAGACCATCATCGCCTGAAATGCACTTTACCATTTGGAAGCAACAAAGAGCTCAAACACGAAGCACGAGTATGGATTGGAATGACTATGCTGATGCAGAATAGTATTCGTAAAAAAAGCTTGTTATGCGATGCCAGAGTAGGTAAAATC
Source organism: Curcuma longa (assembly GCF_044706935.1). Lineage (NCBI taxonomy): Eukaryota > Viridiplantae > Streptophyta > Magnoliopsida > Zingiberales > Zingiberaceae > Curcuma > Curcuma longa. The sequence goes on from NC_133877.1 coordinate 277,896, forward strand.
TAGGTTTTGCAGGATCCAGCAGAAGATTAAGCCGAGGGATCGCAGAGAATCTCATTCTCATCCGGTTATTGTGGCACAAAGGAACCTAGACTAGTTCGTCAAGAAACAAAATGGAAAACTGGGAAACCGATGTCAAGCGAAATCAGATTGAAAGGCTACATCTGCAACTTTGCCGTACTAAAGAAAGGGTTTTGGGGGAGAGCATCGGGCAATCGATTCCAACATAGGCGATCAACCAACGCCGCCGTTTCTCGAGTAACTCAGCAGGAGGGTTGCTCTCAAAACCTAATCGACAAACTCAAATCCAAAGAATCCAAATTCAAAAACCAGTCACACAATCAACAACATCAAAAACCTGGGCAAGATTCAAAACGCAGACCCAATGACTCAAGAACACAGATTAAGAGGGGAAAAAAAGAGGCGCTTTTTCATGGATTCGTGTTTCAGGTACCCGGGGGAGGCCCGAACGAGTCCTTGTCATCCGTCTTCGGCTCTCCGGCGCAGCGAAAGCAGCTTCCCATCTTCCTCTCCGTGGATGCGTCCAATTTCGCCTCTTCGCTACAGAATCGGAAGAAAGAGAGACGAAACGAACTCTCGCTGCAGTATCTACAGGGGAGTGGGAAGGAGTCTTGGTCTACAAGCCAAAAACAGGCACCTCAAATTCGAGTGCCATTGAATTGAGCTTGAGGCTTAGAAAGATTTGACCTTCAAATTTGGAGTACACTATTGGAATTTCACATTTTGGACTCTTGTTTATCAAACATGTGATTGATAAACAAGATTTTAATGATCTTTGGGGAAAAAACGAAGAAAGTATTATGCAATGAGTGGATCAACTCTTCTACCTGAAGAAGAAGACAACTGATAAGGTGGACTTGTTCAACCGACCATAGGTTCTTCTTGTACATATGAATTAATATAATAATTTTAAAGATAAAAAAGAACAATCTTCAGGTTCACGAAACTATTACATTAGATCTATTGTACGATTATGATGGAATAAATTTATTGAAGTAATAAGAGTTAAATCTTGATGAAGCTGAGATAATATCTTATTCTGTCATGGTCAATTGTAATTTCTTGATTTATCTCCTTACAGATGATCGTAGGATCGACCGTGTAGGGCCACTGGGGTGACGAATTCCACCTTTTGCTGAAGTATGTCAAATTTATGATCATCAGATCACACGTTTTAAAAATATGAGGATGAAATTGATAGTGGATAAGGATTGAATATCAAAGAAGTCCAGGTAATATCCTCCTCCGTCGTAGACAACGGTAGCTTTTTGATTTATCTCCTCACTCACAGATGATCGTGAGATCGACCGTGTGACGCGAAGAGGATGAAATTGACGGTGGAAGAACATGGCTAGATATTGAAAGGATATAAATTTAAAAAATGAGTTGGTTTTCTAGTTGGTCATCTACTTGTGATCACACAATGATAATTTATGCTTGATTAATTGCGGAAGCATTCGTAATTGGGTTAGGTGGCTGAACTGCAAGTCTTTTTAATTATTTTGCCATTTTTTTCCAAAGAAATAAAAGATAAATCATGGGCATCGCTTTCCATGGCTATTCTATTCTTCAATCAGGGTTGGACTTTGGCGCCTCTCTGACTTTGAGGCATGAGACAAAACCACTAGAAAGCTTCTACTCTTCTCTTGATGCTGTGCCAAATTTTCTATTAGAAAAAGTAAATAAGAGATTTATTATTATTATTATTATTATTATTATTATTATTATAAGTGTCGGTAGGGATGCAAATTCAAAAAAAATATAATTATCATATAAATTTTTTATTGAACATCAAAGTAAATCCAAAAATACTCTTTATCGTGGATCCCTCGATACAATTTACTCTTCCAAATTAAACACTCAAATATAATCCAATTGGAGATCGAACTAAGATGCTCTAAATTTGCTTCAAAAGGCTAAATTTGAATGTTGGACCTTTAATGGCATTAAAACGCTCATTAAAACGAATAATCATTCATCAAATAACATTTATTGTCATTCGGCGATAGTGTTTAATCTTTCGCCTCAAAGGATGCGGGCATCCAAATCATGCGCTTCCTGAGTCTTCCTCCACCTTTCACCTTCCTATTATAGCATTCAAGTACAATTGAATGCCCAAGCGTGACGTTTGTTTAAATCTCTTAGCACAATTGAAGTGTTTGGATTAGCTCTAATCGTTTTTCCTCTTAATGAGGGTTTGGTGTTTAAATGTGCAACAGAAATCTTGACTCAAACTTGATGTTATATACATAACTCTAAGATTTTATTTAGTATCCGTCTCTTTAAAACTACTAATCCAAGGTCTATTCCTAGCGATTTCTCTCCACTAGAATATTCTCATTTTCAGATATTTTTAGACAGAGAAACCTCTTACAAGCTGTTCTTACAACAAACATAACAAGAATATAAATGTAAATACGTACAATCAAAGTAAACTATTTTACATGAATCTTGCTTTGAGCATTTTCTTGTTTGAAATTGCATCTTGTTAATATGGAAATGTACTAGCATTTCTTCCTCAAATCTCTAAGAACTGGCGCCAAAAATCTCCTTAAACCCTTCTTTTAAAGCTTTTTGATCGATGCTGATTTTCATCTATCAGTCGGCTGATCTTATCAATCAATTGATTAATATGTCTGCGATATTATTCTTGTCATTGAATGACCATTGAACCTTTTGAAATCCTATTTAATTTTATTGATTTTTCAAATATCAATCGAATCGATTATGAATTAGTTGACTAATTAGGCTGATCGAAAGGTCAATCGAAATGATTATCTTAGCTTCTGTTTGCTTCTAAAACAACACTAGTCAATTGATGACTATGATCAATCGAATTGATTCTTTTTTGTTCACTTCTGAAACAACACTAGTCAATTGATGACCCTGATTAGTCAAATGGATTAACTTCTATTTGCTTCTGATCGAAATTAGTTGATTGATAGACATAATCAGATGATTGATATTAAGTAAAAATATATATTTCTGATTAAGCTCCGTTTCACACCTTAGATCACCTCATTCTGATATTTGTGTTAAAAGTTATGACTGTCAAAGTTTGCTTTGTCGGGACTTTTTCATTACCTAGCATTCGATCAACTTTGACTTGCTAGAATTTTCTCGTTGCCTAACATCCGATTAACCGTCACCTGCTGAGACTTTCTCATTGTCTAGCAACCGATCAACGTTGACCTATCGGGACTTCCTCATTGTCTAACATCCGGTCAACTTTGATCTACTTGGACTTCATGCCTCATGTCAATTCCTTGTTGGACTTCTGACTATTAAGTGCCCAATCAATTATGGCACATTTGGACTTTCTTCTTGTGTCAATTCCGTATTGGACTTCCGATCATCAAATGTAAAATCACTCATGACTTGGACTTTCCACTTGTTAACTTCCCGTTAAATTTTCGATCATCAAGTGTTCGATCAACCATGATACACTTGAATTTTTATCTTGTGTTAATTCCATGTTGGACTTCCGATCACCAAATTTTCGGTCAAATATGGCATACATATATAACGTCTCACTTCACCACCTAACATATTAATCAAATATCGAAATCAACTCGAGTTAACTCGATTTTGATCAATCTTGATTAGAGGTTGGTTGCATCACATGGACAAATCAATTTTAAGAAAATTATGTTTATTACAAAAAAGTCTTAAGTTGTGCTCAACATAGCTCCTACGTACTCGGCTTCCGAGTCATCTTACAGTTCAACCTTCTAGCCACCTGACTCAACCTTCTGTAAGTCATTCAACACAGCTCAACGGCCGAGAATAGCAATGAGCCGAGCTCGTGATCAACTGCAGTCCGATTTACTTCTTCATAAAGGACTCCCTTTATGATCATTTAAAAGAGAACAGCAACCCTTGAGAGTTTTAACTTTGTTGAATGTGTGTCTCATTACTCCAGCTCTTGAATCGAGTTTGGGCTGTTACACTTGCAATTATATTGTTGTTTTTCAATTTCAAATTGTTTCGATTTATTTAATTTCTCGTCAAGCAAGCTGTTTGTTTGTTTAATTGTTTTGTTTCGTTGCGAATTGAATCAGTGAAATTGACATTAATTATATATATTTCTGGAGGTTTAATTTGTTTTCTGTGGTTGCAACGTGTGGAATTAACGCTTGGTCGACGAAGGGAATTGTCATACTTCACGTTAGCATTTACCTATTTGCTTTCGAACATCTTAATTAATTGCTTTCGATCGAACTCAAGTATATTATTATAGTTAATCTCATCTAGCTGTTTCTTTGTCTTTTTCATCTCTTTAATTACTTCAACTTTCAATATAATTATATATCATTGTCACTCAGCCATGCATCATCCTCTGATAAAAAGGAATACTGAGAAATGAATTAGTTTGTGTTTGAAGTTACTTCTCTAGCTATAATCAATCATCAATGTTTAATGTCATTCAGATAATATGTACTAATTAAGAAATGAACTAGTTTTAGCAGTGGTGCTTGGAGTTTTCGCTAACCATTATATTCATGTTCGATATATGTCATCTACATTTGGATTTGTATAAGAAAGAAATAGTTCGAGTTCATAAATCTGAAGAGCCACAAATTGAAGCGGATAACAAATTAAGGTCATAAAGGATGAGGAACAACGAATTCGTTCGAGATTGATCATCCTAATTAATAACAAGAAGAAGGATGAGATGAAGAATTAGAGGAAAGAAATTCCAAGATCAGTGCCTCCACAAAGCCAACGTATCGAAATTCAAGGCTCTTGTCGATCGAGGTGGAGCTAAAAAGGGCGGGGGTAATAAACGACTATGATTCTAACTCTAATATCTTCAGTAAAAGGTATAATTCATCATTCTAGCGGCCCCACACAATAGGTTCCATAACCATGAGGAGTTAAATTGAAAAATTATAATTGACCACGATGGAGGAGGGCATTATTTACTTCGCCGAGATTCAACCCTTGCTCACTTCAACAAGTCTACTCTATCATAATCAACTCAACTATGCCTCGAAGGCAACTTTAACTCTAATACGAATGATTTAATATTGAGGAGGAAAACCAATGCCTTGGAATGTGAACTCATAGGATTTAAGATTAAGGCTAACTCATTTCACATGCTAGGAAGGCATGAAATCCCTAGGGTTAGAGATATTGAATTGGAAAATCAAACATTAAGGTGGAGGTTTGATGACATGAGAAAAATCTTCAAAAAATCATCATTTTTCTAGGAACCTAAATACAAATCAATTTCTAAGAACAAGAGCATAACACCTTCTATGAATGTCGTTGGTGTAATTGACCTCTAATCAAGGTTGACCAGGTTGACCAAGTTTGAATTGACTCGAGTTGAGTTTTGATGTTTAATCAATATGTTAGTTGATCGAGTGAAACGCCAAGCAAGTTAAGGTTAACTGGATACTTGACAGTCAATCAATAGATTATCGAGTAAAAATCAAGTTAAGGTTGACCAGATACTTGACAAAGAAGTGAGAAGTCCAAATGGGTCACTATTAACTGAACACTTTGTGTTGGGTCTCCAAGGATGTCTGTATCTCCACAATAGCATGATATTGTCCACTTTGGGCCTAAGCCCTCATGGTTTTGCTCTTGGGTTCTCCCCAAAAGGCCTCATGCCAATGGAGATATCTTCCATCCTTTTAAACCCATGATCTTTTCCATGTGTTTTAGATGTGGGACTATGTTTGCACCTTTGCAACCCAACAATCCCCCCCTCAAACAAAGGACCACAGGCCCCCCCTCAAACGGAAAGCCTCCGTTTGATGTCTGAATCTTCGACCCACCAGGACTTCCTGCCCCTCGGTCCACCCTGACCTACTAGGACTTCCTGCCCCTCGGTCCACCTGACCTACTAGGACTTCCTGCCCAGCCGCAACCAGGACTTCATGCCCCTCGGTCTACCCGACCTACTAGGACTTCCTGCCCAGCCGCAACCAGGACTTCATGCCCCTCGGTCTACCCGACCTACTAGGACTTCCTGCCCGATGTCTGGTCCTCTTGATTCAAACACGGGAGCCTCTACTTCCTTTGTTTTTAAGGTTCAATCCACATGGTTAGATCCGGATCATGGCTCATCCGGCGGTTAGTCCGGTGAAGAGCAGCCTTGCTCTGATACCAATTGTTGGGTCTCCAAGGATGTCTGTATCTCCACAATAGCATGATATTGTCCACTTTGGGCCTAAGCCCTCATGGTTTTGCTCTTGGGTTCTCCCCAAAAGGCCTCATGCCAATGGAGATATCTTCCATCCTTTTAAACCCATGATCTTTTCCATGTGTTTTAGATGTAGGACTATGTTTGCACCTTTGCAACCCAACATTTTGTGATCAGAATAAGTCCAACATGGAGTTGACATGAGATGGAAAGTCCAAATGTATCACTGTTGACCGGACACTTAAGAACAGAAGTCCAACAGGGTGTTGACAAGTGGAAAGTCCAAGTGGATTATGGGTGACCAGATACTTGACGGTCGGAAGTTCAACATGGAGTTGACATAAAAAGAAAGTCCAAGTAAATCATGGTTGACTAGACACTTGACGGTTTAAAGTCCAACAAAGAGTTGGTATGAGACGTGAAGTCTGAGCAAGTCAAAGTTGACCTGAAGCTAGGCAACGAGAGAAGTCTCGATAGGTCAAAGTTGACCAAATATTAAACAATGAAAAGTCTCGACAAAGTTAAGGTTGACCAAATATAGAGCAAAAGAAGTCCTGGTAGGTTGAGGTCCATTGAATACCGAACAAGACAAGAATTCAACTTTGATAAAGTTGAAACAGGAGTATTAGTCGATTGATAAAGTATATTAATCGATTAATTAATAGTCGTAAAACTCCAAAACTAGGATTTCTATAGTGTTGCTATAGTATGCTATAGTATGCTACAGTATGATGAATCATAATCGTGAACAGTAATTTGCCATAGTATCAGCCAACTGATGGCACTTTAGCAAGGTATAAAAGCTACAAAAATCGATTGAAAAACTCCACTGATGGCATCAGTCGACTACTGAAACTATAGCAACTAACAGAAGCATTAGAAATTGATTAAAAACTAGACTGATGGCATCAGTTAATTGATAATGGGTATAAGTCGACTGATGTTGATTAAGATTCGAACATAAACAAATTGATTTGTCTGCAAGATTTAATTGATTAAACAACAATCGACTGATGATAATGAGTTGTCGACTAATATTGAGATGGATAGAGATGTTAAGATGACATGTCAGAGTAACTTTCGAATCTAATGTGGATCAATCGACTGATGGATAAGATCAGTTGATTGATTGGCAGAAAATCAATCCTGACTTAAAGGCTATAAAAGAAAGCTTTCAAGGAGATTTTCGATGCCGATTCTTGGAGGTTCTGAAACGAAGTGCTAATGTATTTCTGGATCAATAAAGGTAAATTACAAGCAATAAAAAAGTGCTCAAAGAAAGATTTATGTAAAGTAGTTTATTTTCATTGTATTTGCTTTTATCTCTTGTATTTGTTTGTGTTGTGTGTAACCACAGATTTGTAAGAGACGTCTCTGCCCCTGAAAGGTATTCGAGAAAGAGAAGCATTAGTGGTGGTAGTCATTAGGACTAACTCTTAAATGTAGTCACTTTAGGAGGTAGTGAATCAAGTAAAATAAATTTGTTAGCATCGTGTCGTGTTTCATTTCAAAATTTCCACTACACATTCAAACAACGAATACAAAATCAAGACAAAGTGATTGAAGCTATTCACCTCCTCCCTCTGTAGCTCACATGGATCCTAACAAATGTTAGACTAACCATCTAGGCCAAGGAATGCCAACAAGAAAATTACAATTAGGATGATGATCAAGAAGGTTATTTGAAAATTACAATTAGGATGATGATCAAGAAGGTTATTTGTAATTACTATAATATACAAATGCTTGTAATTGCATGATACCATTTCTGTAATTACTATACCATGATTCCATACCATGTGTGCTTCCTCTATTGAATTGGATACCTAGAGATAGAATTCTTGTTAATCATATGTTGTGCATGATAACTATAGAAACTTAGCATGTTTTAGACAAATTTTGGCACTAGGTATCATTAGACTCATAGGATCACTATAAATGCCTAATCATAATTCCAACACTCATGATTCAACTATTAAGACCTATGTGAGTTAAAGAGGAGATGAATAGCTTTGATCGCATTTCTCGATTTTGTATGCTCGTCTATAATTTGTTAGTACGCAACAAAAATAAATAAATAATACACAAGAGAGACATAAACACAATACAAACCGTTTTACTTGATTCACCGCCTCCCAAAGTGGTTACATCCATGATCTAGTCCTAGCAAATTATTCCTAGTATCTTTCTCCTTTTCAAATACCTTCTGAAGGTAGAAAAATCTCTTACAACCAGTTATTGACCAAGATACAAGCAAATATAAAAATAAAATGAAAATCGAAATACAATTTAAACTAACAAGTTTACACAAAATGAACTCAGTGTTGATTGTTGTTGATCGCTTGATTTTGCTTTTTGTTGGTCCGAAAATACATTAGTACTTCACTTGGCTGTAAAATATCTTCGAAATCCTTTTTTATAACCTTCAGATCAGAACTTTTTTCCTCTTATCCATCAGTTGATTGATCTACTGTAGATTTGAACGTTGCTCTAACCTATTAGCTCAACAGCTCCATCTATCTTAACATCAGTTGACTGATGCATAATCAACAAAATCTCATAATCGAGTTCTAAACTCTCTGTTCGATCGAACAATGACATCAGTCAACTGGAATACTCCATCAATAAATTGATTATTATCACTCAAGTTTTTCAATCGATTTGTGAAACTTATGTTCATTGCTACAATAATGTCATCAATCGACTGATCAAACACATTAGTCGATTATTACTGTAGTAAATTATAGTTCATAATTACTATAGTATAGTTGATGTAGCAAAATCCTAAAAAATTTCAAACCTCAATTTTGAGGTTTAGAGTTTAAGTTATTGTTAAATTATACTCTATCAATTGACTAATACTTATATTCCAGCTTTATCAAGGTTAAATTCTCATTTTGCTTGATATCTGATTGACTTCAACGTACCAGGACTTTCTTTGCTTAGTATCCGATCAATCTAGATCTGTCGAGACTTTCTATTGCTTAACATCCGGTCAACTTTGACCTATCGAGACTTTTCGTTGTCTAGCATCCGGTCAACCGTGACCTATTAGGACTATATCATTGCCTAACATCCGATTAATTTTGATCTGTCAAAACTTCATCATTTCTTAGTATTTAGTCATTTCTTGAGCCATAAAGACAGGGATACACAATTCATATTGAGATTTCTTTATTGCCTAGCCATAAAGACAGGGATACACAATTCATATTTAGACAGTCCTATGATTTGTGCCAACATATGAAATCATGATGATTTTACATGTAAAATTAATTTTTTAGACTCAAGATATATGCTTAAATACATATCCATACAAATTTTTATAAATTTTAAATTTTTCTAAAATTAATTATAAAATTTTAAATTAGACTACTAAATATTTTAATATTCAATCGACTACCTACTACAAAATTCAATTATATGGAGCAGTTTAGTCAATTGAAATAGTAGTAGCCAATTTAAGTCCAAACACAACATATCATATCAACATCAAAACACTAAATCATTTGATTGCACCAACAAAGTCTTGAAATTCTTCTTTAAATTTCATATTTTGAGAAGATGTTACATTATCAAAAAAGATTGTGAATGGGTTTGATGACCCCATTTCACCCCAAGCTATGCAAAAAAATAAAATAAAAAATCATTAAAGCTATATAAAAATAAAAATAATAATAATAATAATAAAAGGAATGAATAGGACATTGATATTATAGTGTGGAGATGATAAAGATGAAGTATTTTTAAAGGCAACCTATCAAACCAAGGCTTGGAAGATGACCAAAAGCAAAAAAAACCTTGGACCATTTGCACACAAATGGACATTTTCAATCAAACTTCATTCCACAATGGAGACATGAGATTCTATTATTGTATTATTATTGTCAGCTGGATGGTTGGAGAAGGAAGAATGATAATAATCCAATCATACTTAGTCAAGACAAAACAACTGTGGGGAGGATGAGACGTTGTTTCATGAAGTTGACAGGGGCCAGTCACATCCACCATCTCATCGTCAACGACAACAAATAAAGTCGTCCTTATGTGTTTGGAATCTTCAAGGGACTATTTTTTAATATATTTTTTTAATAAAAATTAATAATTTATATGTAATTATTTAATTATTCTTCAATGTATTATTATTATTATTATAATTGTTACAATACATATTTAACATATGTTAAAGAATATTTATATTTTAGCATCATCTACTATTTATATTGTATGAGCGATTTCATAACTACTACAATATAGATTTAATTTGTTCATCTAACATTTATATTGTAACCGTTGTAAAATCATAACTTCTACCATATATGTAATAGCTATAGTTTTATAGTTATTTTAATGAGTTTTGGTTCAGAATTTAAACAGAAGAAATAGATAAAAAATAATATATTGGAGGGATTGTGAACGGAGTGAGAGGTTTTTTTTTTGGATAAGAAATTAAAAAGAGGCGTCTCTTTAATTTGATGATTTGAAAAAAAAAAATTGAATGGCATTTTGATATGTATCTAATTGAATACGTAGAGGGAGACATATTCTAGTTCAATCTTATCGGCATTTCTTTATTTGTTTTATTTAAAACATATTTTTAATTCATTTTGGAATACAGCGTTGGAACCCACCACTCAAAACGCTAGTACTCAGAGGACGACGACCACCAAATAAATGGATGATGTCTTCTACTGTCATTTCCATCTCATTTGCTAATCCAAATCTTTATTTTTATTTTTATTTTTTGGTATTTTGAATTTAAAATTCAGGATGGTATGTCCTCCCTCAAAAATTAAAAAGGCATTTTTTTATTAAAATTATTAAAAGGATGCTCTTTTATTATTATTATTATTATTATTATCAAAAATATGATGCTCTATTTTATTTTATTTTCTCTTATCAACATTTCTTTTATTTTTTATATTTTCAAAATATTTTTAATTAATTTTGGAATGCAGTGCTGTTGGATCCCACCACACAAAACAATAGTACTCAGAGGACCACTAAACGGATCATATGCTCTTACTGTCATTTCCCTTTCACTTGCTAATCCAGATTTTTAATTTTTTAGTGTTATTTTGGGGGAATTTTTTTTAAAAAACATTTTTTTATTAGAATAGTTAAAGGATATTTTTTATTTATTATCAAAAGGTCACCTCATTTTATTTTTTTCTCAAAAATATGCTTCTGTAGCAACTATAAACCCTAAGTATTACCATATAAAAAAATAATATAATTTAAATATAATTGTAATAACTATGGATTATAACTATTATATGGTTGTGGTAACTTATGAATTGCATGCTATAATATTATAATAATTATAATTTATAATTGACTACAATTAAAATATTTATATTATAATAACTAATTAATAGTATAATATTATTAGTGTTGAATGGAATTAAAATATCTCTATATATATATGAATCGTAGGAGTAATTATAAATCATAACTATTACACTAACATCAAAAATAAAAATATTTTAAAAAAAATAAAATAGAACATCCTTTTAATTTTTAAAATAGGACAATCCATTTGTAATAAGGTAATGGAAAAAATCAAATTAATTTATAAATTATTTTATTGAATTTTCTTGAAATTTGTTTTCATCTTATTCACAATTATTTCCACAAGAATATTACAAGCAATATATATAAAACAACAACCACAATGACGATGACCGATGACGACAACAACAATAATAATAATAATAAATTCAATCTCAATTTACTCATTATCTTAACGCCACCTTTAATTATTTATGCAAATAAAAAGATTGATTAGGGTTTTATTATTTATTGGGAGTGTGATGCAGGGAGCTAGAATGCATAGTCTAATAAAATATAATCTCATGATATATAATTGCATTAAAATCGACGTGGAGTGATGGTGAAGCATGCAAGACCTATCCATCTAATTGTTCGATACAATTCTAACCTTATCTTCGTCACCATTGGCCTCGAGGTGCCCTAGACAGCGATATATGGATCTCGAAGAATGCAATTAAAGTTGTAAATGAAATGAATATTTATGAATAAGTTTGATGTTGGATTTGATAAGAATTTATTTATATTTGTTCAATATATATAAGATTAATTAAATAAATAAATTTTAATAATTTATTAAACTAAACAAATAAACTTGAACACATATGTATTCATCTTGTTAATGTTCATGAACAATGTTGGTGAATAATATTCGTAAACATGTTTGTGAATTATATTTATGGATCATGTTCATTAATAAAATTTTTATTAACATACTAAATAAATAAATAAAATTTTAAAATAAATAAATAGATTTGAATTATCAAATTCAATAATTAATTAAATAAATAAAAATTTTAAACAATTAAATAAATTTAAATTAAAAATATGATAATATATAAATGAATTAAGTTCAAGTTAAACTTGAATAAGTTAAATCAAATTTGAGCCATTTTTTTAATAGTTTAATTTATTTTAAACTCGCTGGAACACTCTAAAAATTTGATTGTTTACGGTCTAGTCTACAGTAGAAAAGTTGTTCATTCAGCGAAGACAATTAATTAAGCCGGGATACCTCTGCAGCCGCAGACCACTAACTTCAATTATATTGCTGGGCACCCAGCAATGACATGCATGTATACAACAGACAATTAAGTCTGAACTTATCAGGTGAGATGAGGGCCTAGACTTTCCGATTTATAATATATATATAATTTTTCTATCCTGCGCTCCTTACTCCGCGCTCCTCGTCCGCGACAATCCGATCCCTCGCCGCTGCCGCTTCGCCATCCGGCAACCGCCGGCCGCCGCGTCACATCTGATGAACTCGCCGACGCACATCCCCGCACCGGATTCCAACGAATTCGACCGCGATTTGGTCGGAAATCGCCTGCCAATGTCGAGCGGCCGATTCCGGCCAAATCGCGTCGGAATCCAGCCAAATTCCGGCCGGAGACATTCCGGCCGGATTCGGTGCAATTTGGCCCGAATCGGCCGCTCGACACTGACAACTGATTCCGGCCAAATCGCGATCGGTTTCCGGTCAAATTCCGGCCGAAGATCGGCCGAGGAAGAACCGCCCACATCTAAAGTTTGAGGGGGATTGTTGGGTTGCAAAGGTGCAAACATAGTCTCACATATAAAGTACATGGAAAAAATCATGGGGTTAAAAAGATGGAAAGTATCTCCATTGGAATGAGGCCTCTTGGGGAGAGCCTAAGAACAAAGCCATAAGGATTTAGGCCCAAAGTGAATAATATCATACCATTATAAAGATATTTTGATTCCATCAATTCTAACAATCAAGACACTGAGTCATCCTCTAGAACATCAACTTGCCCTTGTCATTAGTGGCAAAAGTCGAGTTGTGGAGTACTTCAACATCAACACACGCAACACATCGATCAGCGCGTTTGAAAATGAACAGAGTTGAACATTCGATCGATTTTTAATTAGAAGGAAAAAACAAAGACTTTAGTACTGCAAGATTCATACGTATATATATGTTTATCTAGATGCTTCATCAGCCTAATTAATCTACAAATACACATATACAGCTATCAAATCTGACGCATGCAGCTGTACTAGAAGTCACTGTATGTTATTTATATATCGATCCGATAAATTTGAAGTATAATTTATTTATATTTTGATAAAGTACTTACCTCTAAAATATTCATTTATAATAAAATTTAAATTTAAATAATTTATATATCGATCCGACGCTGCAGCGGTTGATCTTGGTTGTTGGTTACATTTGCATGCCGTAGAGACAAGGGAAACGGTGTCACTGCCGTGGTTGAAATTAAGCCTGTTTTCCTGAATTTGTATTTATTTATTTATTTATTTATTTATTTTTCTTAATTTCCTTAACAAAATTCTTTTAAATTTTAAATTTATTTTCAGCGAACTTACTGTACTTTTATTCTACTCTCTTATCCAACTTTCAAAATTTTCATGCTGCTTGAAATTCCAATATCATACCTTTATTGTTATTTTACCTTTTTTACGTATACACGTAGCGTGTTATATAGTAAATGAAAAGTACGTTTCTCGATTTACCCTGGTGGTCAGTGAAAAATTTCTGTAGGACCGGATCGACCACTCTCAGGGATGAGTCCATAAGATTGACAGATTTATTATTTTTTTTATAGTAAATGAAAAGCAGTATAGTTTGAAAATTTCTTCTTTTTTTATGCCTTATTTTTTCTAACGTCCTTTTTGATCTTTTATATATGGAAAGGATATCTACTACTTAGTAACTGATATATAATTATTTAACTACCCCTTTGATACATTATTTTTATTATTATCTTCAATTTATATCTCTCATCTAAATATTAAATCGAAGGCACATGATAATATCTACGAAATCATAGCCCTGCTATATAAGTACGATACCATAACTATTACAATGTAAATAATAGATAAATATGATTAAATTCGTATTGTAGCGGTTACTAAATTATAATTATCATACCATAAATATTTTTAAACATATATTTGACCGATTCAAAATTTAAACGGAAAATAATAATAAAAATAATATATTAAAAAATAATTGGATAATTACATATAAGTTACTACCGGAGTGGAATAATCTTTGAATCCTTTAAAATTAAAACAAAATGAGGGCACTTTTTTTTTTAAAAAAAAATTTGTTTGTTTTTTTTCCGTAGGTTGCAGGGGGTCTGCCGTCATGATATCGATGGCAGAGGAACAGTAGATCCTTTCCATGACGCAGGAATAGTTCACCAGACATCTGTATCGATTCATTTATTTCGATACCTCTCAATCTGTGAGGTAGTTAGTGCCAAGAAAAAAATAATAATAATAAACAACGAACACAATTAAGTTCTTCATCGTATACAAATTAGAAGAGTGTTTTTTTTCTAATTATTAAAATTTTATATTATTTTTTTAAAAATATTCTAACTCTGTTATTCAATCACATATAATTATTTAATATTATTATTTTTTAAATTTTAAATCCGTATTATAATAGTTATGATTTTATAATTATTATTATACATATTTAATATTTAATTGTTCAAAAATATTCATCTTATATCTAGTGTATTAAATAATAGTTACAATATGTATTTACTCTTGTTCATTTACCATTTAAATTATAATAATTATAAAATTATAATTATTATAATGTATTCGATTTACTTACTAATATTTATATTATGTTAAAATATGTGTCAATGTTCATCAATTATATAATATAATTAGTTAAATGATATATAATTAAATAATAAAATAAAATAACTTTTTGATTAAAAAAATTTACAAAAACAGACAGGAAATTACAGGGAAGCAGGAAACGTACGTGATGGTCCGTGAGGCAGCCAGTCGCTTCGAAATCAGCGCCACCCACCGGCTGCCCAAACGGTCGCGGTGGCGGCCCCAGCACCGCCACGTTTCCGTGGTGGCCAAGGCACCGTCGCCGGCGAAGTGACGTGGACGTGCCGTAATTATATCATATATGAATCTTTCTTCCTTGGCGTCGTCTCGTTAATTAATGGCCTGACAAGGAAACTGCAGTAGCAGACAAGCCTTCTTTCTAATCGACCTGGATGAATCCGACAAGAACCAACACTTTCTTCGCATTTTCGTTGAACGTTTCTGGAAGAATTCATCGTTCCGACCGATTGATGGATTGATAATAATAATAATAATAATTTTTTTATTATTTATAAAATGATTTTTGATATTTAAAGATAAGAGTTAATGTGCATCTGCGTGGCTTGTTCTTCCCTGTTGGCTTCACAGCGACGCCCCACGCGTCCTCTCGTTTATACCCGCAACGTGCGGCTGCCGATTCCTGTTGATGATTGAGCTTCTATCTCGTCGATCCGGCGATTAGTCGATACATTTGTTGAATAAATACTGTTTTTCCTCTCTCTCTCTCCGATCGACTCGTCTCGTAGTATAAATAGGCAGAATTGGCGACCGCATCGATCTCGTGATCATGGCGTTGCAGGCCCAGCAGCTTCAATCCAATTTCTCCTTCCCGGCGGAGTTCCGCGGCGGCGCTGCGATGGAGGAGCTGCTGATGGTGGAGGAGTTGCGCCGCCTGCTAGGCGTCCGCGACAATAATGTCGTCGTCGGCCTTAGCGACCCCCGCAGCGAGCTCACCTGCAACGGCTCCGGCACGAGGGCGAAACGGCCAAGAGAGGAGCCGACGGGTAGCCATCTCGACGGCGGCAGTCAATTCCTCGCCAACGCCTCCACGGAAGCTGCCGGCTTCTGTAGCCCTTATCCGCTGGACGCCGTCGTCGAATCCGCGTACCCTTCCACCAGCGGCCGCCCCGCCCCCGCCGAAGCTCCTCCTCTCTCGCAAGACCTTGTCTCTCTTCTCTGCCAGCAAAATATCGAGATCGACGCCCTTCTGCGTCTCCAGGTATGAATTCATCTCTGTCCTCTGTTTCTTCCTCTGATTTTTTTTTTTTAAAGAAAAAGAAGTTGATTAAATCGTTGTTTACGCGTGCAGACGGAACGAATGAGGAGTGGATTGGAGGAGGCGAGGAAGAGGAATTACAGGGCCCTGATTTGGGGAGTGGAACAGAGGGCCGCGAAGCGCCTCTGGGAGAAGGAAGTGGAGCTAGAGAAGGCGCGGCGGCGGAACGCGGAGCTCGAGGAGCGGGTTCTGCAGGCGAGCGCGGAGAGGCAGACGTGGCTCAGCGTCGCCGAGAAAACCGAGGCCCTCGCCGCCAGCCTCCGCGCCAGCCTCCACCAGGTCCTGCTCCAGAACGCGGCCGCCGCGCAGGCTAAGGAAGGGTACGGCGACACCGAGGAGGAGGAGGACGACGCCCAGTCGACGAGCCTGGAAAGACACCGCGCGGCATTGCCGGACACCTCCAGGCGGTGCAGGTCGTGCCGGCGGCGGGAGGCCTCCGTTCTGCTGCTTCCCTGCCGCCACCTCTGCTCGTGCCCAGACTGCGAGGCCGAGATCGGCACGTGCCCCGTGTGTGGATCCGACAAGCACGCCTCGCTTCACGTATCCACGTCGTGAAAAAAAAAATAAATAAATAAAAATAAAAAAGTCTCTTTTAATTAATTCTTCAGGATGTATTTTAAATTTTAATTAATGGTATTATTTGTATTTAAATGTGTTCCTAATCCACAATTAATTAGGCATGAAGGGTTAAGAAGGGATGAATGTGTGGATTAAGGGGGTGAGGACGGGAGGAGAATGGGCATGTGAAATGGTCCTTGCGATCTTAATAAATAAGGCCAGTCAGTCAACAGGTTGACTGTTGTACAGTGCGGTCAGCACGGAACGCATTCAATCGGTAGGTACCAAATCCTGCCACCCCACCATTTATTTGGTTTTATCTAGATTTCATTAAAAAAAAAGAAAATTTTTTTATAAATTATTAAATACTGCATTAAATTCTCACAATGCTCCTTGGCGCGTACATTTATTGTTTACATCATGCTAAATCAGATTTACTCACGCACGAGTATAGACATTAGTGACGATGTGGTAGAGTTATAGAAGAGAATAAAAATTTAAATTTTAGTGAAGTCAGATAATATCCTTCTACATCGTGATCAATTATAATTTTTAAATTTATCTTCTTATAAATGATCATGGGGTCAACCGTGTAAAACTGTGTAATAATTAATGTCGTTCCTATTTCTGTGGTATAATAAATAATAACTGTAACGACCCGGCCCCTCGGCCCCTTGGGCGGCCCAATCGGCGGTCCCTTGGGCGGCCCAATCGGCGGTCCCTTGGGCGGCCCACTAGCGGCCCCCTTGGCGACCCCTATGTCGTCAATCGACGATCCTCGGCCGTGTCGTTACTCACTAGGACTTTCCACCCCTGGCCAGTGGATTTTTGCCTCCCCCAGGATTCGAACTCTAGACCTCCAGGATAAGTACTAGAGTTTATGAATCCTGGTAGCCAAGTGAGCACTTCTCACTTTTACATGTAATAAGCCTGGAGGTTAGATGTCTGGGGTAAAAATCCACTAGGGGTGGGAAGCTCCTATTAACGACACGGTCGAGGGTCGTCGGTTGGCATAATAAATCGCCCAAGGGGCCGAGGGGCCATACAATAACTATAAAGACTCAATCTCTGGGGTGACCGGTCCGGTCCCACGGAAGTTTCCCACCGACCACCAGGGTAAATCGGGAAGCGCACGCAGCGGCCAACCCAGATGCCCAGCATCCTTTGATTGCAACCCCCATTTGAAAGAAAATTCCTACAAATACGTCGTAGCTGAGGATTGAATCGCGGGTGCCTTCCTACCGTGGCAAATTGAGATCTTTTCACCTTATAATCTTGCTTAGAGTATCTTTCCAAAATAATCACATAACTAATTATGATGTATAAAATATAATTTTTAATATTATTTGATTTTATTTATTTATTTTAAAAAATAAAATATAATCAATTTAATATTTACTATATTACTCTTAATTCAATTTATTTTTAAAATAAAATCAAAAATATTAATATTAATATTAATAATATCAATGATGATAATAAATTAATAATATATATAATTAATAAATATAATTTATTTATAATTTTTTAAATTTAAAATAAATATATATTTTTAATAAAAATAATTAATTAAAATAATTATTTTAATAAAATAATTTATTAAATTAATATATATAATTCATTAATTTTATTTTTTAAAAATTTTAAAATAATATTTTAATAAATATATATATAATTCATTAATTTTATTTTTTAAAATTTAAAATAAATATATATTTTTTAATAAAATGATTTATTAAAATAATTATTTTAATAAAATAATTAGTTAAATTAATCAATATAATTGATTGATTTTATTTTTTAAAATTTAAAATAAATTATCTCTTTTAAATTTATAAGTATTTAAATTAAAATTTATTAGATTAATTAACTCGATTTCAATTATATTTCATAGTATATTTCAATTAACTCAGTTTTAAAATTGAAGGATAATTATGAAAAAAATTTCATTAACTTCTAGAATCGTAGAAAATCTTAGGTTGCTAAAGTAATCATATTCCTGAATTATAATCCATTTGCTGATGTGACAATAATATTGTATTACTTGAGAATCGATTATAACCTGACCCAAACAAAGTTATCACGTTAATAAGCTTGATAGATAATCAAGATTATTAACGATAATCCCTAACCAAACACCCCCTTAGATTATATATATATATATATGTGGATATTTTGTGCTTTTTTCTTTTACTTATAGTTCTTTTGAACTTATCGATCAGATCGATGACGTCATTAGAGGGGGAAAGGGGTGAATAGCGATTTGTTTTTTGTATTATCGTATTATCAATTGTGTGCTCATCTACCAAATTGGCGACAAATATTCTTTTCGTCGCCAAATTTGACGACGAAAAATTTTCGTCGTTGACGACGAAACAAGATTTCTTTGCCAATTTGGCGACTTTCCTGTAGTCTCTCTATTGCAACGAAATCAGTTTTCATCGCGACATTGGTGACAAAAATAAATATTCATCGCAAAAATTGCGATGAAACTAAATTTTCATCGCAAGTAACAAATAGTGAATTTTGCGATGAAAATATTTTTGTCGCAAAATAACGACGAATTTGACAATGAAAAATTTATTTGTCACAAAATTGGCAATGAATCATTATTTTTTTGTATCACAGAATTTTACGATGAGCTATTGTCCACGACAAAATTTTCGTCGCAAAATTCGTTGTCAAATGATTTTGCGACAATTTTTTTTATTTTCGTGTAAAATTCATTGCAAATTATCTTTATTTTTGTAGCGAACCTTAACTTGTTTAAAATTTTATACCTCATATCAACTCCCCGTTAAACTTTCGACCGTTAAGTGTTAGGTCAACCATGATCCACTTGAATATTTTTCTTGTGTTAATTACATATTGAACTTTTGACAATTAAATGTCTAATCAACCATGATCCCATTGAACTTTTTTATCGTAAGTACCTGGTCAACCTTGACCTACTTGCAACCAACTAATATATTAATTGATTATCAAGAATCCGATCAACCTTGACCTACTTAATATCTCATTCAACTAACTAATATATTGATTAATCATCGAAACTTCAACTCGAGTTAACTCGAAATTTAATCAACCTTTGACTAGGAATCAATTGCACCAATAATTTTCAGTTTGAAATTCAAATATGCAATACGACTTTCCCCTTAGATTTGTCTTTTGAGTAAATTTAGACGTACGAGTCACTCCTCGTCCAACAACTAAAACATTTTTCATCTTAAATTTTTCATTTTAATTTGTTGAATGCTTTGCCGCTTAGTTTATTATGTATGAATATAGCGTGCGATCATTTGAAAGCAGTTAGTCCATCATCGACTGAAGCCAATACTTAGACGTGAAAAGGGTTAATTGCATGATGTCAAGCAACCGGGTCTCGTACCTTCACTCGGAAATGAATATTTTAATTGTTCTAGTTTCACACTTAATAGGTGCGAACACGAGAAGGAGGATTAGAGTGATTGGAGATGGACAACTTTCATCGTAGGCACGTAACACAAGTCTATCCATAACTAATGATTTTTAATATTAATGAGAAAGGTCTACAATTCTTTTATAGTCTTTGTTCCCAAACTTGATTTGCTTAATAACCATTAAAGCTCTAGTCAATCCATCAGACGAAGTAATAAACTTTGTCAATTCGAATGCATCATCATTCACGCCCCCAAACGAGTCGATCATATTCTAAAAGTTTGTTCAAAGATAAAAAAGCAACACGACAAAAAGACAGCAAAGAAAGTGACACACGTACGTAGTCATGGCTGATCCACACGGCTCCCCTCCCTCACTACCTTACGTACGTTGTCGTTTGGACACATTGTAAAAAAGATAAATAATGAATTAGAGTGGTTCTAGATGGGGACAGCTAATGTAAACTTATAACAGGCTCGCAGACTTTAATTGTGACGTGAAGAACAAGGTGTTTTCTTTGTTCACGAAAAAAGGTTTTAAAATATCATTAACGTGAACATGAAGCTACATACAAGCTACAAGCTACAGAAGAAGAGAAGACTTAAAAGGGAGAGGCAGCAAGCAGGTCAAGTCGACAAATCCCTCCATGCAGGTTGAGTTTGAGACAACCTCAGCAGTATGCAAAACCTCCCAAGGGTTTTGTCTTCATCTCGAGGCAGAGACAGACTTTTGGTGACGTCTCTTTCTCAATTGAATTAACATGCACGGGGAAGAGAAGATAAGAGAAGAGGAAGAAGTTAAGATAATTAGGTGGGGGTTCGCTGGTTCATCACATGGCCTGGGGCCCTGGGCTGTGGACCATCATCAGTACTGGAGCACTGGCAGGAAGTGGAAGGAAAGTAGAGCTTGCAATGGGAGCAAGTAAAAAGTAAAATTAATGAACATGTTTAAAAGTAATATCTCCTGTGCATTAGTAATTATAATATTTAAATCACAATTAATGTCTTCCCAGAATTTGCTCCAGTGTTCTATTTGCCGCAAACATGTTTAATCTGCGAGCAACCGAACACTGTTTTGAACTAGATAGCTCTTTCCTATGTTATTTTGGTATGTTATTCCTAATTCTTGTATAATTAGATTCATTGAAGTGCAACATAAAATGCAAAGAGCCTTAGATAGTTCCATACATTAATTTCGAGCTCTCCACTGGCTTCGGTAAGGAGAGCGATCCAAAAGTCCTCATTTCTTTGGTTAGGGAACACCAATGGCCTTCAACTGTGATAACAATAAGAAATCAGTAAAATCTATAGCAAAAGGGAGGGTGGCATATTTGTCAGATTATGTTTACTTACGATATTGTTCTCAGGTTCCCTCAAGTAGAATCCCTGAATAAATAAAGGGAAGATGTTGCAACCTAATAGAATGTAGACCATGAGTGCATGCGTCCCCAGCCATTCCATGGCCAAGGTTGGCTTCCTGTAGCCATAGACGTCGACCAGCACGTATACTCCAGTAAACATGACCCCAGCAGCCCCAGCAGTGATGCAGGTGTAACTCGGCGTGTATAGAGCCTTGTTCATGTGCATTCCTACACCAAAAATTACCATCTCCGTTTGGACATCCAAGCGACTCAAAAAATCAAATTGGCACGAAAGACAGAGAGACAATCTTGTGAGTACCAAAGAAATCCAATGAAAAGGCTAGTGCCAATAGACAAAAGGAAGGAATCATCCACTGCAGGATTCTCTCCTTGTGATCCTGTAGTTTGTTCAACATTATGACGTATGCAAATACAACTGATAGCAAATTAAAGATCAAATTCACAATACCTCAAAGTGTATGATAACATGCCCAAATTGCAATCCAATCAAGCAAGTAACAATTGCCATCATAGAACTGCAACACTAACTAGTTTACATTTAGCTTCCCAAACATAGAAAATCGAACTGAGAAATGGTAGTAAAAGGTGGAATAGCGAACCTGAGTAGTCCTTCAGGATCAAAAGGAGCTTGGCACCATGAAGGAGCATCAGGTGGAAGCGGACCACTAGCTGGTGAGTTTATACTGCATTGCTGAAGAAAGTGTAAGTTAATAGGCCATGCAGCACACATTCAAGGGATCAGTTAATGTAAAATCAGTGTATATAATACCTCAGTTCTTTCATACACAGGGCGTCTGTGTAGATGTTGGATGCCAAAGACTCTACGGTCAATCATGCCAGCAGAATTGCAAGCAGGTCCTGTGTCACCTCTCATACCACATTTAACCTACAATGAGTGTTAAGAATTCATCAACAAAATTATGATAGATATGACCGAGTAATTAAGCATCAATCAAGCGGAGTATGTGATGGAAGATATTGACTTACTGAGAAGGTCCTCAATGTGAAGCCTGTCACAGGCATCTGATACTCCCAATCAGGAACATATAGACCATAAAGAAGAACCATGTAAATGGATGTTAGTGCAAGACCCACCAGCCTATATGAAAGCATGCCAACATCAGTATCAGGCAATTAGAATTTTCTAAATAGAATTTTTTTTCTCTCTAGCATTCTCTGAGTGCTGATCCTTTAAATTTATGAAACCGAGTTGAATTAGTCTATATGATGCTGGAGGAATCTAACATTCATCATACACACTTCAGAATAACATCCAACAAGAAGAGAGATATTTACAGTTGCAATCGGTATCGTCGGACCAAGAAATATCCAGAATCAACATCCTGATCAACTCTAAGCCAGATTTCAGATATTGCAGCTAGCAGATAGGCTATCGCTATTCTCTGTGAGAAGAAAAACACGCTTGATTTGATTAACTACCTTCTGAAGGCATTATGACTAATTCGAAATTCATTAACTCAATATTGTAATTTAAACATGGTTTACGTAATCTTTGGCATCATGTTAGCAAGTAGGTTGAACATATATTATGATATTGATGGTGGCATCCTCAGCAATAATCTAACTATATATGTGCATGCATTTGTAGTTTATAGATTTTTGAAAATATATTTCATACCTCAATCTCAATGTGACTCTTCATTTCTTGTTCCACTTATAAAAAAAGAATGGTCATCTAGATGAAATCATCTTGTCTAATAGATAAGAAAAGCTATCCAGTATTTTTTTCCTGTCTTTTTTACAGCTTCACTTTGATTCTACAAATTGTCCATTTATCAATCTATTGTTTGCTTTGATTGTACTTCACATCTAGGGAAAACATTTTTACTAAGTTTATTGCAATATGATCATAATAGTGGATACCTGTAAGATACCCATCCATCGTATTCTCAAAATATCAACTCCATATGTTAAATCATAAAGACCATGGAAATAGCCACCTGACAGATTAATATTAAGTTAAGAAGTATGATAAATGAAGAGAACAAGTTTCCTCAAATAACAGTCCTTTATTTTAGAGTAGTCAAAAATAGCAAGTTGCATACCTTGAACTACAAGACCAACAACAAAGAGCTTGATTGCTCGAAGTACTGCTTTTTGGGTTGCCATGGCTTTGTTTGCGATTCTCTGAGCAGGAATTGTAAAATAAGTCATTCTTTTGAGCTGAACTAAATAAACACATTTCATTATAATCTTAAAAATTGTTTGAACTCAGAAATTCAATTATCAAACCTTATAAGTAAGTGCAAGGGCCACGCCAACTATAAATAAGAAAAATGGCATCACAAAATCAGCAAGGGCTACACCATCCCAGGGAGAGTGGTTGATAGCAGGGAAATATGAACCAGCATTGTCTACGAAGATCATGAGCTAGAACAACATTTAAAATGTTTAGAGGAAAGAACACTACATTGCTGAAAATCACACTCAATGACGCTCTAAAGAAACAAAGAAAAAAAGTACATTAAGGCAAACTATATGTGATTTTCATTGATATGAAGATAGTCATCAATTGCAAAATAATTTATTCATCTGTGTATACATCTAGCCATTTTCATGCCTCTAATATACTTGAATGGTTTATTTGCTCTGATTAACGAAAGAAACTTATAAAGATCTGAAGGTTTAGTATATGTCAATACAATTGAATCAATGTTAAGCTTAGTAGTGCCTACTATTTGATTCAAGAATTTAGTTTGTTGTGGTCTTTTGAACTCAATTTTCAGTGTAAGAAAAAAAAATTGTCCCTTGTTAATATGAAAAATAAAATAATAGAAAAAAGGTAATACTGTCCGTCAATTTTGGTATCCCTTGCAAGACTAGGAGACGGATCCAGAATTCTAGATACAGGTTCTTTCAGACATTGACTGTCCATATATTTTCAGTTTCTTCAAGATCCAGAAAACCGTTTCTGGTCAATTTTAAAGGTTAATCCTCAAAATTTTTTGGATATCCACTTCTTTTTTAGAAAGATAATGCCTGAAAAGCTCAAGCGCAATGCTGCTGATCTATACCCCATGTTGTAAATATAGTTAGTTATAATGCACAAAGCAATTGCAGCAGACATTGTTAAGTTGAAACCTATAGCTATGAAGATCTATTGAACTTTCACTCCGTTAATTTCACATATAGAAACATGAAAATTGTCAGAATCCTACCGAATCAGCCCAACATAGGTTTATAAACCAACTCAACTTCGAGGAGCAGTGACGGACCACTCTCACAAAAAGTAAATTGTGTTCCCAAATCACATCTCAAGCACCAATTTAAGCAAAAGCCTATTCGCAAAAGCTTCCAAACAAGACCATGTTTTGAACCGGACATCCCACTGGTTTCCAATTTTTCCATCTGCATCAGCATACAATCTGCCCAAGCAATCCAATAAGACTGGATTGGATTGACCTCAGTTTTGCCGAGTAAACCAGTTGAATTACTGAACTGTTCTGTTTTTGAATTTTATCATTGATTTCCAATGCACTTATTTTTTCGGTAAATTGTGCGCTTATTTTCCGGATATAAATTTTATTTTAGGTGATTCAGAGCCGTAAAACCAACAATATCTATTAGATTAGGCAAACAACTAATACAGAAGAGGCAAAAGACTAACCAATATATAAATTTTGATTGAACAAAATACTTCCATTTTTAATTAGCACACAGGCACTGCAGGCTTCTGACAAATGAAACTAATTGCCTCAGTGAAGCTATCCTCCATTTATACGTACCTTGCACAAATTGTGCTAAAAGAGTCATAAATATCATATTAAAAACAAAAAAGAAAGAACTGAAGTGGGGGCAGCACCGACCTAAATAACTATACATGGTATAGACAAGTGTGCCACTCCACGCATCAACTGATATTTGTGTTAACGAAACTTAATTGACTATTATGTACTTAAAAACCGCCAGAAAGCTTAGGTAGATTGCAGTGAATGAAAATTAAACAATGGTTCAGAGGCTCGACGACAAATGGCACCATGAGTGCCTAAGACACTGAGACTCTTTAAAGCTAGCATTTAGGCGCTCATGACCTACTTCTCTACTCTACTGTCTGCTCACCCACCTCTCTGTGACAGCAACTTAATTCACCCGCTTAAGTCAAGCTGTAATTGCTCTGTCCCAGAAATTACCTGAAGCGACGGCAATGTCTGCAACTGCCAACAATTGCCTATCTTGTGAGAGAAATGAAGTCACCACCGAGTCGGTCCATTCCTTAAGCTCAAAAACAGAATGCTTACAAGGATGTCAAAGTATGTGTTTGGAGGGAGAAATTGGAAAAGGATTAATGGCCAAATAATAACAAATGCGTTTCTGCTAATTGCTAATAAAATTTAATTTTAAATACTAGCTAATCTATGTAACTAGTTAAAGATTACGACCACCCTTATTATATTCAAAGATGCGATCAAAATTCTAAAACAAAGAGCAGATAATGGAGGATAGTGCGACCCTTCACTGAATAGAGCAACATGGACAATGAATAAACTGGATAGTGCCCACTAGCAGATCTATCTTGTAAACTTTTTTATTTTGAAAGACAAAATAAGAAGAAGGCAAGCAATTTGCCAGCATTAACTCGCAAGAGTAAGAACTCAGCCCTTTATTTCCATGATAAGCAAATGAATTCAGAATCACGCAAGGGAGCGCAGAACTTTTGACAAAGTTGAGCTGAACTAGATGCGCAAATGATGCCCACCCACTTAGAACAATATAATCGATGGCGATGGATTTAATGTCTTAGAGTAACCAGAAGCAAAACTAAGATCGATGCATTGCCAAAAAAGAGAGAACATAAATGAGAATCTTTAGCAAGTAACGGCGATCAGGACAGGTCCGGAAAATCAAACTGAGGCGGCGAGCGTACTACGTACCGCGACGGTGAGGCCTCGGAAGACATCGAGCGACACGAGTCGCGGCGCGCGCTTCAGAGCCGGGGACTCGGCCTTACCCAGCGGCACGACGCCTTTTCCGGCGCCGTTTTCGAGGTCCCTCAGCGCCGACTGAAGCACGCCGTCGCCGTCACTGTCGACGGCGACGGAGATGGCTTTGTGGTTTGGATCGGCGGCGGCGGCGCTTCCTTCGTCGGCGGCCTTGATGAGCTCGTACACCGCCATGTTCTGGATCTGATCCCGATGCGGAGGAATGCGGGTGGTTCGGGTGTCCCGAACCGCTCCTTTAATTGTGATCCGTGGGCCGGCGCGATGGCTTCCCTCCATCTTCTACCGCTCCTCCACCCGCTTTTTAAAGGACAGGAAGCGGGCGAACAGTGGAATAATAATAATTATTAAGATATTATCCAAAAAGGAAAGAAATACGCATATCCTAATTTATTTATTTCCATCACGCCCTTTATTAAGAATTTTTAAAAAACCCCCAAAGACTCTAAAAATCTTTACCCAAATTGATATTTAAATTTAAATTTAAAAAAAAATAGAAAAACTCAAGTCGTTTGTACTCCTAATTTAAAATAATACTGACGTTCAGGTTAAATAGAGAATAAAGAATATTTAAAATAGAAAATTATAGAGAATAATTTTTAAAGTTACTATAAAATAATCAGATTTTTTTATAAAAGTATGGCGTGAATAAAGAATTTTTATCCCAGATGTGATGGTAATGGTAAGATGCTCAATTATTTATTCAAGTGTTTGTAATTTAAATTTCAATTACGATCTACTGTAAAATATTTTTTTTAATAGAATAAAAAATTTAAGATATTAATCGTTAAATGTGGATCAACCGTTTGCACTTTTAAATTTATTGGCCAATAAAAATTTCTATAAAATTCAATATTAATTGGTATTTGAATTATAAAAAAATATAACACTGTAGGGAATATATGCGATGAGAATTATAAATCATTGGATTGCACTAAAGCAAATAGTGAGATGTTACATCATATCGCTATTATAATTAGTTGAGTAGCTTTAACCCAAATTTGATCGGGAATAGTGTTCCTCGTGAAGGTAAGAGATCTATGGACGAGGAGCCGCAACGTGGAGCCACAGGACATCGTCCACGTCGATATTTGTAATGTCGACGATATTGGAATATATTCCTTCAGTCCTTCGAATTTAAGGCTCATTATGGATATGCCATTTGAAAAATGAAAAAGATAATACGCATAATTTTTAAAATTTGGCACGTGCTTATTCTACAAAGTGGATGTTATTCTTAGCGGAGTTTTGATGAGATGAGAAGAGATTTATTCCCCGCACGTGCCACGTGAAATATATGCCATTTGAAATAAGCTCCGTCGTACACGTGAAACAATTATATATTAAAGAATAGAATAATATTTTTTAGTGAAAAAGTGTTTATCTTCTTATATTGAAACCTTAATTTTATTCTCAATTTATCTTTTTTACTTGATTGGTGTAATATTATTGTAACAATTTCGAAAAATTAATATCATAGCTGTTTTAGCTAAAGTGACTATAATATAAAATAATTTTAATCGAAATTATTCTAGTGTTAGTTTAATTAAATTGAAGTAGTTTTGACCGGTGTTTTACTTGTGGAACTCGTCAGCGAGTGATTGAGAATGCTGATCCATTTATTTACTTAATGAAGTTCCTATATTAGGTTTTACATTAATTGTTAACTCAGATCATTCTCTCTTATCATCTATCCAAAAAAATAGATGAATTAAGTTTTGACCAGGTTTCGCTCGCCGCTGCTGTTAGAGAAGGCACCGTCCAATTTGTTGGGTTGCAAGGGTGCAAACATAGTCCCACATCTAAAACACATGGAAAAGATCATGAGTTTAAAATGTATGAAAAATATCTCCATTTGAATGAGACTTTTTGGGTAGAGCACAAGAACAAAACCATGAAGGCTTAGGCTCAAAGTGAACAATATCATACCATTGTGAAGATATTTTGATTCCATCGGTACCAACAAGTGGTATCAGAGCGAGGTTGCTCTTCACCGGACTAACCACCGGAAGAGTCATGATCCAGATCTAACCATGTGAGTCTGTGCTCCAGTGTCTGAATCAAGAGGACCAGCCACCAGGTAGAAAGTTCTAGTTGTGGGTAGGCAAGAAGTCCTAGTAGGTCAGGTAGAAAGTTCTAGTTGTGGGTAGGCAAGAAGTCCTAGTAGGTCGAGTGGACTGAGGGGCAAGAAGTCCTAGTAGGTCGAGTGGGTGGAGGGGCAGGAAGTCCTAGTAGGTCGGGTGGATCGAGGGGCAGGGGCAGAAAGTCCTAGTTACGGTTAGGCAAGAAGTCCTGATCGGGTCGACAAAAAGTCCTGATGGGTCGATGAACATCAAACGGAGGCTTTCCGTTTGAGGGGGGCCTATGGTCCTTTGTTTGAGGGGGGGATTGTTGGGTTGCAAGGGTGCAAACATAGTCCCACATCTAAAATACATGAAAAAGATCATGAGTTTAAAAGGATGGAAGATATCTCCATTAGAATGAGATCTTTTGGGTAGAACCCAAGAACAAAATCATGAGGACTTAGGCCCAAAGTGGACAATATCATATCATTGTGAAGATATTTTAATTCCATCGGTACCAACACAATTTGTGTTTAGAATCGCCGCTAGCTTCGAATCGCCACCGCTGCTGTTAGAGAAGGGAGCAAGTGGAAGCGGACGGGAGAGGGCTTCGCTCGCGATTAGGGACGGGAGAGGGTTTCGCTCGCCGCCGCTGTTAGAGGAGGCGTTGTCCAATTTGTGTTTAGAATCGGCGCTAGGCTTTGAATCGCCGCCACCGCTATTAGAGAAAGGAGCAAGCGGAAGCGGACAGGAGAGGGCTTCGCTCGCAATCGGGGACGGGAGAGGGTTTCGCTTGCGATAGGGGATGGGAGAGGAGGGTTTCGCTAGCGATCGGGGATGGGAGAGGAGGGTTTCGCTATTTCGCTCGCGGAGGGTAAGCGGACGGGTTCGAGGGGTAATTTTGTAAAGAAAATTATCTTATCTCGGAATCAAGAAAAACTTAAATTTTCCTTAGTTTTCCAATTCTGGGTTGGATGCCCTCTTTTGCTGACGTATGCTAATGTGTCGGGAATGAAGCATTACTTAAGAATCACCGATTATCTAAACCAAACAAGGTTTTGAATGATAACTTTGGATGGATAACCAAGGTTATCACAAATTACCCCCAACCAAACGCACCCTAGAAGTTGAAAACGTGCTAGCTTATTTTGTAAGAATGTGGATTGAGAGGTCATGATGAATATTCAGATTCTCAAAATCATGGTACTTTTATTGAGATGTTAAAACTTTTAGAAAAATGGAATGTTAATATTGGTGATGTTATGTTAGAGAAAGTTTCAGGAAATACAAAGATACCTCACCAGAAGTTCAAATTTTTTTTTCATATTATTGGTAACAGAGTCAGAAATAAAATCCGTGATAAAATTGGAGATTCTAAGTTTTGTCTTTTGGTGGATGAAGTAAATGATATATCTAACAAATGATATATCTGTTTGTAATCTATGTTTATTTTTTTAATAAAAATTTATTTATAATTTTGTCTCAAATTTATTTCACATTCCGTCTCAATTTTTTTTCAAATATTATATTTTATTAAAGTGAAATGGATTAGTAATTTTATAGCAAATCCATCTCTAATTTATCTAAATATGAAACAAAATTTAATTCCGTCTCAAAAATCTGTTTTAGAAGCCTTGTTTTCTTGTAGTGTTAAAGATTGCCCCTATGCATATTATGTGCATTACTTTGTCCACCAACTTCGCTAGCATTAGTTGCAACTGCTGAAAAGGAGATCTCTATATGATTTTTTCTTTCTGAATATGATAACTATTGTTAATCTTGTTACATCTTCCAAATGCAATATCGAGTTACAATATGCTCAAGTTAATGAAATTGTGTGTTCTATTAGTGGTGGTGAACACGAGACTGGGCAAGGAGCTAATTAAATTAGTACTTTACATCGAGTAGGAACTACTCATTAGAACTCCTATTTTGATTTTATTTGCAATTTAATAGATATGTATGGTGCAATTATTGTTAAAAAATTTAGATAATTTGTCTTGTTTTTGATTTGTCCGGGTTTTTAGGTAACCGAGTCTTTTATTTTTAATTATTCATGTTGAGATGGTCTATTGTAAAAGCCTATTTATAGGCTTGTTTTTGGTATCAATGATATGTTGGTTTTTTCCCTTTATCCTTTTTCTCCTCTGTTTTTGTATCAGTGGTATCAGAGTCGTCTAGGGTTCCGCCGCCGTCTAGGGTTTTTTCTCTAGCACCGTCGGTTGATAAGAAGCAGACGAAGCACACCTTCTTCCTTTCCTCCCCAGCGTCGTGATACGGATTTCATTCTCATTAATCGAGGCCTCTTCCCTTGGTTTCTCATTAATCGAGGCCTCTTCCCTTGGTTTCTCCACCTTCCTGTTCCTCCTTTCCTTTGTCAAACCTGCCACCTGCCATGAAAGCAACTGCTGCAGACTTATTTGGCAGTGCATCATAAATCAACTCAAACTTGCCACTTCCCTAGGAGAGAGAGAATCCTGTAATAGCGAAGGATCACAAGAAGCCCTACCTCAAGTCTACCCAAAAGAAGAGAGAACGCAGTTCCACTTGGGGAGACGACGCCTGGAGTGGCGGGGTACAAGGAGGGACATACTTCCAGAGGATTTCGCCACCGGCGGGACAATCATTGCAGCCCGGGCGCCCCTCCACAAACCCCACCGACGTACTGCTCTCTTGCTGCAACATCCGATTTGTTTTTTTTTTTCCTTCAGCATCACGAATCAGAGGCTGGTGCCAGGTATCAGAATTATCTCCTTCAATGGCATCCGAAAGTAATTTTGTGCAACCTGCAATTCCACGTTTTGATGGTCACTATGACCATTGGAGCATGCTCATGGAGAATTTCTTAAGGTGCAAAGAATATTGGACGGTCGTGATTTCTGGAATAGCAAAATCAAAAGAAGATGCTGCGCTAACAGAAGAGCAATTGAAAGATCTTAAAGCAAAGAATTATCTCTTCCAAGCTATAGATCGTTCAATCTTGGAAACCATTTTCTACAAGGATACTGCAAAAGATATCTGGGATTCTATGAAAAAGAAGTACCAAGGCACGACAAGAGCTAAGAGGCAGCAGCTTCAAGCACTTCGTTCAGAGTTTGAAATGCTCCGAATGAAATCAGGAGAATCAGTTTCAGAGTATTTTTCAAAAACGATGACAATTGTCAATAAAATGTGGATCCTTGGTGACAAGACAGAGGATGTTCTCATCATCGAAAAAATCCTTCGATCTATGACACCAAAATTTAATTTTGTTGTCTGCACCATTGAAGAAGCAAATGATGTAAGTACACTTTCAATTGATGAATTACAAGGTTCATGAGCAGAAAATCAATCAATATGAAAAAGAGGAGCAAACATTGAAGGCTTTATCAGAAAATCACTCTACAAATTATAGAAGTAACAGAGGACGAGGAAGAGGCAGAGGTCGAGGAAGAGGAGGAAGATACAACAACGATCGAGGAAACCAACAACAAAATCAACATCAAGAGAATTATTTTCAAAGAAGAGGATATGGAGGTTATTATTCAACAACAGATAGAACAAAGTCAGCAGACAAGTCCAATGTTGAATGTTACCGATGTCATAGGTATGACCATTATAGATCAGAATGTTATACTAATTTGAATAAACAAAATGGAGATCAGACTAACTTTGCAGAAGAAGAAGAAGAAGTGTCTCTTTTGATGGTATGTCATGAGAAAGAGAAAACTCAACGACATGTATGGTATTTAGATACAGGTTGCAGCAACCACATGTGTGGGGAGAAGGATACATTTTCTGACTTAGATGAAACCTTTCGCAGTTCTGTCAAATTTGGCGACAACTCTACAATTTCTGTTATGGGAAAAGGGAAAGGTAACCATACAAGCAAAAGGAAATACTACCCATACTATCTCTAATGTTCTTTTTGTGCCAGATTTAAAGACTAATTTGCTTAGTGTGGGTCAACTACAAGAAAAAGGATATGAAATTGCTATTAAAGAAGGAGTTTGTCGCATTCAAGATGCAAAGTTGGGTTTAATTGCGCAAGTTAACATGACAGTCAATCGTATGTTTCCACTTTATCTTCATACAACATCTCATTCATGTTTTTCAGCAAAATTTGATGATGAGGCATGGTTATGGCACTTTCGTTATGGACATCTAAATTTTAGTGGATTAAAAATACTAAAACAAAAGAATATGGTGATCGGTCTTCCTCAAATTACAAATCCTTCTCAAGTTTGTGAAGAATGTGTTGTTAGCAAACAACACCGTAATCAATTCCCCCAGGGAAAATCTTGGAGAGCAAAGGCGGCATTGGAGCTTGTCCATTCAGATATTTGCGGGCCAATAACACCACACTCTAATGGAGGTAAAAGATACATAATTACCTTTATTGATGATTATAGTCGCAAAATATGGATTTATTTTTTGCAAGAAAAATCTGAAGCCTTTACTGCTTTCAAAAATTATAAAGTACTTGTCGAGAAAGAAATTGGCAATTCGATTAAAGTTCTGCGTACAGATCGTGGTGGAGAATATAACTCACATGAATTTGTAAATTTTTGTGAGAATCATGGAATCAAAAGACAACTTACAGCTGCTTACACACCCCAACAGAATGGTATATGTGAAAGGAAGAACCGTACTATTATGAATATGGTGCGAAGCCTTCTAACGACAAGTGGTATTCCTAAAAATTTTTGGCCAGAAGCAGTTAATTGGAGTATCCATATATTGAATAGAAGTCCCACATTATCTGTTCAAAATATGACACCAGAGGAAGCTTGGAGTGGAAGAAAACCAACGGTTGATCATTTTCGGGTTTTCGGATGTATCGCTTATGCTCATATTCCAGATGAAAGAAGAAAGAAACTAGACGACAAAGGTGAAAAATGCATTTTTCTTGGTATAAGTAATACATCAAAAGCTTATAGATTATATAATCCTTACACTAAGAAAATCATTATAAGTCGTGATGTTATTTTTGATGAAAAAGACACTTGGCCATGGAATCAAAATGGTGTTAAAAGAAATATCCCAGCAGATCTTGATGATGATGAGAAAGTACAACAATCTATGGAGGATAAGCAACAAATCCCAGCAGATCTTGATGATGATGAGAAAGTACAACAACCTATGGAGGATAAGCAACATGAGGAAGTCTCTCAAAATACTCCTATAACAGATCAAAGTTCAATGGAAGTAGAATCGCAAAGGCCACAACGTGTTCGAAGAAGACCAGCATGGATGTCTAATTATGAGGTGACTGGAATTGATCAAGGTGATGATCCTCTTACACATTTTGCTTTATTTTCAGATTGTGATCCTACAACCTTTGAAAGTGCCGTCAAAGATGCAAAATGGCGTAAGGCGATGGATGATGAAATTGAAGCCATTGAAAGAAATGATACTTGGGAGCTGATTGATCTTCCGAAAGGACACAAAACCATTGGTGTAAAGTGGGTCTTCAAAACAAAGATAAAAGAAAATGGTGAAGTTGACAAGTATAAGGCGCGTCTAGTAGCTAAGGGATATAAGCAAGAGTATGGAATTGATTATACAGAAGTTTTTGCTCCTGTTGCAAGACATGACACAATCAGATTGGTGGTTGCATTGGCGGCACAAAACTCGTGGCCTATTTACCAACTAGATGTCAAATCAGCATTCTTGCATGGAAACTTGGAGGAACAGGTATTTGTAGAACAACCTCTTGGTTATATTAAGATCGGAAATGAGCATAAAGTATATAAATTAAAGAAGACTCTCTATGGATTAAAACAAGCCCTACGAGCCTGGTATAGTCGCATTGAGTCCTATTTCTTCAAAGAAGGCTTTCACAAATGTCCATATGAACATACACTCTTTATTAAAGTTGGAGATAAGGGAAAATTGCTCATCGTCTGCTTATATGTAGACGATCTCATATTTACTGGGACTGATGATATCTTATTTCAGGAATTCAATAAATCTATGATGGTTGAATTTGAAATGTCTGATCTTGGAATGATGCATTACTTCCTTGGCATGGAAGTAGTGCAATCAACTAATGGAATCTTTGTTTCTCAAAAGAAGTATGTGCAAGAAATTTTGAACAGGTTTCAAATGAAGGATTGCAATCCTGTAAGCACTCCAACTGAGTTTGTCTTGAAGCTAAACAAAGATCCTGAAGGGAAGAAGGTGGATAGTACAATTTATAAGCAAATTGTTGGCAGCTTGATGTATTTAACTGCAACAAGGCCAGAAATAATGTATCCAGTGAGTTTAATAAGTAGATACATGAAAAATCCAACAGAAATACATTTGTTAGCTGCCAAGAGAATCCTTCACTACTTACAAGGAACTAAAGATTTTGGATTATTCTACAAGAAGGGTGAAAAATCAGAATTGTTCGGGTTTACTGATAGTGATTATGTAGGAGATCAAGATGATAGAAAGAGCACTTCAGGCTATGTATTTATGTTGGGCACAGGAGCTGTATCATGGTCTTCCAAGAAACAACCAATTGTCTCCTTGTCAACTACCGAAGCTGAATTTATTGCTGCAACTGCTTGTGCTTGTCAAGCTATATGGTTGAGAAAAATTCTTGGAGAGCTTCAGTTCAAACAAGTTGAAGCAACTATAATTTTTTGTGATAACAGTTCAGCAATCAAACTCTTTAAAAATCCTGTGCTACACGGCAGAAGCAAATATATCGATATGAAGTATTATTTTTTAAGAGATCTCAGCAATGATGGAACAATCAAACTAGTTTATTGCCGAAGTGAAGATCAAGTTGCAGATATACAGACCAAGCCTCTCAAGGTAGCTACATTTGTGAGGTTACGTGATC
Source organism: Curcuma longa (assembly GCF_044706935.1). NCBI lineage: Eukaryota > Viridiplantae > Streptophyta > Magnoliopsida > Zingiberales > Zingiberaceae > Curcuma > Curcuma longa. The sequence goes on from NC_133877.1 coordinate 313,715, forward strand.
TACTTGGAGTTTATTCACGTGCTGTTGTTGTTTTCTTTTAAATTGATTTCTGCCGACTTCAGTTTAAGGGAGGGTGTTAAAAAATTTAGATAATTTGTCTTGTTTTTGATTTGTCCGGGTTTTTAGGTAACCGAGTCTTTTATTTTTAATTATTCATGTTGAGATGGTCTATTGTAAAAGCCTATTTATAGACTTATTTTTGGTATCAATGATATGTTGGTTTTTTCCCTTTATCCTTTTTCTCCTCTGTTTTTGTATCAATTATAAATATTTTTGAAAGCATTATCACTGACATCTACTTCGATGTGTGGGGAAGTTAATGGTTCTTTAATAGTGATGAAATCTTTTAATTTCATTTTTATTTTGCATTTGATGCATAAAATTATGGGGATTAAAAATTACTTTGTCGTGTCTTGCAATAAAATTCTGTTGATATCATAAATATAATGGATTTGGTGTCTATAACTAAAGCACTTCTCTAAGTGATGGTTTGGATATTTTTCTTTCGTGTGTCAAATCATTTTGCATAAGCTTAATGTTGATATACCAAAGATTCTCGGTATACACATTCTAGTCGTTCATGTCGGTAAAAGAATATCATTATAGTTGAGCATCACTTTCATCATAATATATTTAATACTATAATAGATTTTTAATTAGAAGAGTTAAACTCTAGATTTAGTAATGAGACAGTAGAACTTCTTATGCTTAGATTTGCTTTGGATCCAAAAGATAATTTTCAATGGTTTAATATTGATAAGATTTATACAATCTTAAAAGTATTATCCTAAGGACTTTATTGAATAGAACATGTATCATTTGAGGTGTTAGCTACAACATTATGAGTTTGATGTAATTTGTCATGAGAATTTTAAAAAATGTATACTATCTTAGAATTATATCGAGGGTTATTTGAAATAAAAAGTTGCAATATTATAATTTGATCAATAAGTTGATCAGTCTAGTTTTAATTTTGTTGATTTCCACAATAACTATAAAACGTAAATTTTTGACTATGAAACATGTTAAAAATAATTCTTCATAATAGAATGGGAGAGAGCTTTCTGACAAATTCTATTATTATCTACATTGAAAGAGAATTTGTTTCAAATATTGACTCAGATTCTATAATTGATGAATATTATACTTTGAAGAATTATAAATTACAACTTCAATAATATATGTATGTGTATACAAATCATTTTTGTATCTTTTAGTCAAGAAGTGTTTGATTGATCTTCAGCATTAAATGTTTGATTTTAGATATTTATTTTATCTAAAGTGTATTAATTTCTTACATGATAATGGAGATATAAAAGATTACATTATCAAACATTTTCGAATCGCATGAGTTTCATAGTAAAAATATTGAAGATCTTATAAATGAGAAGCTTTTTGAGATAACAACCAATAGTCAATATCAAGAATCATTTTGGTGAATCTTTGATTGTGAATATTATGGTTCTAAAGAAGAAATTATAAACTATCAAGAATTTTATTTGATTTGTAATATTTTTGACATCCAAAGGTATATAAAAATTATTATGTTATTGTGCAATGAATCATGACATTGGAATTTAAAATTTTTATTTGACATCTAGTAGTAAGTCTCTTGTTTCTAGTACTTATTAATTTATTATATAATATGTGAGGGATTCTCCTATTTGTGTTTTTAAATATGAATCTTAATTATTATTATTTTTAAAATTGTAGATGCCACCCAAAGCATACCGTATATAAATTAGTCTTATCATATGTGCTAAGTAAACTTTCACAATTAACACATAGCACAACTAGCACTTTAGTTGATCTTCCAAATTCAACTATGAAATATGTTTACATTTGAATTAAATTTGTTTAGAATTTTTATTATTTGTATATTATTTTAATTTATTAAAAATTAATTTTTTTTGTTTTTATAGGTCATCGTGCATGAGCATTATCAAGTTATCTAGAGGTCTTTCATGCGTATAAAGGTTGGTGAATAAGATAAAGGAAAGTCTAGCTCTAACGAGATCCAAAGGTACAACCGCATATCAATCTAGTGGATTACTTTACATAAGTGAAAATAATTTTAATATTTTCGGGTACCTTGTATACTCATTCAATTGTTACTTTTATATAACATAATAATAATATTTTTTTGTAATTTTTGAATAATTTATTACTTATTGGATGATATATGGATATATATTATATTATATATTTTTCTTATTCTTTTTAATGTAGAAAAAATAATTGAAATAAATTTAAAAAAATAAATTTTGAAAAAAATATTATTGGCCAAAAAGCAATTATTGATATAGTTTATTAGTATTTTTCAAATTTACTAACCATTTTTCTAAAAATAATTGATAATTTTTTAGAATTATCGGTGAAAATTTATTTACCAAATAATATTTTAAAAAATTATCGATCATTTATTATCAGTATTTTTTTTTTAAAAAAAATACTTGTTTAACAAAAAATGACCAAAGCTAACTATTAGTCGCGTGGCTCCTCTCTTTGAGTTACTGGCCTGATCCAAGCTCAATCCTACATCCAACTGATTCAACCCAAATTCTACCATGAGTTTGGCTAACTCAAGTTACGCTCAACAGTGAATCAGATTGGTTAGACTCGAGTTCAGCTATGAGTCAAACTGGCTGGATCCGAATTCAACTTCAACTAGGCCATGGGTCATGCTGACCTGTGTTCCCGTTGGCCAAATCAGAATTTACCACGTGGCTCCGGGCGATCCCGCCACATGTCTACATCTCATGCAACCATTCCTTTTCTCGATTGAGCCACCAAATCTTGCAAATTTCTAAAAGGCTCGACCTGATATCAATAATAGTCGAACAGTAGCGTGTCATCACGGTTGCTTAACTTTAATAAAGAAAAAGAAAAAGAACAAATAAAGCCAATTTAATAAAGTTATTGCCTGGCGCAAGGAAACAACTTTACCAAACGTCGTTGGAACCACCATTTCGAACCATTTCAATATACAGCGACAACCACGAACTAGTCCATGAACAAATCATCCAGCTTTTTCCGATCCATCCGCCTTTCAAAAATCAGACGGAAAATAAAGGAAAAAAGGTTGGACTATTTGAACGCCATCGGGAAGAAGATCGGGAATACGTCCCTCGGATTCTTCCTCGGTTTTTTTTTTGTGTGATTATTATTATTTCCAGATCTGTTCTTTTTTTTTGTCATTCCAGCCGAAGCAATCGCCTCAGATCCTTTGTGGCAGAGGAATCCACCGCCGGCGGCGCCTCCTTGGCCCTTGAGAAGGTCGGGAGCGGCAGCGCACGGGGCGACGGGGAGAGGTGGAACGCCGATCCGGCGTACTCGTCCCGCGCCTGCGTCGCCGCCTCCGGGGCCGGCGGCTTCAGACGGATCTGCTTGGGGATGAAGGCCGGATCCGGACCCAGCCGCTCCACATCGAACACCGCAGGGTCCCAGACGACGGAGGCGTCGGCCGGGCGATCCGCACCGCCCCCTTTCGGCTGTGCGGCCGGCAGCGACTCCCCGCGCCGGAGGATGGTCACCTGCCCCATGGTTAGGCTGGGCTTTCCGGGCTGCTTCGGCGAGCCCTCCCTCCTTCGGCGTAGCTGCCTGGGCGGGGGTTGCGGCCGGGAGTTCCGTAGGGCGGGCGAGGGGCGGAGGAGGCAGTCTTGGGGGCGGAGCACCTCGGTTCCCATGGCAGCGAGGCCGTTCTGCGGTGGCGGAGAAATCGAGGAGGTGGTTCCAGATCTCCGGCGTCGTTCTCGCCTCTTCCCCCCGCCGGCGAAGCGAGGGCGGTGGGCCTTTTTGCTAACTAGTCCCTAAAGAAGGAGATATTATGAGCGAGGGGGAGAGGAGACGAAGGGGGGTGTATTTATGGAGGGCGGAGTGTGTGTGGACGAGGGGGCCCACGCGGTTTCTCACCGTCAGATGAAGGAAAGCGCGGCTGGTCGTTGATTAAACGGCGAAATGGACCGCACCTTCCAGGAAATTGAATGATTAATTAAAGGCTGGCTGGTGGGGCAACGTGTCATTAATTATTTAAGGCGGTCTCTTATTTCCATATCTTTAGTAGACTTGGGAAGGGAGATTAATAAAATAAAATAAATATTAAATTAATGCGTGTTTATCCGTTCAGAGTAAGGAACGGGGCTGTGTCTGAGCCAAACAAGACTTATGGCTCGAACTCAAGACGTCCTAATTTGGTCGTGCCTTTTTCTGTAAATATTATAGTTGTCAATTTATGTTGGATCCGTCAAATTGATCTGTTTCGTTAAATAATTTAGATAAATTAGGTCAAACACAAGACATCCAAATTTGGTTGGGCCTCTTTCTGCAAATATTATAGCTATCAATTTGAATTGAGCTCATCAAATTGATCCGTTCCGCTAAGTAATTTAAATAGATTGAATTAAAATTTTATAACTCATTTTAAGATGGATTGATCCGCCTAGGCTCACGACCTGTGTCGATTGGCCTGAGACATATTTAGATTGGTCCGCGGATTGAGAAAATTTATTAATTTATTTTAAATTTTAAAATTAAAATAGAAAATTCAATGAATTAGTGTGTTTGATCCGACTAAATTATAATTTAAGTTTAAATATTTCAATTATAATTCAAATTTAAAATTTTTAATATTTTTTTATTTTTGACGGATATGTAGGTTGGCCCGCCTAACCCATAATCCATTTTAGGTTGAATTGAGTTGGATATTTTTCAACTTGCTAAGTTGGTGGATCGGCCTGTTTCATCCCGCCATATGATAGATTTTTAGTGGATGGATCCGCTCCATCATAGATTGGTGTGTTTGACAGCTATACCAAATATCAAAATTTAAAATTAAATTCAACTACTTAACTTACGGTAAGGATGAGCAAATCGAATTTAAAATTTTAATATGGTTAATTCAAAAATTCGATCTCAATTTTTAAAAAATATAATTCAATTGGATCTCAATTTTAAAATTTTAAATTCTATTAAATTAAAAATAGTAATCCACTGCTACGTCCATGTCGATGGATGAAAAATGGAAAAAAATAATTATTTTATTTTAAATTAAATTAATTAATATTTTATCAATTTAATTTATTTAATTTTTATTAAAAAATCTGACCGATTCGATTAATTAAAAAAGATTAATTTGTTCAATTTCTATTCAAATGATTCAATTATTAATCGATATTACTCATCCTTAATTTATAATTATACTAAAAATATTTTTTAAATATTTAATAATTCATTAAAATTATAAAAAATTATTAATTAAAATCATGTTATAAATTTTTAAAATTTTTATTAACTCCTTTAATACATATTAAAAAGATACCCGGCCCCTAGAATTTATCCTTTTATGGTTTAATGCATTTAAAATGATTATTAATTAATTTTCGAAACCCTTATATGGATTATAATATTAATATCTAAATTATCATGATTAAAATCATATTGAATATTCTAATCTAAACATTAATTGTGTACTGCTCTAGTTGACTGGTTCTATGGCCTAGTTTATTGTTTACTAGACATTAATCGATTGAATTTAAAGCTAATTGATGAGTAATTAATACAACTAATCAGCTCCTAAATAGCACGAACATGTTAATTTCTAAAATGTATTAGAAATTTCATAAATCTTTGAAAATTTTATAAAGAGATTTATTTTTATATCTAGCAAGGCAAAATAGATTTTCTTCAAAAATTATTACATTTCTCAAACTTCATACAATTCTCAAAATTAAATTTTCTTGTCCTTAAAATCATAGTTCTTAATTACCTATTCAATTGTATTTGTCAAATCCATACTAAAATGTGTTAATGCATCAATTTATTTGACTTCAAACACAAATTGAATTCATTTCATGCATTTTGAGTAAACCCCAATGTTCCTTACATAAAACTCCCTTATATGTTAATCAATTAAGATAGAGCTTGTTACCCATTTTCAGTTTACACAAATTGAAGGCAAACTGCAAACGATGATATAATACAGTTTGATAATTTCCTGAACTCCTACTTCATCACTTATAATTTTTTTAGACAGATCACTCCTCAAATGTTCTATTATCTTTCTCCTTTCACAGTAGAATTGAAAGTGAAAAAATCTCTTACAGATTCTCTTCTTATAACTTCAAATACAAAGAAGAATAGAATAGTATAAAGAATAAAAAACAAAGCTTGAATCACATTTTTAGTAACCATTTTCATTGTAGTTTGTTGTTGTTAACTTTGGACAAATGCCCAAGGTTGTGTTTATATGACTTAATCAAAATTCAATAGGTAGCTTGACTCTTATGCCACCATCAGTCGACTACTACTATTTGTTCGAACCTTGCCAGCTAAAAGAGGAAGAATAGCTCTAATTGCTTTGTCGTTGAGAATGCGTAGAGGAAACTTTGAAGTGAAATAAGTACAACACACACAATCACTAATGTGGGTGGTTTTATTTGGTTCACTACCTCCCCTGAGATGATTACGTCCAAGGCTAACTTAGCGTTCTATCACCTCTATTGATTTCCTTTTTCACGGACCAAATTCGAAGGCGGGGAAATTTTTTTACAGCGGGATTACAACAAGTTTATAAATTTCAACAAAAAGAGAGAAAACTATAATAAGAGAGAAGAGGAGAATAGAATTACACTTTTAGCACTAGATTCTTCCTCTTAGTTAGCTTGAAGATGTTGAAAGTGAGAACTTTTGAGCTTGGGTTGAGCAAGAAATTTTTTGAAAATATTATTGTTCCATTGGTGGAGAATGTTGGGTTGCAAGGATGCAAATATAGTCCCACATCTAAAGTACATGGAAAAGATCATGGGGTTAAAAGGATGGAAAGTATCTCCATTGGTATGAGACCTTTTGGGGAGAGCCCAAGAACAAAGCCATGAGGGCTTAGGCCCAAAGTGGACAATATCATACCATTATGGAGATATTTTGATTCCATCGGTACTAACAAGTGGTATCAGAGCGAGACCGCTCTTCACCGGACTAACCGTCGGATGAGCCATGATCCAGATCTAACCATGTGGTTTGAACCTTAAAACAAAGGAAGTGGGTGCTCCCGTGTCTGAATCAAGAGGACCAGACACCAGGTGAGAAGTCCTAGTAGGTCGGGTGGACCGAGGGGTAAAAAGTCATAGTTGCGACTAGGTGGGAAGTCCTAGTAGGTCGGGTGGACCGAGGGGCAAAAAGTCCTAATTGCGACTAGGTGGGAAGTCCTAGTAGGTCGGGTGGATCAAGGGGTAAAAAGTCCTAGCTGCGGCTAGGTGGGAAAGTCCTAGTAGGTCGGATGGACCGAGGGGCAAAAAGTCCTGGTGGATCGAGGATTCAGACATCAAAACGACGTTGGGGGGGCCTATGGTCCTTTGTTTGAGGGGGAGATTGTTGGGTTGCAAGGGTGCAAACATAGTCTCACATCTAAAGTACATGAAAAAGATCATGGAGTTAAAAAGATGAAAAGTATCTCCATTGGTATGAGACCTTTTGGGGAGAGCCCAAGAACAATTTGTCATGAGGATTTAGGCCCAAAGTGGACAATATCATATCATTGTGGAGATATTTTGATTCCATCAGTACTAACAGAAAAAATCCCTTTTAAACATGCATCAGTCGGGCTGTTTCTGTACATTTTTGTCACCATCAATCGATTGACATTACTCACTAATCGATTAATATTACTCACCAATCAATTACTGACTGTTGACTATTCGTTAAACGGTTACTAACTTCGGATCGATGTATGAGATTATCCTAAAATTTGAATTCCAATCAATTGGTGGACATCACCAATCTATTGTTGATGCACAATTGAATTGGCCAATTGATTTGATAATCTTCTGTACACTCGAGACACTTTAACAATCGATTGCAATAATTAATTGGCAACTCTCAGTTGAATTGGTTAATCTATTTGGTAGACTTCAACTCGCTCAGTAAACTCTGCCAATCGATTGCACCAATCAATTAGAAACCCTCAGTCGAACTGGCTAGTTGATTCAGACAACTTCTATTTGCTTGAAATTGATCACTAATCGATTGACACAACTTACCAATTGATTGATAAGATAATTGTGTAAATCTTGAATTTTAGATTTAACCTAATCGATTGTACCAATCGATGGTGTTGCAAAATCTTAATTCGAGGTTTAGGATTTGACTCACCAATCGATTAGTGAACCCTACTTCAGAATTTTCATCTCAAAACCCCTAAGCAATAATGCTCTTAAAATCTATGTTGTATCAATCGATTGCTAAATACTATTAATCGATTGATATTTATTTCAGTCATTCTAATGGCTGAAGTTCCCATAATCGATATCTTTGATTTTTTTAGATGTCCTTGCAACATATGATTTTCTTGACCGGCTAAGATTTCATACTATTAAAAATTCAGTCTTAACTTTTTTAGACCTTGCCTAACATATCATACCCTGACTAATTAGAATTTCATTTTACATAGTATTCTATCCTGACCAATCTACTTAGATTTATACTAATTGCACATTCAATAGCTATCAAATCCTATGCACAATGCACCCACCTACATTCTTGATACACATAACTAACTCAAATATCAAAAACATCATACTTAAGAAATATGCTAATGCTTGGAACATGAGCAATAAATCATCTTTATGATGAGGTTCGCAACAGAATTTGCATCCTAGAAAAGAGCAAGATCTAGAAAGGAGAACATCCAACGACGTAGTAGATAGGGAAAAGAAAAGAGAGCCTCAGAATTAAAAATGAAGACAAACTAGTTCACCTTCCATCACCTGTATTAAAGCTACTTCACCCACAAGCCTACCTGTTACCTGATTCAACGCGCCACCGGAGTCCACGGAATTATTGTGAACTGTCAAATGGATCCGTAACCGTGATCTCCGGTACAAATTCCCGCTGCGTGTTGAATAATTAATATAACACCCGTTCCGGTATTCGTTCATATCGTTTTTGTTATCCTGTAACTTCCTTTAGCTGGACGGGATCCGATAGATGGAGTATTCGATTAAAATTAAATTTAATTAAATTAAATAAATTAATTTTTTTTAATTAATTGATCAAAATTTTTAATAAATTGAATCGATATTTTATCGATTAATTTAATTTTTAATTAAAATTTTTAAATATTATGAAAATTTTATTAATTAATTAAGAATTTATAAATTTATTTATTTAAAATTTATAAATTATTTTTTTAATTTAAATAATTTAATTTAATCAAATAAAAAATTTTAAAATCAAAAATCGAACCCAATTAATTTAATTAATTTAATTTTTTTAAATAAAATTTTAAAATAATTAAATCAAAATTTTTAATTTGATCAATTTAATGAATTTATTCGATTTAATTAAATTTTTACTCATTCCGCGAACGTCTGCTATCGTGCACCGCGGAACAGACTGATTTTCTGATCATGATTTGGAAAGGAGAACACGAAAGCAGGAGAGAGAGAAAATTAAAGAGAAGAGAGAGAGAGACGGGTGAAGTTGGTTTTAATTTGTTGTTGTTTTTTTTTTCTTTTGTGCGTGAGTTGGGCAGTCCCGTAAGGAGCGATAGGGATGAGAATTATGGCGGTGAAGTCAAAGCTTAGGGAGAGGAGGTGAAGAGGGAGGAGGAGGTGAAATCTTTGTGAGGGAAGAGGGTGGAGTGGTTTGGAGTCGGATGGTATTCACCATCGGGGTGGGATTTATCGATGGGCGGCGGCGGCGGCGGGGCGGTGGGGTGGTGGTGGTAGAGGAGATAGAGGAGGATGACTCGGGGCAAAGGTAAGAACGGTCTGCTTCCGAGCTCGCTGCGGATCATCTCCTCGTGCCTCAAGACAGTGTCGTCGAACGCGGGGTCGGTCGCGAGCAGCGTCCGATCCGCCGGGGCATCTGTCGCCGCGTCGATCGCGTCGCCGGCAGACGATGAGAAGGACCAGGTTAGTTTTTTCACACCGAAAAGAGAAATTATCTTATTTTTCTTGCTTTGGGGAGATAGATCTGTCTTCTCCAATTCGGTTGGATTGTGGTGTGATTAGGTTCTATGTTTTATCGTGGGAAAGGGCTCCGATGAATGCAAACTGCTCCGTGGGTATTTAGGGTTATAGCTCTGAAGTCTTATGAGTAACCAGCAATGCCGCTCAGGTTGCTCAATTTCAACTGGTCGGACGAGTAGAACCTATTTTACTCCATAGTGTTGGATTAGGAAGAACCAAAGGCATTGAAGGTGCTTATCCTTTGTTTACTTTTTCTAGCTAAAATTCAATTGGAGGAAGAGTAGAAATATTCACTAGGGAAAATATTTGATGTGCTGATTCAAATATCTTATTTTGTCTAGGAAATTAAACACTTGCGTTATGGTTATTGTCGGTGGTGTTTCCAAATTGTTAGACTTGATGGTCCGTTTTCTTGTTTGAACCCAATTCCTTTAGGAATAGAATTCCAACTTTACATGACAAAAAAAAAAAAATGGAAGAACTCTAATTCCAATTATTGTGTTTGGATTTAGGTTAGTCAATGAAAACTGGATTTTCATTTCTTGTGTTTGGAATTATAAGAAATATACAGGCCAATTCAGAGCGTAATCCAATTTAGATTCTGCTTAGGATTTGGAATGAATATACCAGCTTGGAAAGTATTAACCTTTCCCTACAATCCCAAGATTCAAATCACATACCCGACAACCATGGTCTCAACTCTTTGGGTTGGCTACATGTTTCTCATCCCTCCATTGAACTCACAAATAGGAATTATAACTTAAAATTCAATTTGAACATTGAACTCAAGGTTCAAATATAGGAATTGGAACTATGATTCTTAAGAATTTTATTCTAACACAGACTTACTGTACTTTTCTAAAATATTGATAATTCATTTTTTCTGCATGAAGTATTCTTTGAGGTGTATACACTTATGGTAGCAAGGTCATGATTGGAATAAACACATTTCTTCTTTTGTGAGGCTTCTTTCTTCTCTTGCATGTTTTATGTTTATCCCAAGTGGTCCATGTAACTTTATCTGCTGTGTTTCTAAGTCTAACAGTCTGAGTTTTTGTTGCATTTTCTTTTGGTCTTACAGGTATTATGGGCTGGCTTTGATAAGCTGGAGCTTGGTATATCTTCCTTTAAGCGTGTTCTACTTCTTGGTTATTCAAATGGATTTCAAGTGCTTGATGTTGACGATGCCTCTAGTGTCTGCGAACTGGTTTCTAAGCGTGATGGCCCAGTTACTTTTTTACAGATGCAGCCCACACCAGTCAGTTCTGAAGCTACCGAAGGGTTCAGGGCATCACATCCTATGCTCTTGGTTGTTGCTGGTGATGAGACCAATGGCTCAGGTGTGGTTCAAGGTGGCCGTTTGAGTGCTTTAATCAGAGAGAATAGTAGTGAACCTCAGGCAGGAAGTTGTATCTCTACTCCTACTGTTGTTCGGTTCTACTCACTCAAGTCTCACAGTTATATTCATGTTCTGAGATTCCGCTCTGCTGTATATATTGTTCGATGCAGTCCGCGAATAGTTGCTGTCGCACTTGCAGCACAAGTAATAATGATATTTAATTTTCCTCGGATAATTTGGTATTTTTGAGATTTCTAGGAATTCTTCCTAATTAATTAAAATCTTTTGGCAGATATACTGCTTTGATGCTGTTACACTTGAGAGCAAGTTCAGCGTTCTAACTTATCCGTTACAAGGAGCAGTTGGTGTTAATATTGGTTGTGGTCCGATGGCTGTTGGTCCTAGGTGGTTAGCTTATGCTTCCAATAATCCTCTCATATCAAATACAGGTCACCTTAGTCCACAAAACCTTACTCCCTCTCCAGGTGTAAGCCCATCAACATCTCCTAGCAGTGGAAACCTGGTTGCTCGTTATGCTATGGAATCTAGTAAAACATTGGCTGTTGGAATTATCAATCTAGGAGATATGGGTTACAAAACTCTGTCAAAGTATTGCCAAGAACTACTTCCTGATGGTTCTAATTCTCCTTTGTCATCAAGTGCAGGCCGGAGATCTGGAAGGTTTCAGAATATGGGACACCCAAATGAACCTGATAACATAGGAATGGTGTGTTTATATCATCCAGACATTCAGTTTTTTAATACCGTCATATTGATGAATATATATACTTGTTACCAATGATTGGCTGAACTGATATGTATATAATGTTTTCCTGGGTGATTGATAATTGTATCTTTTGCAGGTTGTCATTAAGGATTTCGTTTCAAAGGAAGTCATTTCACAATTTAGGGCTCATAGCAGTCCAATATCTGCTCTGTGTTTTGACCCTAGTGGCACCCTATTGGTCACAGCGTCAGTACATGGGCACAATGTAAATATTTTCCGAATTATCCCAACTCGTGTACAGAATGGTGCTAACCCAGGATGTTATAATTGGACATCATCACATGTTCATCTTTACAAGCTATATCGTGGATTAACAGCAGCAGTATGAATATGAATATCTTTTTTACCCTGATTATTATGCATACAAAATGGTACCTTATATTGATTGTTTTTTTTTTTTTTTGCTTCTTTGAACAGATTATACAGGATATATCTTTTAGTCATTACAGTCAGTGGATTTCAGTTGTTTCATCAAGAGGCACTAGTCACATATATGTATTATCACCCTTTGGTGGTGATGCTAGCCTTCAACCACAAACTATAAATGGTGAAGGCCCAATTCTTACTCCTAATATAACATCACCCTGGTGGTCAGCTTCATGTTGTATGATCCACCAACAGTTACACGCACCTCCATCTCCAATCACATACTCTGTAATTAGTAGAATAAAAAATTTTAATTCTGGTTGGCTAAACACTGTAAGCAATGTTGCTACTTCTGCCGTGGGGAAGGCTTCTGCACCATCAGGTGCCATTGCTGCTGTGTTCCATAATTCTCTGAACCGTGATTCTATAACAGGTAGTTCCAAGGCAAAATCTTTGGAACATATCCTGCTGTTCTCCCCATCGGGCTATGTCATACAACATGAACTTCTTCCATCTTCCTTAGTGGAATCCACTGATAGCAGCTTGAAAGCTGTACCTGCTCCTCTATTGCAAGTTCAAGATGAAGAATTACGTGTAAACTCTGAGCCAGTTCAATGGTGGGATGTTTGTAGAAGGTCAAATTGGCCTGAAAGGGAGGAAAATATTTCTAGAGTTATGTTGCGCAGTCAGCAAATTAGTGAGAAAGTCATGGATTCTGGAGATTCTGAAGATACTGAAACATTATATGCCATGTCTACTGCCAGTGGTGCAGCTGGGGTAGAGTCAGTTAGAAGCGAAAGATCCAACTGGTTCCTCTCAAATGCTGAAGTGCAGATTAACTCAGGAAAGATTCCAATATGGCAGAAATCAAAGGTACAGCTATTTTGTTACTGAGCAATTCACCAAGGACTTACCGGTTCTTTTGACTTGACAAATAATTTATGTTTAATTTGCATTGTAGATTTGCTTTTGCATATTAACTACATCGGGAGCTGGTGAAGTTTCTGCAACAGATCTTACTGGCGGAGAGATTGAGATTGAAAAACTACATTTTGATGAGGTGGAAGTGAAGAGAAAGGATTTGTTTCCTGTTTTTGAGCAATTCTGCAGCTTCCAATCAGAAGGAACTGACAGGTACTCTTCCACTACTGCCTTGGCCTGAAATCCTGCAGCCTTGCTAACCTCAAAAACCCACTTTTCCCTTGGGCCCACTAACAAATACATACCACTCTGGTAGAACTTGCTACTGGGGTTGGAGGTCTAGAAATCTGAAATGGCTTACTGTTACAAATTCATCTCCTTAACATATTGATCATCTTCTCATTTTCCAATGTCACACTAAAAGAGTTATTTTGTGACCAGATGAATACTTACCACTTTCATAAGAACCTTAAGGAAACAAATTTTTCTAAAATATTGTTTAACTTAAACACATTTAGTTAATCAAGTTCTAATAGCTAGCTAATGGTGGAAAGTGGGACTAGAAATACATTTCCTCATTTTGGCATACCCTATTAAATTTATCCTTGTTCATCAATGGACTATATTGATTGAATGATTTAATGTAAGGTTGATATGATTATTTTAAATTGAAATTTTTTGAATGATTCAGAGGATCTAGTTCAGTTCTCTATAATCATCTCTTTTTTGTGGTCAGCAGTCCTATATTTCTTTCACTTCGTTAAATGTCTGCATTTTATTGTGTCGTCTCATTTTGTCCTAGATTTCTTTCTCATTTAGTAAGATAGGCACCTGAATGGCTGACACATGTGGAAGTTGTGGTTGTGCTTAGTAAGATGATAGAGACTAGACTTCTCAAATTCATTGTCCCCCCCCCCCCCCCCCCCTTTTTTTTTTAGGATCCTTGAACCTGTTTCACAGCCTTGTTTTCTGGGCCTCAGTTAATCTTCTGCACGTGCAAAGGGATGTTCTTCATTTCTTCTTGAGATGCCAGAAGAATTGTTTGGTCTGCATCTTGAATGATAGTTGTCATATATTGAAGAATTATTTAGATTCCTTAGTAAAAATCTCTTTGTTTTTTGAGCAACCCTCATATTCTTGCTAAGATTGCATAAGGTGATGAAATACATACATGCCATGACATTTATTCTCTCCTATATCATTTGTTAATCTCTCTTTGCTATATGTCAATTGCTTTCAAAGCAAAAATTCTGGCTGCTGAAAATGATGTAGCCTAATTTCTTTTTAGTTTTACATGTGTGTTCTGTCATGATATCTGCCTCTACTATTTTAGGTGGGTCTTTTTGTTTGCGCAATTTAGCAGGAACTTAAGGATAAACGTCTATGTTGTAATTTCTCAATTCTCATAGGTTTAAGTTTAAAGAAGATCGCCGAAAACTTATCAATAAGATTTTCCCAGTTCTCTTGGCATTGACGCATCAACCTTTAGTTGTCATAATTGAAATAGAAGAGAAATTGCAAACTTTTGTGTTGTGTTTTTATGGTAATAGAAAAAGGAAGAAATTTATATGCTCTACTGATTAATTTTCTCCTGATGTTAACTATTTTAACTCATCTTATCGAGCTAGGAAGAACTTGCAAATTTTTGTGGTGTTAGGATGAGAAAGAGGTGAAAAATCTCTTAAAATATTTTGACATGCTATGAACTCAAAAATAAGCTAAGTTTTCATTATTGATTAAGTTTGACCTCAGTGATGATCATAGGCTTGGTTCTCCTTGGAGTTGGTAAGTTAACTTCTATATATATAAAAGAAACATTGAACTTGAACTTTTGAGTTTTGGGTCGAAAACTGTTCTCAAAACATTTAACTAGCTTGATTGTGATTAAACGTGGTTCAGTTCAGATCATTCAAAACCATGCTGAAATATCTATTCATGATCAATAGAAGAATATGAAATGAACAGTAGGAACTGATTTTGACTATGCAAAATCTAACTGATATGGTTTGCATTCTTGCAGAGTTGGTGGTGTAGATGGAACTTCATCAGTAGCAGTTTCCCAAGATAAAGTTGAGTTCACCAAGAATACAGCTAATCATAGATTTAATACATCATCTTTCATCTCTCGGTCAGATTTTGGTAAGTAGAACTTCTCAATTTAATGTAATTCTGTTAAGAAATTGGATCATCTGAAATTCATTGTGACCTGCCATTACTAGGGACAAGACCAACAAATGGTTTACTTGATTTTAATCACACAGAGTCTGGTAAACCAGTTATATTACCCTCGATAGAGAAGGCTATGCCAAGTGAATCTGGTCATGATTCATCTTCAATTATCAGCAATGGTATTCCTGCATCATCAGAAACTAAACCAAATACAGTGCCAAGTAGGTACTCCAAAGATTACATGCAACTGCATGCAGACTACAGTCAAAGCTATCCTATCGTGGATGACTGTATAATTAACGGGGTGTCAGCAAGATCAAATAGTTTGTCATGTAATGGTAGACTGGCTGCAAATGATGGTGGTAAAGTTCCAAAGTCGTCCATCCCCAGCAGCTACACATATCATGCTGAGCATTCTGATTCCCATAATTCAGTTGAAATTGCCCAATGTTTTGACGAAGGCTATTGTAAAGTATCAGAGCTCGATGACTGCCGTGAGTTAACTGAAGCTGTTGATGCAGACAGCAACAGCAGCCACTGTGAGAGAGAAAAGCCTGAGGATGGAGATGATGACGACGACATGTTGGGAGGTGTTTTTGCCTTCTGCGAAGAAGGTTTGACTATAGATGCGTGGCTCATCATATTGCTTTATTTACTTCTTTCTCTTCGCTGATCATTTATTTCTTGTGATATGGAACAGGTTAATTACATCACACATTCACCTATGATTGTGGTGTCGTCGTCTTCATCATCTCTTTAGAAGTTTTATTTTCGGACTATGCCAAATGGACTTACACTACAATCGTTCTCTTTCTATTTGATTTGATCTGACAATCAAAGGTGAAACAGTGTTTGTATAAGTGAGACCAGCTGATTGAGAAATGCTGAATTTAGCGCAGTGGAGAGATTGAAGCTGAAAATATACACCCACCTTTCTTTCCACGGTTACTGTATATTATGTTCATTTGGATTTTAATTCATAGAAAGATTTGCTGCCCTTCCCAGAGATGATCTCTGGTTAGGTGTTTACGTGTATAGAAGTGTTTACTATGCGCGATTTGTAAGGGTGATTCATGGTAATTTATTGTTCTTTTGGCAGCATTGGGATTATGAAATATTTGTTGTCTTTACTTTTACCTGCGATATTAAAGTACAACTTTGTGGGAACATGTTTGGTGAACTTGCGCTTTTAGATTGAAATTCTTGTTTTTTTTTCGGCTTGGTTTATTAAAAATTTCATATAGAAGGGTGAGAAAGAAAAGCTCCATTGTTCATTGGTATCATGGTATGTTATCCGATCCAATGCACAGAGTACAAACCCTGAATCCCCTAAGTTTAGTTGGCTCAATTTCTCAATTTTATTGCATAGGTAAAAATAACTTGGGCAAAAATCATCAAATAGACTGTTTTTTTTTGTAAAAAACATTAAATGGATGTTTTATCCAAAATACTCGTAAGTTGTCTGGTATGTGTAAAAAAACATCAGTGGGTGTTTTTGTAAAAAACATCAAATGGTATGTTTGTTATTTGAGTTGTCCGGTATGTGTAAAAACATCAAATGGGTGTTTTTGTAAAAAACATCAAATACTATGTTTTTTTTGTAAAAAACATCATATGTGTGTATTTTTTTTTGTTGTAAAAAACATCAATTATTTTAGCATTTAAATAAATTAATTTACCTCCTCTCCAGTAGAATCTACCCTCCAACGATTCTATATAGTTGATCTCATGATCATCTGTAAGGAGATGAATCGAGAAGGTATAGTTGACCATGACGGAAGAGGACATTATCTTGGCTTCGTCCACTTTAGCAATTCTGCTCCGTCGTAACCAACTCAACTATGCTCCGAGAACTTAAATTTTCATTCTCAATTGATACAATGATACTATTGCAATAACTACTAGCTACTATATGCTATAGTGATAATTCATTTAGTGGGTCATATGAGTCCTCTTGATTTGTTTTGTAATTTGAAAATATAATATTATTTAGATCTTCATCTTTTTTTTCTTCAATAAAAAAGTGAAATCTGTCATCCAGCGGTTCCACACGGTCAACCCTACAATCATCTAAGAGAAGGTAAATAAAAAAGTTACAGTTATAGATCTTCATCTTCAAATGATAAAAAATGTCGCATGATCAATAAACTGTTATAGAAATTAAAAGATAGTTGTTACAATTTGTAGAATTAACTTTTCCTCTCATTAACGCATCCGATAAATTTAGAACACAGTTTGTCAAACTTGAATATTCATCACTATTAAAAATTCAAACTCTGGATCTTTTTATTTATTCTTTAAAGTACCTTACTAGTACACCACACTTGGGGGCAAATAAAATGAATATTGCTCTTTGTTCTTAGGCAACAAGGAAGAGGTATAAAATGGCCTGGCATGACTCTAAACTCATCTTATCAAGAATAAGATAACATTTGTAAAATAATTTCATTTTTAGGAATTTAAAAAATAGAGGTTGGTTAGGATCCTTGTCAACTACCAACGCGCTGGCGTGGCAGAGTTGACGAAGGGCAATGGAATTCAAAACCCAATCATGTTGCTCTCAATTTTAGGATCTTAGCTTACACCTTGAACCATATGTGAAATTTTATTATATTTACTTGTATAATTATATATTGCGTTCATTGAAAACTACTTCTGTTGTCCTATAACTGCCTATCCATGTCTTGATCTCTTCTTCTTCTTCAAATAATACAAATCGTTTTGAAACTTCAACTCATGGCTCCAAATTTATGGTCAAATTTGTTGAAACATAGAGTAGATCTCTTCTTCTTTTTCTTCAAATAATACAAATCGTTTTGAAACTTCAACTTATAACACCAAATTTATGGTCAAATTTGTTGAAACATAAAGAATAAAGAGAAAATAATTATTTTTTTATTGATAATTATTATAGGTTAATAAATCTATTTGTACAAATTATCAAGATAATATATAAAAATATAATAATAAATATAAAAATAATGATAAATATAGTTGTCATTGCAATCCAAATATGGTAAGTCATCAATAATTAAAACCAATATTCTGGGCTGTTATTTTGTCATCATTACCCTCCGGTAAACTCAACGGGAAGATGTCGAACGTTGAGTTTGATCATCAATCTATTGAAACATCTTCTTCGACTATACAACTAATCAAATCTTTTAAAACAATGACCACTAATAGAAAAGGAACAATAAAAGATTATAATTTTGCTGTTGTTGAATTTATGAAAGAGGACAAAGAACTTGGTGAATTTGAAAAAAAGAAGAAGAGTCACGGCTATGATTCTGGTGGTTAAAATTTACTAGGGCAGATGAAAAAAAAAATTTAGTGTTGTGCCAAGCAAAATTTGAAAAAATTTACTATTTAGCAAGCTAGAAGATGACTAAAAAGAGACAACACTTAATAGAGGAAAGGCTACTACAAAACGATTGTTGTTGGAGAGGAGGAAGAAAAGGGAAAAGAGAATTGTTGTTATTGTTGGCTGGAAAAGAAAAAGTGGAAGGTTTGCTAGCGCTAGCATTGCTGGAAGAATAGGAAGAGTGTTACGGCTGTGAGGAATAGATCGGTTGGGAAACTTAGGATTTGGCATCCTACCGGATCCGACCCTCGTGTCAGCCCTAAGCAGCCGACTCGACGGGTAACCTGAGTCAGTCCTTGGGCCGCGACTTCAACCTCCGAATCCTCGAATTCTCGAACTCGATTTAACTCGGAGGACCTGAGGCGACTCCCCATGAGGACAAACTCCTAGATCTAAGCCGGACTGAATCCTCGTGGAGACAGACTCCTAGATCCGAGTCGAGCCGAATCCTCGTGGAGACAGACTCCCAGATCCGAGCCGAGCCAAATCCTCGTGAAGACAGACTTCTAGATCCGAGCCGAATCTTCATGAGGACCCGACTTCTCTCAATCAGCTTAGTTGCACCCTCCCTACGCGGACTCGACCCGGACTCAATTCAACCAACCTTCCACCTTTGGTGCCCTGTTCTATTGAATATCACTCTTCCCATCATACAGAGAGGTCATCATTTCTCCTGACATGCCCTTGCCATTAATTATGGTCCCTACTCTGATATATACGCGCGAAATGACCCTTCAATTCAATGTCAACGATGGGACTTCTCTTCTGACCACTCCATTCCTTCTGACAAGATCATTATCAATGATGAGACGCCTTCCTTAATTACGATGTGACATGACACCCATTTCATATATATAAGGTTCATCCTTCTCCACAAGGAGGTACACACACATAGATACACTAAACTCCTTCTTCTTCCTTTGCTCTCTGAGTTCTTCGGCTCTTTTGCTTCTTCTTCATCTACTGACTTAAGCATCGGAGTGGTCGTGCTAGGGCACCCCTGATCTTCCTTCTCACGGTTGCTATTTTCGCAGGAATAGCGAGTTTCGTGACCTCCCTTCCTTCAACCCTGATCTGTCCTGGTGCTAAGAAGCCGATGACGTGTCTTGAAGTTGATCTCAACAGGAACAAAGAGAGAGAAGGAGAAGAAAGGGAAAGAAAGATAAAGAGAGGGAAGAAGCTTGTTGTCCTTAAAATTAAAGAGAAGGAAAGTAATGTTGCTCTTGCTATGGGAAAAAACAGGAAGAGGAAGAAGAAAAAAAATGTAATTGTGATTGCTGGAATCATGGTGCTTGAAGGTAAAAAGATGAAGAAGTAGAAGAGGTGGAATGTGTTACTGCTATTGAGAAGAGAAGTTGTCTAGATTGATGTTGAAAGAAGGGGAAGTGACAAAAGAAGTATTGTTGCTGTCAATAGAAGAATAAAGAGGAGGGATTGAAGCTTGCTACTATTGATGAAGGAGCAAATTTCAACTGTGCTTCTTTGTCTTGAGGCAAAATAAATAAAGAAGTAGGATTGTTGTTAAGGAAGCAAAAGTCGGGCAGTAGAGAAAGTGTTGGATATTGAGGTCTTAACGGACCAATACGATTTTGTGAAAAAATCGTATTGTCATCAATCGATGAAAGTCAAAATTGACTTCAAAATCGAAATCTATATTTCGTGTAGATAGATCTAGACTATTAATTTGCTCAAAATTGATAAAGGGTGAATGAGAAATTAATTATTCAAATTCAACCTAGAATAAATTAATTGTTAATTAATGTTATATAAGGAAGTGCACGGGGAATAGTCCCACATCGAAAAAATTTGATGGATTTTTCTTTCTTGTTAATGTTGTTGTATTAATGAAGTTAACCCAAAAGGCCGTGTGCCCTCTTCTCACGGGTGAGTAGGTGCTCGCACTTGCGAGCCCGCTACCCAAAGCATGCACGCACGCAATGAGCGTTTTATTAACGCACTTTGCACTTAAGCACCTGTAGCGGAGCCGATCCATATCAATTTACATCCTCTCCGACATCTATAGAAACTAACAGAAAGAAGGGGAGGTCTATTTATACAAATTGTCAAGATAATATATCAAAAATATAATGATAAACATGGTAATATATTATGATAAATGTGGTAATAATAAATATAGAAATAATGATAAATATGATTGCGTTGCAATCTTAACATAGTAAGTCATCAATAATTTAAACCAATTTTTGATTAATATCATGGATTGTTATTTTTGTTGTCATTACCCTCTAGCAAACCTAATGGGGAGATGTCTACCATTGAGTTTGGTTGGCAATTTATTGAAACATCTTCTCTAACTATACTATCAATTAAATCTTCTAAAACAATGACCACTAGAGAGAAAGAGCAGCATAAGGCTATAGTTTTAAAATTTAGAAAAATCTAGAATTTGGTAGGCTAGAAGATGATTAAAAAGAGACAAAACTCAATGGAGGAAAGACTATAAGATGCTTAAAAAGAGACAACGCTCAATGGAGGAAAAGCTAGCTAGTGCAAAGCTAATGTTGTTGGAGAGGAGGAAGAAAAGGAAAGAGATGACTGTTGCTATTGTTGGTTGGAAAAGAAAATATAGAAGGTTTGCTGGTGTTGACATTGCTGAAAGAATAGGAAGAGGGAGGAGAAGAAAGGGAGAGGAAGATAAAGAGAGGGAAGAAGCTTGTTGTCCTTGAAATTAATGAGAAATAAAGTGATGTTGCTCTTGCTATGAGAAAAACAGAAAGAGGAAGAAGAAGAGGAAGAGGAAGAGGAGGAAGAGAAAGAAGAAAAATGCAGTTGTGATTGGTGGAATCATAGTGTTTGAAAGTAAAAAGAGGAAGAAGTAGAAGAGATAGAATGTGTTACTGCTATTGAGAAGAGAAGTTGTCTAGATTGATGTTGAAAGAAGGGGAGGAAGTTATATAAAAAAAGAATTGCTGTTGTAAATAGAATAAAAAAGAGAAGGAATTGAAGCTTATTACTGTTGATGAAGGAGCAAATTTCAATGGTGCTTCTTCGGCAAATTTATATGTAGCCTTTGAATAACTTCATAATTGATTTGGAAGAAGGAAGAGATGAGGCGAATGGGAAAAAGGAGAGAGAAATCCTAGTTCTTCTACAAGATAAAAAACGACGAGATGCATTTTATAAAAAAAAATGTGAGAAATAACATTGGAAAAATACAGAAAGAAAGGGCTATCCTAAGTGGTGGAGTTGAGGCAAAAGAAAAGAAGAACTAGGGTTGTTATTAAGGAAGAAAAGGTAGGGCAATAAAGAAAGAAGAAGATTGTTGTTGGTGGTGAAGAGATCGGTGAAACCAATAGCGAGGAAGGAAATAGTGTGTCTAGAATATCCTTTTGAGTAAAAGGAGAGAGGTAGAAAGCTTTCATAATACTTTGGGTGTAAAAGAACAAGATGAAAATGATGGTGTTTGAGAGACATCACACCGATTGAAGTTAGACAAAAAAAAGGAAAGACAATTTCTGAATTAGCCTCCCAAGTAGATGAAGGAGGAAAAGAGCAACGATAGACTACATAAAAATACAACATGAAATCTTAACATGACACACACAAGGTATGGAGGTGGGACCCAGACCTTGTGTGTGTCATGCTGCATTTTCATACAGTCTATCATTTCTCGGAGGAAAAAGTATTGTAGATGGAGTTCAATGACTTTGCTAGAAAAAGGAGAGAAAATAGAAGGAGAGAAAAGAAGATGGGTAGCGGTGCAGTTGGCTAACGCATAGATCTCATGGCTTTTATACCATGGTGAAACATAGACATTAGGAAAAATAAAAAAAATATATAGAGAGAGAAAATAATTACTTAATTAAGATAAACTAGCAAATATATTTATACAAATGAAAAAGGAGAAGATAATTTATTAAAAATAATGATAAATATAATAATAATAATAAATATAAAAAATAATAAATACATGCGATTTTAATTCAAACAGGATAAATCAGTAATTGAAATTAATTTCTAATAAATATCCTACTCTCTTTTGTCGTCATTATGACACCAAATTTCTGGTCAAATTCACACTTCCCTTCTTTGTCGTCTTTCTTCGATGTTCCATAAATCTATTTTGTGGACGCCGGCCTTTGATTGCTTGATTTGTAAGGGAGGAGGAAGAAGAAGCGCAGAGCATGGGCGGAAAGGATCTGTTTCTGTTCATGTTCCTTGTTCCGGTGAGTTTGATCGGTGCCTGGAGCTCCGGCATGCCGGCGGAAGGCAAACCTCGGAGAATTCTCTTGGACACTGACATGGACACCGACGATTTCTTTGCTCTCCTCTATCTCCTGAAGCAGAACCGATCGCACTTCGACCTCAAGGTTTGTCGAGAATCGAACTTCATCACTTTTTGTACTTTTCTACCTCTGTGGAAATTAAAGTAGATGTCGTTGGACTCATGGTTTCAGGCTGTCACGATCAATGCAAATGCCTGGACTGATGCCGGTCACGCTGTGAATCACGCCTACGATATTCTTTACATGATGAACCGCGACGATATTCCGGTGGGAGTTGGCGGCGACGGCGGAATCCTTGACGACGGCACTATACTTCCTGATGTCGGTGGCTATCATCCTCTAATTGAGCAGGTATTAATTGAACACCGATCGACCGCCAACATGCCACACTGTGGCTGCATGAACTTGTTGTCTGTCTTTGCCTGAGCTATGAGAGCTGAGTGGCTAGTGACTGAGTGGCCGACTGCCGAGCCGAGTGGCCGAGCTACCGAGTTGCTGAACTACTGAGCCGAGCTACCGAGCCGAGTGACCGAGCTGTCGAGTTGCTGAGCTGCCGAGCCGAGTTGCCGAGCTGGCGAGCCAAGTGGCCGAGTGCCCGACTGCCGAGAGCCGAGTGGTCGAGTACCTGACTGCCGAGTGGCCGACTGTCGAATGGCCAAGTTGCCGAGCCGAGTGACCGAGTGCCCGACTACCGAGAGTCGAGTGGCCGAGCCGAGTGATTGAGTGTCCGACTGTCAAGTGGCCAAGTGGCCGAGTGCCGAGAGCCAAGTGCCGAGAGCCGAGTGACGACTGTCGAGAGTGAGTCGAGTGCCCGACTGTCGAGTGGCCGAGTGCCCGACTGCCGAGAGCCGAGTGCTGAGAGGCCGAGAGCCGAGTGGCGACTGCCGAGAGTGCCGAGAGCCGAGTGGTCGAGTGGCAACTGCCGAGTGGCTGAGTGGTCGAGGCCTGCGTTCAATGCAGTTTTCTTAAAACAGATTCGTTCCTTCCGGCGTTGTTTAGAGGTCACGACGGACGTCTGTTTCCCAGGATACAACGACTGGACCGGCAAAACGATCAAGCACAGATCGTTACCGGCGAACCGATTACACCCAAAAGCTATCAGCAAGGGAAGCAGAGGAAAGGGAAGCGAAGGATCGAGAATACTCTGCCTGTAGTCTCCCATTGCTTCCTCTTTTATAACCTCGCAACATATCTCCAATTAATTGGAGATTAATGGTACGTTAGTAATAATACTCGACCGTTTCAACGTCAAGTAATTAACTCGTCCCGGGATGATAAAATATTGGTTGATCACTTGGGTAAATTATGATCGGTCCAACATTCGACGCGTGCAAGTCACGCTCGCACACAAGTTGCCTTGCAGGTAGTGCAATTCGGGCCCTGGATTTGCATCCCTCAGCGCACCCACGCGTGAGAGAGAGCATCTCCCCTTACATTTGTTCACAACATCAATGCTTGTGATACAATATAAACCAACCAAGTTGTCCCTCAACTATCAATGTGAGACTAAACTCCTCCATATGAAGGTCTTCTCCATCCTTCCATTTCCTTATTTCCATTCACATTTCCAACCGAACTTAGTCCTTTCCTCGATTTGCAGGGCATGTCGACTGCCAGCTACTGCCGTTATCGGCAAGCCATTCCGATAGGCTCCGGCGGACGGCTAGACATCGACAGTAACTATGGCTTCAGGAGGAGCTTTCTCCCTCAGGTTTGTCTAAATTCCTCAGACTGGTGTCATATCGTCTCGGACAAGAAGGCTCACATTGCATGGCATCAGGGTAAAAGGAGGTACGTCCCCCTGAAGCAGCCCACAGCTCAGCAGGTGCTGGCTGACACAATCTCTGCAGGGCCAACTACGTTGTTTGTGATTGGGTCGCACACAAACATCGCGCTACTTCTGATGACCCATCCTCACTTGAAGACCAACATCGAGCACATCTTCATCATGGGCGGAGGTGTGAGGTCAAGCAATCCCACAGGATGCTGCCCTGCTAATGGAAGCTCTTCCTGCAAGCCCAGGCAGTGTGGTAATCATGGCAACTTGTTCACAGCATACACCGGCAATCCCTACGCAGAGTTCAACATTTTTGGAGATCCTTTTGCTGCGTACCAGGTACGTGCTTGTTAGATTTTCCTACTATTTCTTGCAGAATCCTTATTTCTTGAAGTGCAGGTGTTCCATTCTGGGATTCCAGTAACCCTTGTGCCACTGGACGCGACCAACACTATCCCTATAAATAATAACTTCTTCGATGAATTTGAACGCAGGCAAGGGACATTTGAGGCGCAATACTGCTTTAAGTCTCTGAAAATCACTCGCGATACGTGGTTCGATAACCAGTTCTACACAGTAAGGAGTTTACGTCTTAACCAATTAAAGTTCTTGCTCGGCCCGAAGCTTTTTCTAACTGTCATCAGGTGCCTATCGTTTTGACTCTACGAGCAGAGTTACTTCTTGTGGGACTCGTTTGCTTCGGGTGTGGCAGTATCGATCATGAGAAACGGCGGCAATTATTATGGAGAAAATGAGTTCGCCGAGATGGAGTTCATTAACATGACAGTAGTCACTTCAAACGAGCCTTACGGCGTACGTGACGGCTCAAACCCCTTCTTTGATGGACGCAGCGTTCCGAAGTTCAATCTGCAGAAACGTGGAGTGCATAGTGGCCATGTTCAAACTGGACTCGACGATCCATTTTGCCTCCCTAAGGACGGTGGCAATGGAAGATGTGAGGTAATTCAAGCTTCCATGAGAAGTACGACCCCAATCTTCAGTGAATTCAATGAATTTCGTTAGTGACATGCAGGATGGATACACCAAGGAGGTAACTGGCCCTGAATCTGTTCGAGTACTGGTCGCGCAGAGAGCGAAACCTAATCAAGATGTTCGCAGTCCACTAAACAGACAGTTCTTCAAGAGCTTCTTGGATGTGAGTACTTCAGAGCCTGTTTCAGAAACATCATAAAAAAAAACTTCGATCGACTTCATTTGCTTTTATCCAGGTTCTCAATTTCAATCACCATTCTGGGCGATTCAACTGGACGACACAGTTTCCTTATTACAGAGAAACTCTCTACGAGCCAAATTTTGCAGGTCGAACCCGGGGAAGGCCTGTGGTATTTGACATGGACATGAGTGCTGGAGACTTTCTTGCTCTGTTCTATCTCCTCAAGGCGCCTCTTGAGATGATCGACCTCAAGGTACAGCACCATGCTCTCCTGAAACCGTCCTCAACCCAAGGAATACATGAATACTGTCTCCTTAATCTTATTACGATAGGGAATCTTAGTGAATGGCAATGGCTGGGCAAATGCTGCAACAATCGACATCATCTACGACGTTCTTCACATGATGGGCCGCGATGACATTCCGGTTGGTCTGGGAAACCTCACTGCTTTAGGCACTCCGAACCTCGGCTGCAAGTTCGTCCAGGCCATTCCACATGGCAGCGGCGGATTTATCGACTCTGACACACTGTTTGGACTTGCTCGTGACTTGCCCAGGAGTCCCCGAAGGTACACGGCTGAAAACTCCGTCAAGTTTGGAGCTCCAAGAGATACCGATCGACCTTGGCTCAGGCAGCCTTTAGCTCTGGAAGTTTGGCAGTCCATTTCAGAAGCATTAAGTCCGAGGAACAAGATCAGCGTACTGACAAATGGACCTCTTACCAACTTAGCCAGCATCATTGCATGGGACAGAAATGCAGCTAAACTCATACAGGTTAGATGTGCAAATTATGCTGCAGATTTCATATATATGCTCAAATCATCGATCGGTGTGTTGTTTTTTTATCTTCTCGCAGCATGTCTATATAGTTGGAGGACAAGTCAGTAGTGGTGTGAAAAATAAGACTGGAAATGTCTTCACTGTTCCCACAAACAAATTCGCTGAGTTCAACATGTTCCTGGATCCTTCAGCAGCAAAGCAGGTGTTCAGGTCCAACCTTTCGATCACACTTCTTCCTCTCAGCACTCAGCGCAAAGTGTCTTCCTTTAAGAGGATCCTAGAAACATTAAAACCTGCACAAGGGACTCCTGAATCCAATTTCGTGCGTCGGCTGCTATCGTTGCTCCACAAATTACGACAGGATGAATCAAAACTTTACCATCACGTGGTACTTTTTTTTGTTTTGTTTTTACCAATCATTTAGAACATGATCATTGTTCCAATGTTCAGATATTGCTTTTCTGTTGTACTACATACAGGACATGTTTTTGGGGGAACTCCTTGGGGCTGTTTTCTTGGTCGATCATTCTAAGCTAAATCCAGTGATAGAAACAAAGCCTATTACTGTCTTAACCGGAAGCATGAGCGAGGACGGGCAGATTAGAGTCGACGAGAGACATGGAAAGCCAGTTGACATAGTAGATGATCTCGACAGGGAAGCATACTACAATGTGTTTGCGAGTTTACTAGGTGACAAGAAGCAGTCTGCAGTCATTGGGAGCTATGAGGAACAGAAGAAGTTGTGGAGCACACCTCCTAAATGAGCAAGTTTATTGGCTGCAGATTAGTGCATGAAGATTCATGCTTTTTTTTTCTGAATTCCAACTTAATTATCAATCTTCACAGCTATTTTTTCTGAAGATAATTATTCATTTCCTTCCTTTAAGTCCCAATTAAATCCAATGAAAGGTCTGTATACCTTTTTGTAGGCTGTCATCCATTCAATAAACTTGCAACACTTTTTAACCGTTGGTCTGTACAGATTTCAGAGCACACATGTCATCCATCTAATAAACTTCCCATTTCAATGGTAGTGTACAGTATAGTGTTGTAATAAAAAATAAAATTTATCATCTCAACCGTCTCATACGATCGATTTCATGATACATACAGTACAGTGTAGGTCGTTAGATCATTGTTTGGACTGCTTGCCTGATCACCAATGAAAATTTTTTATAAAATCATAACAATTATTTTCAAAATTAATTAGATCATAAAATATAAATAAATTAAAAATATATTTATAATTATTTAGGTAAAAATTAAAAATACGTTCATACTTTAATAAATCATTAAATAGATGCCCTTTTATAAAAATCATCAAGGTCGGCCTACCGAATAAGAACTATCTAAAATATTCTTAAGTTGTCCGACAGATCTAAATTCTTTATTTTTGAACTTGATTTTAAAATTTCAAATCTGAACATTCCACACGAAACGAGCCAACTTTCTAAAAACTTTAAAGAAAAGTATATTATTGTCAGTTGATTTGGAGATAAATCGAGAGAGTGTTATGACTCGACCTTCAAATCTCTATGTCTCCTTGAGATTCTGACGAGAAGACATGTTCCGCAATGTTTGCACTTTTTCGGGGTTAGCTTCGATTCCTCTCTCAGTCACGATATATCCAAGGAACCACCCGCTCTTGACTCTGAATAGACATCTATTCAAATTCAGCTTGATGTCATATTGGCGCAATGTGTTACAAGTTTCTTCGATATCACTAATCAGGTCCTTAACACGAGTACTTTTAATCAGGATGTCATTTACATAGACCTCAACATTCCTATCCACTTGATGCTCGAATACTCAATCCATCAATCGTTAATAGGTTGCCCCTGCATTCTTTACTCCAAAAGACATAATAGTATAGCAAAAGATTCTGTCAGATGTAATGAAACTGACCTTTTCTTGATATTCAACTGCCAAGGGGATTTGGGGATAACCTGATATGCATCCAGCATGCATATTAGTTCGCAACCCAAGCTTGGTCGATTCAGGGCAGAGGATCACAATCCTTTAAGTAAGTTTTGTTGAGGTCTCGAAAATTTACACAGATCCTCCATTTATCCATAGGTTGGACACTCCACCATTTTTGCCAGCCAAATCGGGAAATGGACATCTTGAATATGACCGGCATCTATCAGTATGGTAATCTTGGCTCTGATTATCTTTTTCATGACCAAAGTGTCACTTATTCTATTGGACCGACCTACCTTTTAGGTCGATGTTGAGTTGGTGTTCTATGATCGTAGACGAGATCCTCATGACTTCTTTAGTTGACCATGCAAAGACATCATGATTGCAAGAGAGATAAGTGATTACCTTTTGCTTCAACTCAGGAGGGAGGTCAGTTGCAACCCGAGTAATTCGATTCGGCTGCTCGTGCACTATTGCCACATCTTCATGTCCCTCAATCGATCGAGCTGGAGGGACATTGTGGATGAGTTGTACTTTGGCTCCTTGGGTTTTCTAATTTTTTCGTGAGTCAACCCGTACTACCTCGATATCGTCTAATCACCTCTGACCTCGCCCATATGATCGTCCATAGGGAATTTCATCTTTTGGTGATATGCAAAAACGGCAGATCATCCTTGAATGATGTTATAGCCAGATGAGGCATTGACCACTGTGAAGATAACAATCCGAGTCCACCTCAAGGGCTCTTCTCCCAAGTACAATGACAAACTAATTTATCCCAATGGTTCCATCTCATGTCCAGTGAACCCAAACAACAAAGTGGTGATGGGTCGTAACTCATGTTGGTGTCTCTACATCTGATCAAAGGCCTTTTTGAAGAGCACATTGACCAAGCTCTTGATGCCCATGAAAACTCAATCCATGTTGTAATTAACTACAATAGCAGTATCACTAACGCATCCTCATGGAGAGTAGCTACCCCATCTAGGTCTCAGGAACTGAAACTGATTGAGGGGTCTATCTTTGCCCGAGATTTGGTGTCAAGCCTGTAGCTTTTGAGTCATCGACCATGAATTTTTGAGCTCGATTGGAATCTCCATCAGTCGAGTCTCCTAATATCATATTGATGTTCCCTCGATGTGGGAGATTCCCCCTAGCATCCCCGGTACCGGTTGCATGTCGACGCTGAGCTATCATCCAAGACCGAGACCTCATTCAGGGAGGCGTGTCCCTTTGATGATCAGTTTGGCGATTCAACGATTTCCTTCGATGGGTGGCTTGATGTTCCCAATTTTCTCCCCCAGCGTAGTGGGTAGGCGAGTGCCCAGTTGACCTTTGGGTTGATCTTCACGTGGCATACACTCATTGGTTGCACGATAAAGTTCTTAGACATATTATCGGCACTCATGGGTGAAATGCTCATGAGAGTGATGAAAGACACAATACCGTTCCCTTTCACTATCTAACCTGTTGAGCTTAAGGTCAGAAGTCGGGATAGTGTTCACAGTTTGAATTGTCAACATGTCTGTTGAAGCCAAGATATACTGATGGTGAGTGAGTGGTTCCTTATGTCAAATAGGTAGCAGGGGAGCCTTGCGCTCAGATCGAGCAGATACTGTTGTGGGCAACATAACTTCCTTCTTCCTTGCAGCTTAGGCTTCCTCCACATTGATATATTTTTGTGCCCAATCCAAAATAGGTCGAAACTCATCGGAGGCTTCTTTATGAGAGATCAAAAGAGATCTCCTTCCTGCAACCCTTGGGAAAAGACGCTAATTAGAACTTTCGAGGTGGCCGAGGGCACAACCAAGATAACCTTATTGAACTGGTTTATGTAGTCTTTCAAGCTTTCTTTAGCTATTTGCTTTAATACAAATAGGTTGAGAGGCGTCATGAGATACCACTTGCTGCTAGTGAAATGCTACAGGAACGCGGCCTTAAAGTCAGCAACAGTCTGAATAGATGCAGATGGTTATTAATGAACCCATCGCTAAGCAGAACCATAGCTGTTAGAAAGACTGCACTTGACGTCATCTATATATTCATGTAGCATGGCGTTTTTCTCAAAATGACCCAAGTGATCTTGGGGTCAGCCGGTCCGTTATGATCCCCAAGCTTAGATGCTCAGAAATTACGAGATAGCTCATCATTTAGAACATGGATCGAGAAGGCGTGTTTTCAATAGGTACGAGTTCTTTGCTTTTATTTCGATTCGAAGGTGGTGTTTCTCCTACCATCGATCCATCTGAATGTTCTTCAAGTGGGATCATGGCCTTATTCCGTTGTTTAGGATAGGCAGTAGAGGGAGGACTTATTAGATCCCTAAGTGCTTGACTAGAATTATGTGCACCTTAGTCGAGGCTTGAAGTACTTCAGGAGTCGAATTCGCCAAAGGGAGTCTTTGCAACATCCATTGCATCGCTTGATCCACCAGTGCTTGGAATTCTGCCCTTAGCATGATGATAATTTCACCACGCGCCATGCCTCCTGTGAAATTAGGGCCCTTGATAGATTTCCTAGGTTCCGCCATCTCAACGTTTCAGTTCAGGGTATTTTTCACAGACGACACTAATTTGCTCCTGCCAAAATCACAATCTGGTGTGTTAGTGAGAGACAACTGATAATGTGGAGAGACAGGAGGCTCTGATGAGGATGAAGGCGTCAAGAATGTTTGCAACACTCAATCGAGGGTTAGAATGGGCAATGAGATTGGACTTGGTGTGGTCACTCCGACACTCAAGTTAGTAAGGGGTTAGAAAGAGATGAAAGTAGAATAGTAGAGGAAGTGGAATGTTTTTGTGCGCGAACTTGCGCCTATAGAAGCAGACACCCTTTTAAAGGGCTGCCACATTACACTTACATGTCTCATGCATTTGCCCACGTCTTCCGGGCAAAATAGACACGTTACCCACGCCCTTTGGAAGAAACGGCTACGTTGTCCACATCTTTCAAGAACAATGACTACGTTATCCACATTTTTCGAAAATAGTGTGGTAAGCCACATAGGACTTAAGTCCCCTCCAAGGATGACCAAGTTGAAGTAGTCAGAGTGGAGTCGGGTGGACCAAGTCAGAGTGGAGTTGCGTGGATCAAACTTCAAGGGTCGAGCATACTGAGTCACCTAGAGTCAGGTGGCTACTTTGACCTCCACCTCCACTTAACTCTTGATCTGACTCTTGATTTAACCCTACCCCATGTAAATTACCCTATCCACCATATTAGATAGGCTTCTTCTTCTTCCTTTCATCTCCTCTCTTTAGAGTCTATCATATGATAACTCCTAGAGCCTCCCTCCCCCTTATACAGGGAAAGAAGTCTAAAGGATATATCTCTTGGAGAGAAACTCAAGGATGTTCTTCATGAATAGAAGTCCAAGGGATACATCCCATTAAAGGGGTTGTGATAATCAACATGTCTCTTTACCTTTTGTTAACCGTCGAATCCCTTGGCTTGCCATGTCTCTTCGCTTGCTTGGGAAGTCGGCAAATCAAGACTCCAGAAGTCGACAGTCGAGCGATCGAGAATTCAACAAGTCGGACTCTACCACCCGGTTCTCACATTGACTAAACCATGACCTTTCTACATAACTCCTATGTTGACTTAGTAAGGCTCGCCTTGTAGACCTCTTTCATACCTCCGCATCGATAATTCATTGAAATATTATCTGCTTTACAGGTAAGGAAATGAATAATTATCTTCATAAATAGCTGTGAAGATCTCTTGTATAGAAAAGTTGGAATTCAGAAAAAAGAAAAAAGCACGAATCTTCATGATGCAGCCTACAAATATACAGACCTTTACTCTTATGCTCGGTATTGAATTCCTTACTTGCTCATTTAGGAGGCGCGCTCCACAACTTCTTCTGTTCCTCATAGCTCCCAACGACTGCAGACTGCTTCTTGTCACCTAGTAAACTCGCAAACACATTGTAGTATGCTTCGCTGTCGAGATCATCTACTATGTCAACTGGCTTTCCATGTCTCTCGTCGACTCTAATCTGCCCGTCCTCGCTCATGCTTCCGGTTAAGACAGTAATAGGCTTTGTTTCTATCACTGGATTTAGCTTAGAATGATCGACCAAGAAAACAGCCCCAAGGAGTTCCCCCAAAAACATGTCCTGTATGTAGTACAACAGAAAAGCAATATCTGAACATTGGAACAATGATCATGTTCTAAATGATTGGTAAAAACAAACAAAAGTACCACATGATGGTAAAGTTTTGATTCATCCTGTCGTAATTTGTGGAGCAACGATAGCAGCCGACGCACGAAATTGGATTCAGGAGTCCCTTGTGCAGGTTTTAATGTTTCTAGGATCCTCTTAAAGGAAGACACTTTGCGCTGAGTGCTGAGAGGAAGAAGTGTGATCGAAAGGTTGGACCTGAACACCTGCTTCGCTGCTGAAGGATCGAGGAACATGTTGAACTCAGCGAATTTGTTTGTGGGAACAGTGAAGACATTTCCAGTCTTATTTTTCACACCACTACTGACTTGTCCTCCAACTATATAGACATGCTGCGTGCGAGAAGATAAAAAACAACACACCGATCGATGATTTGAGTATATATATATATATGAAATCTGCAGCATAATTTGCACATCTAACCTGTATGTGTTTAGCTGCATTTCTGTCCCATGCAATGATGCTGGCTAAGTTGGTAAGAGGTCCATTTGTCAGTACGCTGATCTTGTTCCTCGGACTTAATGCTTCTGAAATGGACTGCCAAACTTCCAGAGCTAAAGGCTGCCTGAGCCAAGGTCGATCGGTATCTCTTGGAGCTCCAAACTTGACGGAGTTTTCAGCCGTGTACCTTCGGGGACTCCTGGGCAAGTCACGAGCAAGTCCAAACAGTGTGTCAGAGTCGATAAATCCGCCGCTGCCATGTGGAATGGCCTGGACGAACTTGCAGCCGAGTATCGAAGTGCCTAAAGCAGTGACATTTCCCAGACCAACCGGAATGTCGTCGCGGCCCATCATGTGAAGAACGTCGTAGATGATGTCGATTGTTGCAGCATTTGCCCAGCCATTGCCATTCACTAAGATTCCCTATAGTAATCAAAAACAACAGTATTCATGTTTTCCTAGGGATGGAGAACGGTTTCAGGAGAGCATGGTGCTGTACCTTGAGGTCGATCATCTCATGAGGCGCCTTGAGGAGATAGAACAGAGCAAGAAAGTCTCCAGCACTCATGTCCATATCAAATACCACAGGCCTTCCCCGGGTTCGACCTGCAAAATTTGGCTCGTAGAGAGTTTCTCTGTAATAAGGAAACTGTGTCGTCCAGTTGAATCGCCCAGAATGGTGGTTGAAATTGAGAACCTGGATAAAAGCAAATGAAGTCGATCGAAGTTTTTTTTATGATGTTTCTGAAACAGGCTCTGAAGTACTCACATCCAAGAAGCTCTTGAAGAACTCTCTGTTTAGTGGACTGCGAACATCTTGGTTAGGTTTCGCTCTCTGCGCGACCAGGACTCGAACAGATTCAGGGCCAGTTACCTCCTTGGTGTATCCATCCTGCATGTCACTAACGAAATCCATTGAATTCACTGAAGATTGGGGTCGTACTTCTCATGGAAGCTTGAATTACC